>NC_061114.1:64190662-64790662 GCF_002878395.1 Capsicum annuum
TCTATTGTTAATATCTTATCCCATACTTGTATTTTTACATTCCTAGCTTTATAAGTAATTAAGCTTCCTTCATTATTAAATCCTTTAACTATTATTGGTGTTTTTAGTTTGTTATATATATTAAAATTTTTATAATATGTTAAAAAAATTAAAATTTTTTATAATATTAAAAATATAAATCATATATTTATATAATTTTTAAAAAATATAAATACCGTTTACAACTATTACATGACACATAAGGCCATGCTAAAATTTTCCGGGCATCTACCAACCCACTTGGACAGCCTGGAGAAGTTATTGAATTATTAGGACCTTTTTTTCTGACAACTAGCATGACAACATTAACTCATAATCAAACCATTAACTTGCAAGTCTTCAAATATACGTGCATCTTCGGGGAAAAACAACGGACTAGCCCTGTAAATTGTACATTCCATCAGTTTTAATTTATTTATCCTACTTTTCATTATAATCTATTTCAAAATGATGCATCTTTTTATTTTGAGAATTCTTTAATGTTATATTTTTATGTGACATGTTTAAAATCATAAAATTAAAGAACAATTTCGTACATTCTACATATATTTTTTGTTCAAGTCCACTTGATTAAAAAATATTTTTTTATACATTCTACAAATTTGTTTTAGTTTATGATCAATAAATTAAAATATATTTTTTACTTTTTTAAATTCTGTGTCAAGCTAAAACTAGATAAGCAAATTGAAATAGAGGGAGACATAATTTTAAATTCGTGTAGTATCTTTCAACAGTTAGGCATAAGGGCAAATTTAAATATAAAAGAACAGGTCATGTGAACTCGTGATCATTCGACTAAACACAGTATATTATTTGTATAATTCTTAATATATATAAATTATTAATTGGTGGAACCCATTATCAAATATGACAAGGTGGTTTTCTAGTTGGAGGTATTATCCCTCTAGGTCATGTGATCGATTTCTAATAGCAACAACATTTACCCTTTTTATCACTCTGGAAGTAGAAGTCAGAACTCCCGGCCAAAACGCAGTACTAACAAGTAACAACTGAAGGCCAAAATGCAATACTAACAGGTAACAACAGAAATCAAATCAGAACTGGCCAAGTTGCTATAACTATAAAATTTTTAGTGCAAAATGTCACGTGCAATTGATAGAGGTACTCCACACATCAAAATTTAAGCCTTTCAAACTCATAAATAAATGGATGATGGTTACAAACATATGCTATGAGTAAGGAGGTATGACTTGTTAGTCTTCAGAACAGATAAGGTTCACCCATAGTTGTTCCTTGAGAATTTGAGATTCTCTCCAACTAGCGAATATAAAAGTTTCAACATGCTGATAATGCTCATTGTGAGGAGCGAAATTCACGCAATATATTTCCTCGGATTAGGTTATAGATCCTTTCTCCACTCCCCCACTAGTATCTCATTTGATTTGTATTACGATTTTTACCCTAATTTTTTTAAAATCAAATTTGTATTTTTCTTGAAAGGAAAATATAATTGTTTTCAATATTTACCTAACCTATTTCTTGGAGTAAGGGTTTTATACCCTTGTAAACAGAGAGATCCCTCTTCTAAAGTTAGAATGCACTACCGTCCATAATATAGTCATTAAAGAGTCTTATTAGGGAGAGATTTTTCGCTCATGGTTTTACTATTTCTTTTATATATTAGTTTCATATGTAGGTCAATGATCAAATCATATAATAATATTATACTTTTTAGCATTTAATAGTGTATCATCTAAACTATCATCGCTTAATTTGCAACTTTAAGCTTCCACATGATGCACTCTTGATTCGAAGCCAACGAATGTTATTAGATCCTATATTTCAAAGATCCAATGATTTTGTGAAACGAGATTAAAGACATGTTCAAAGTTGTTTCAAATCAAGTTTCAACCAACTTGGCGATAATAAAATAAAATTTTGTCAAAAGCAAGTTCAAAATGGTACATGTGGAGAAAATTGTAAATAATATTTTCAACAATGTTTTAGTTACATCTTTGAAAATAAAGCTCAATTTCAATCTTGCAAAGGGATTCAATATTTTTAACCCGAAAGAGCTTGTATAATTTAAAATAAAAAAACCCATTTTAACCATGACAAGCAACTGTGATGAATTATTGTAACACCCCGAGACTACCTCTGGACGTCACACGATGCTTAGAACTACGAGTGATCTCAATCTAACCCATGATATTAGGTTAATGCATAAGCAACTGTTTGAACTTGTATAAGATCTAAACTTACTGAGCAGAAGCATAATCACAAGATAATCTATTTCAATACATTGTTGTTAAATATTTATGTCACTAATTATGCAAAATAATACTGAAGTTGAATACATCAACTCTGACTGACTTTCAATGAAGCCTTTATTAATACTGACTATAGGTAGCCGGTACATGACCCCAACTATCTCTAATCAATACAAATGAATTAGAACAAAATACTGAAACTACAATTGACTTGAGTCCTCGAATGAAGAGAAGTCATCACCTGCTGGTTGAAAGTTGCGACTGCCTAATTATGATTTTGTAAGCTAAAATAGATACTACATTATGAAACAATGTAGCCACGCAGACGTATATATGGCCAGTACTTATGGAATGTATTCAGTATATGGGGGTAAATATAATAAATAATAAACTAATATAAATCATAATCTTAAAACATGCATGCTAAGGGAAGATAGACTCATCATGATCATGAATTAAATCGAAAGATAAAATATCATAACGTATAAATAGTAAAGCAAAAGCTAGTAAAGTCAGTGAGTCATTCATTACACTTGGTTTCTAAGATTAATATTTTTCCGAGAGACTTTCTTAACCGACATAAATCATGTGAGACAACATGGAGCACAACATCTGGCCCGCATTGAGGAGGGTTTCTCCATACCTTTTTATTAGTATAGAATCACAACTGGAGTGAATTCACTCACTAGTCCATTCGGGCGATGGGAGACACTTCAACTAGCAAGGACCCTTTTAACCTAAGGTGGCATATAATTTGAGAATTTTATGTGCTAAATTCGCATTCCCTTGATTCTAAATACTACTCCCAAAATTATATCAATGCTTAAAATATATGAAATCCATCATAAAGTAAGCATATATATTTATAATTCCAAAAACCAATCATTATTCTATGGCTAATTCATATTCATAAGTATATATATGTGTCTGAGATTATAAGATTAAAAAAATCACAACTATGTTGTAATAGTTTGTAATCTGTGATCAATAGATGAAAAAATGATAGTAATGCGTATTACCCTTAAAATTACGTATACATCATACATCCTTTAATCATAGTACATGAAATATTTAAGTTAAACCGTGGAAACCAAACATGAATTTGAGGTTAACTTGAATACACAAACTTGTCCATAAGAGTTCAAAAATAATCATTGAAACATATTTGTGAATGTAAATATATTATGACAAATTGAATTTAAAACGTGAAATCACATGTAATACCTTGTATATTTCTAAGCTAGAAAATGAACCGTTGTTCCTACATATGAAACCTCCTATCCTGTGATTCATATTGGAGTACATGAATTAGGATGATTATCCTAGTGATAATAGAGCTTATGATGTGTTAAGCATGTTCATAAGAGTCACTTAGAGTAAGCCAAGCTAAGAACTTTTGAATCCACCAAGTTTTCATATGTGATTTCACATAGGTCATCTTTGAATGAGTATAAATTTGTTTATATATGGTATTTAGCAGATTTATACCCTCCAAATTGTATAGAATTGAATAAGCTTTCCATCGATACCAAATTCGCCTAAAACAGATACCCGGTGAAGAAGTTATGATGATTTAAAGTTTCAGTCAGTGGCGTGTCGCGCCGTAAGCCAAAGTGACGTTTGTCAATTTCCAGTGTCTCTCCGAGATTTCACCACGTCGCGGTGAATTTCCAGGTCACAAATGGGGGGCAATACGATATCTCTGTGTTGCGCCCGAGGCCCAAATCGGGTAATTTTTATAGAAATTAAATAACGCATCTAGAGGGGTATTTGAGTTATCTTTCCACCCCTATATATATTCCATAAACAAGGAATTAAGCCCTTATTTCTCCAAAAAATATTTTTCCTCTCAAAATTTTCACAAGAACACATTAAGGTTTTCAATTGGGGATTTAAGTTCAAGCAAATTTCTCCATCAATCATCAAAAATCTTCCTTCTAAGGTATGCGTAGTGTTCATCCATCGATCTATTTTGTTCATAGATCTCAAGAACCATGTTTTAAATATTATATTGTGATTATCTTGTTGTGATATGACCATGTACATGATGATGATTGTTGTTTAAGTTTCAAGATGATATTTAAGGTGTTTTCATGAAGTATATGTGTTTGTTAGATGAAACCCATGATATTTATGTGGTTTAATATGGTGAGATTCAAGAACACACCTAAGCTTAAAGAATGCATGCAAAGTGTTTGATAAAAGGCCTAGGATGATAGAATTCATGTCCCATGATTTAATACTGCTTAAATGACAAGTCCATGCTCTATGCTTTATGATTTCATATGAATTCCACGTGATTGATATGCGTCATCGTTGTAATATGGATTGAGCATGATATTGAAGCTATGAAAGTATACACATGTTGTATGAATTTCCCTTTCATGCGTAAGATATTGAGAACTATGCTTAGTGTGAAATCCCCTACTTATGATATGGTGGATTGTGGACTCCATTTTATGATCAAGTCAGTTATGTGTGTCAGTTTTCTTCCATTGAGTCCTGGGGGTACTAGTACCCGAAAATTATAGTTGTGTTCCTAGAGACATATCACGTTATCATGATAATCTCAGTCAATCCTTGATCTATAGAACTCAGTTTGTCATGTGATTCGGCAAATCTCAGAAATCTCATGATCTAAATAAATTCTCAGATAGTAGTACTATTCTGTCAGTCAACGAAAGTTAGTTACATAGTTTATGTACAGCCAGTTAAATCATGTTTAGTCTATTCAGATGGAAGTAGAAGTTAGCACCGAGTGAACCCAAGGATGGGAACTTACCTGCCAGTTTAGGGTGTCATTCTTAGTAGTTATCCTTGTGTTCCAGAACTACGTAGACAACATAGGTTGGGATATCTTAACCTGCCAAATTAGGGTCGATGAGGTGGCTTAACTTGTCAGTTTAGGATTCCCACCATTCTCATTCGAGTACCTGCCAACTAAGGGTCACTCACAACTGTCATTACCAGTGGTGCGGTATTGACACCCTTCTAGTCGGGACAGAGATTGGACCCCAACCTAGCTATATATGTTATTGAGGCATGTCGGTTAAGAAATTACCTCCCACAGTTTTAGTCCCAGTCTCAGTAAAAGAACTCAGATAGTTCTTTAGATTTTAGTGTACCAGGACTGTCATTTACAGTCAATTCAGTTACAGTATGGAACTCAGGTAGTTTCACCAGATTCAGAATTGTCAGACATAGTCATCCATGCTATCAGAATTCCAGTATTAGTCATGTTAGATAACAGTAAGCCATGTATTAGCGTACAGATCCAGATATCATGTATTTATAATCTCAGTTACTATGTATGCATACTTGCATTCTCACGTTCATATTAGTCAGTCAGTTAACATTGTTCATGCATGTAAACCCTTTTGCATTTAGCCTACCTCACTCGTATAATCAGTACTTCTAGTCGTACTGAAGCATTTGTGCTATGGTACATTCTTTCATGTTACACCATAGGTTCAGAGACAGGAATTTCAGATCAGCAGTAGCATTCCAGTCGCAGAGTTGCAGTGAGTACTCATCCATTCGAGGACGATATTATTTTATTTCATTCATTATTTTAGTTCAGTTTTTCTTGACGGAGTTAGTTGGAGACATGTTCCTTTAATTCTTTATTTCAGACAATATTTAGAGACTTTAAGATTTAGCTCAGATTTTAGATTCAACTTTCAGTTTTTTTGGGTATTTGTTACCCTATATGGATGTTATTATTTGTCAAATATTCTATTTAGTTAAACCTTATGGCCTATTTTTCATGTTTTTCATAATTTACAAGTATATTATGCAGTGTACAGGTACAGATATCAGTCATGGATTAGCTTGTGGTACCTCAGGGTCATAAGCACCGTGTAGCATTTTGGTTCAGCAAATCGGAGTGTTACAAACTTGGTATCAGATCCTAAGGTTCAATAAAGTCCTTGGAAGTCTGAAAGCCACATCTAGTAGAGTCTTGTGCATGGGTGTATTGCACACACATTTATGTACAAGACGCTATGAGATGTTTTAGGAACAGTTTCCCCTCTTTTAGTATTCATGTCGTGCTAGTGAGCATAATCTCAAGTTAAACTGTCAGTCTAATTTGTTCTTCTCATATTTCAGAATATGCCTCCAAAGAGAAGAAGCCAGCCCGCTCCTCAGCCCGAAGATCCTTTGAGCGAACATGTTACTCATACGGAGTTTAGGGCTCCATTCACCATACTTGATCAATTTGTGGCTACCCAAAATGAATGGCCACCAGTTATTTCGGCCAATCCAGTGGCCAACTCAACCGCAGCTAGGATTTGGGACTTCACCCGAATGAACCCTCCATCTTTTTTCGGGTCTAAGTCTGATGAAGACCCTTAAGAATTCATTGAACAAGTCCATAAGGTCATAGACATCATGGGAGTTACTTCTTGTCAGAGTGACGAGTTATCTGTATACCAATTACTGGATGTTGCTCACACTTGGTACAAATAGTGGAAGTCCGAGAGTGGAAGAAATTTGTCACAGCTTTCTTAGACAGATTCTTTCCCTAAGAGTTGAGGGAGGCAAAAGTTCTGGAGTTCATCAACCTCAGGAAGGGAAATATGACAGTTAAAGAGTATTCTCTCAGATTTACTTAGCTAGCCAGATATGCCCCTCATGTGGTTGCAGACAACAGGGCTAAGATGAGTAAGTTTATGTCAGGAGTGAATGATAGCGTGGTAAATGAGTGTAGGTTTGTGATGCTGAATAGTGATATGACTTTAGCCAGGCTCATGACCTATGCTCAACAAATAGAGGAGCAGAAGATTAGGACTAGGGAGAGGCAGAACAAGAGAGCAAGATCAGGCAGTTTTAGTTTTGCTCAACCCAAATCAGATGGAGGAAATCGTTCACAATTCTGTCCTAAGCCAGCAGTTCCAGCTCTTTCCTCTGCCAGTGCCCTAGTTCCAAAATTCATAGATGGAAACAGAGATCAAGATCCAGGCTCTAAGTCTTAGGATAGTGTCAGCAGTGCCCAAACTAATCTCCTATGTCAGACTTGTGGTAAGAACCACAAGGGTACCTGTAGAGCTGGTAGCGATGTTTATTTAGGTTGTGGCAATCCAGGCCACAGGATTATAGAGTGTCTGCAGTCAGGTCTATAAGGTCAGCAGAATCGTTCCACAGCCCAGTCCGATCGCCCAAATTAGCAGGGTGCCACTTCCAGTGCTGCTAGTGGGCAAAGCCCAAACAGACTCTATGCTCTTCAGACCTGACAGGATCAGGAAAATTCTCCTGATGTCATTACTGGTACGTTATAGATTTTCCATATTTATGTTTACGCTTTGCTAGACCCAGGTACATCTTTGTCTTTTATTACTCCTTATATAGAAGGCAATTTTAAAATCAGTCCCAAAATTTTAGTAGAACCCTTTTCAGTATCAACCCTAGTGGGTAAAACCATTATAGCTCGGTGGGTAAACAGGAACTACCCAATTATAATATTTCAGAAATCTATGTTAGCAGATTTAATCGAGTTAGAGATGACTGATTTTGATGTCATTCTCGACATGGATTGGATTCATTCCTGCTATGCTACAGTCAACTGCAAAAATAGGATAGTTCAATTTCAGTTCTCGAATAATCCCGTCCTAGAGTGGAAGGGTAGTACTTTATCTTTTAGAGGTCAGATTATTTCCTACCTTCGGGCAAGAAAAATAATTTCTAAGGAATGTGTTTATCATCTCGTTCATCTTAAAGACTCTGGTTCTGAATCTCCTAGCTTTGAATCAATCCTAGTGGTTAACAAATATTCAGATGTGTTTCTCAAAGATCTTTCAGGCATTCCCCCTAAAAGGGAAATAGACTTCCGCATTAACCTTATTCCAGATACTCAGCCTATTTATATTCTGCTATACAAAATGGCACCAGCATTACTCAAAGACCTATAGGATTAATTGAAGAATCTCTTAGATAAGGGATTCATTAGAGCTAGCATTTCCCCGTGGGGTGCACTAGTCTTATTCGTGCACAAGAAAGATGGTTCTCTCAGGATATGTATTGATTACCGTCAGCTCAATAAAGTTACGATCAAGAACAAGTATCCTCTTCCCAGAATAGATAACTTATTTGACCAACTTAAGGGTACCAGTTATTTCTCCAAGATAGACTTCAGATCAGGCTATCATCATCTCAGAGTTAAAGAATGTGACATCCCAAAAATAGTTTTTTATACTCGGTATGGTCACTTCGAATTACTACTTATATCCTTTCATCTTACTAATGCCCCAGCTGATTTCATAGACTTGAAGAACTATGTGTTCAAGCAGTACTTGGACATGTTCATCATAGTCTTCATACATGATATCCTGGTCTATTCCCGCATAGAGCGTGATCATTCAGACTATCTCCGAATTGTTCTTCAGACTCTTAGAGATCACCAGCTATTTTCCAAATTCAGTAAGTACGAGTTTTGGCTAAGGTCAGTAGCATTCCTTGGCCATATTATTTCCGATAATGGTATTAGAGTAGATCCTCAGAAGACCAAAGTGGTAAGAAATTGGCCTCACCTTGTCTCTTCATCAGATATCAGGAGTTTCTTCAGTTTGGCTGGCTATTACAGGCGGTTTACTAAGGGATTTTCTTCTATTGCATCCCCCATGTCTAGATTGACTCAGAAAAAGGTTAAGTTTGAGTGGTCAGATCCTTGTGAGAAGAGTTTTTAGAAATTAAAGACTCAACTCACCTCAGCTCTAGTCTTAGCTCTTCCAGATGGTTCAGATAGGTTCGTAGTTTACTGTGATGCATCCAGAGTAGGTTTAATTTATGTCCTTATGCAGTATGGTAAGGTCATAGAATACGCCTCCAGGCAGTTAAATCCCCATGAGAAGAATTATCCTACTCATGATCTTGAGTTAGGAGCTGTAGTATTTGCCTTGAAGATTTGGAGGCATTATCTATATAGAGTTCATGTAGATGTCTCCACAGATCATAAGAGTCTACAATATGTATTTTCTCAGAAATATCTCAATCTTCATTAGAGAAGGTGGTTAGAGCTCTTGAAAGATTATGACATGAGTGTCCTTTATCATTCGGGCAAGGCCAACGTTGTGGCTGATGCTCTCAGTAGACTCTCTATGGGTAGTGTTATTGACATTGAGGATAGCAAGAAGAAAGTAGCTTCGGAAATCCATCAGCTTGCCTGACTAAGTGTTCTCTTAGTTGATTCTTCAGAGGGTGGTGTATGTGTTCAGGATAGTTCAGAGTCATCTCTAGTTTCTGAGGTGAAATAAAAGCAAGACTAGGATCCTAGCCTTGTCAAGCTAAAAGAGTCAATTCAAAATTAGAAAGTAGAGGTCTTATCCCAAGGGGGAGATAGTGTCATTAGTTGTTAGGGTCATCTCTGTGTTCCAGGTGTAGATGATTTAAAGCAGCGAATTCTTATAGAAGTGCATGGTGCGCGATACTCTATTTATCCAGGGGACACTAAGATGTACCATGACCTATAAGATATATATTGGTGGAGTGGGATGAAGAAAGATATTGTAGAATTTATGGCTAAGTGCCTTACAAGTCAGCAGGTTAAGATAGAGCATCAGAAACCTAATGGTTCCATGTAGGAGTTCACCATTCCTACTTGGAAGTGGGAAGAAGTGAATATGGACTTCGTGAAGGGTTTGCCTCGAACTCATCATCAGCATGATTCAGTTTGGGTCATTGTAGATAAAATGACCAAGTCAGCCCATTTCCTTCTAGTCCATACCTCTTATTCATCCGAGGATTAGGCCAAACTCTATATTAGGGAGTTGGTCAGATTACAAGGTGTTCCATTATCTATCATCTTAGACAGGTGTACCCAATTCACCTCTCACTTCTGGAAAGCATTCCAAAAGGGCTTGGTACCCAAGTTTATCTCAGCATAACTTTTCATCCTCAGATAGATAGTCAAGCAGAAAGGACCATTCAGACTCTTGAAGATATGCTAAGGGCATGTGTAATTGATTTCAAGGAAAGTTGGGATGACCACTTGCCTTTGATTGAGTTTTCATACAAAAATAGCTATCATTCCAGTATTAAAATGGCTCCGTTCAAAGCTCTCTATGTTGGGAGGTGAAAATCTCCAATCGGGTGGTTCGAAGTTAGTGAGGACTCAAACATAGGGCCTGTCTTAGTATTTGACGCCTTAGAGAAAGTCTAGTTAATCAGAGAAATACTACGGGCTACTCAGAGCCGACAGAAGTTGTATGCTGACGTTCATAGAAAATATCTCAAGTTCGAGGTCGATGACTATGTCTATCTAAAGATCTCTCCCATAAAGGGAGTAAAGTGATTCGGCAAGAAGGGAAAGATGAGTCCCCGATATGTTGGTCCCTTCAAGATTCTCAGTTGCTTAGGCAAGGTAGCTTATGAGCTTGAATTGCCTTCAGATTCAGCCTCAGTTCATCCAGTTTTTCATGTCTCTTTGATCAAGAAGTGTATAGGTGATCCATCAATCGTAGTCCCTATTTAGAGCATTGACAGTTAGAACAGTCTTTTCTATGAGGAAATTTCGATCGAAATTCTAGACTATCAGACTCATAGACTGAGGAACAAAGAATTCCCTCTAGTCAAAGTTCTTTGGCGAAATCAGTCCGTTGAGGGAGCTACTTGGGAAGCAGAAGCAGATATGTGTACCAAGTATCCTCACCTCTTCTCCGCCAATCCATATCAAGCTCAATGTAACAGTTCTTCTTAAGCTTATTCAGTTTCCCATTCAGTATTCTATACAACTTGGTATTCAGTTCATGCTCACATTTCATCACAAATCTGTTATCAAGTACCATTGCATATTCAATAATGCATTCATGTATCAGTCTAGTGTATAATCATGCATCAAATATGCATTCTCATTGGGAGAACTTAGTTATCAAAAATCTCAGTTATGCATTCATGAATGAGTTACTCATACATCAGATATGCATGTCCAGCATGATATGTTTAGTTTATTAGTCATGTACGTCATGAGATCATGTTACAGTAGTGTATGTCTTGGATATACTCCATTTTATTGTCTATCCTCATTTCATTCAGTCTCATTCGATGATGAATGTTTCCAAGGGGGGAGATATTGTAATAGCCCGTATATTTCTAAGCTAGAAAATGAACCGTTGTTCCTACACATGGAACTTCCTATCCTATGATTCATATTGGAGTACATGAATTAGAATGAGTATCCTAGTGATAATAGAGCTTATGATGTGTTACGCATGTTCATAAAAGTCACTTAGAGTAAGCCAAGCTAAGAAATTTTGAATCCACCAAGTTTTCGTGTGTGATTTCACATAGGTCATCTTTGAATAAGAATAACTTAGCTTATAGGTTGTATTTTGGAAGATTTATACCCTTCAAATTGTAGAGAATTGAATAATCTTTCTATCGATACCAAATTCACCTAAAACGGACACCCGATGAAGAAGTTATGACGATTTAAAGTTTCGACAGCGTCATTTTAGTCAGTGGCGCATCGCGCCGTAAGCCAAAATAACGTTTGTCAATTTCCAGTGTCTCTATGCTATTCCACCGCATCGCAGTGAGTTTTCAGGTCACAAAAGGGGGGAAACACGATATCTCTGCATTATGTCAAGGGCCTAAATCGGGTAATTTTTACAGAAATTAAATGGCGCATCTAGAGGGGTATTTGGGTCATCATTCCACCCCTATATATATACCATAAAGACATAATTAATCCTTTATTTCACCAAAAACATACTCTTTCTCTCAAAATTCTCTCAAGAACACATTAGGGTTTTTAATTGGGGATTCAAGTTCAAGCAAATTTCTCCATCAATCATCAAAAATCTTTTATCAAAGGTATGCGTAGTGCTCATCTATGGATCCATTTCATTCATAGAGCTCAAGAACCATGTTTTAAATATTATACTGTGATTGTCTTGTTGTGATATGACCATGTACATGATGATGATTATTGTTTAAGTTTCAAGATGATATCTAAAGGTGTTTTCATGAAGTATATGTGTTCGTTAGTTGAAACCCATGATATTTATGTGGTTTAATATGGTGAGATTCAAGAATACACCTAAGATAAAAGAATGCATGCAAATTGTTTGATAAAAGGCCTAGGATGATAGAATTCATGTCCCATGATTTAATAGTTCTTAAATGACAAGTCCATGCTCTATGCTTTATGATTTCACATGAATTCCATGTGATTAATATGACTCGTTGTTGTGATATGGATTGAGCATGATATTAAAGCTATACAAGTATACACATGTTGTATGAATTTCCCTTCCATATTTAAGATGTTGAGAACTATGCTTAGTGTGAAATTCCCTACGTATGATATGGTGAATTGTAGACTCCATTTTATGATGAAGTCAGTTATGTGTGTCAATTTCCTTCCATCGAGTCCTGAGGGTACTAGTATCCAAAAATTATATCTGTGTGCTTAGAGACATGTCATGTTATCGTGATAATCTCAGATAAGCCATGATCTATAGAACTCAGTCAGTCATGTGACTCAGGAAATCTCAAAAATCTCAATAAATTCTCAGATAGTAGTACTATTCCATTAGTCAACGGAAGTCAGTTACTCAGTCCATGTACAACCAATTAAATCATGTTCTGTCTCTTCAGATGGGAGTAGAAGTTAGCACCGAGTGAACCCAAGGATGGGAACTCACCTGCCAGTTTAGGGTGTCATTCTTAGTAGTCATCCTTGTGTTCCAGAACTACTTAGACAGCGTAGGTTGAGACATCTTACCCTGCTAGATTAGGGTGGATGACATGGCTTAACCTATCAGTTTAGGGTTCCCATCATTCTCATTAGAGTATCGGCCAGCTAAGGGTTACTCACAACTATCCTTACCAATGGCGCAGTATTGACACCCTTCCAGTCGAGGTAGAGATTGGACCCTAACCTAGCTATATGTGTTATTGGGTTTTGTCGGTTAAGCAACTACCTCCCACAATTTTAGTCCCAGTATCAGTAAAAGAAATCAGATAGTTCTTTTGATTTTAGTATACCAGGACTGTCAGTTACAGTCAATTTAGTTACAGTATGGAACTCTGGTAGTTCCATCAGATTCAGAACTATCATACATAGTCATCCATGCTATCGGAATTCCAGTATTAGTTATGTTAGATAATAGTAAACCATGTATTAGTTTACAGATCCAGATATCACTTATTCATGATCTCAGTTACTATTTATGAATGCTTGCACTCTCACGTTCATATTAGTCAGTCACTTAACATTGTTCATGCATGTAAACCCTTTTGCATTTAGCCTACCTCACTCGTATACTTAGTACTCCCAGTCGTACTGACACATTTGGACTATGGTGCTTTATTTTATGTTACACCATAGGTTCAGAGACACGAATTCTAGATCAGCAGTAGCATTCCAGTCGCAGAGTTGCAGTGAGTCCTCATCCATTTAAGGATGATATTATTTTATTTTATTCATGATTTTAGTTCAGTTTTCCTAGACGGAGTTAGTTGGTGACATGTTCCTTCAAGTCCTTATTTCATACAGTATTTAGAGGCTTTCAGATTTAGTTCAGATTTTACATTCAGCTTTCAGTTGTTTTGGGTATTTGTTACCCTATATGGATGTTATTATTTATCAAATATTCTATTTAGTTGAACCTTATGGCCTATTGTTCATGGATTTTGCATTCTACAAGTATATTATGCAGTGTACAGGTACAAATATCAGTTATGGGTTAGCTTATGGTCCCTTGGGATCATAAGCACCATGTAGCATTCCGGTTCAGCAAATCGGGGAGTTACATCACAATTGGGTGAAAACCTAGTTCATTGAAATTTAGGCATGATAATGAAAGAATATCCTCATTAAACACCCAAATATATGAATTATCGATTTCTTGAAAGAAACCCTGTGCTTGGAGCCCTTTTGGTGTAAACTTAGGGAAAATCCTTTTTTTTTGTATTTTTGAGTGTTTGAGAGTAGAGGAAATGATGAAATTTTTATTTAGAATGAGGAAAAACATTTTTATGCAAATTATAGGATCATTTAGAATGTAAATGACTAGTTTTCCCTAAAAAAACTGAAGGAAAAATAGGATTTTATATTCGTCTTGACCACTAGCATGGCACGGCCTCATTATAGATCACAACTAGCATGTCACATCCTTAAAATAGAGCATAGCATACCCATACTGGTTAACTAACAAAAATACACATAACATTTTTCTCCAGTATCAAATTATGGCAAATTGAATGCGTTGGAAATAGGACTCAAATACCTTTCATTATATGGATCTTAAGCTTTAAATCTCTGTATATTTTCAAAGTTATACTCGTTTAAATTTAACCTTTGTAGGAATTAATACTAAAACTCAATCGATAAAAGTACTCTAAAATCAACATTGCTCTAAGTCTTTTCTATGACCATGATTCATATTGAAAGTACTTTACATACTAGGTAAATGATCATGACACTTAACTATGGTTAAATATCATTTTTGAGCCTTTAAAAATATGATTAATGATTAAAATATTAGTTCGAATTTTGTGGGGTGTGACAATATCTCTCCTTGGGATTATTCACCCTAGAATGAATATTGATATTAAGATGAAAAAGAATGTAGTTACTAACATGAAACTAAAATTTTAAAATTGGTTATGTTGCATAACTGGAATTACCTTTTGACAGAGTACTAACTCATCTGATGGTTATAAAATATGAACACATACATAAGAATCGTATGGAACAATGTAGACATAAAATTACTAGAGCATAACACTAGAAGGGAAATATATTTCTCCCGTTGAATCTTTGTTAGGAGTGAACAACTAAAGATACTAGGTTATCATGTCTACTAATGAAGGAAATATTTGAGCTTAAAAGATAAAATCCCTAACATAAAACTGATTTCTAAGTTGACTTAATGGACTATAAGGAGATGATTCATGCTGAGAGTCTAGAACTCAATTGAATCATTCACAACATTATAATACATATAGAACTGTGAATTGATATCTAATTTGATAAAATTTCCAAGAGTTACTAAGAAGTGAATATGAGTTTCCTTAGACTCTCCTTATTATAATTTCTAATAACAATCGAGGGAATTAAGTTTAGGTATGATATGAGTATGGAATTTGGATAAGGAATCACAACTTGGTTAAAACTTTATAATATGAAATATAGGCATATAAAACTAAAGATATAATAGGATTACTATGCCTTAATTGATGCAACTGCTAACTTTAAAGCTTAACAATACTTCTTAACTATACTTTTCCTCTTAAATACTATACTTCATTTGATGAAACTTAACTTTCACATAGGTATAGGTGACTACTAATGCTAAAGTCTGAGTTGAACTACATACTCTCACCATGTTCAAGCATAACTCAAAGTCACAAGGTGCTACACATAGAGCAATAATACTATTTTAAATTATTAGATTCAATATCCTATGTCTTTTTTTAGAGTCTCATCTTAAGAATAATACTCCTTACCACTTCAACACTAACTTCGATCTGTAATTAGGAATTCACTAGTGCATAATACATTCATCTACTTTAATTCCATCATGACATTCAAGCCTATCGTTACAACCACATATGAACTTCTTGGTAACCAACCCATCTAGGAATTTTTTTCATATTTTTTATTACCTCTATCAATAACAATTTTATGAATTATCTCCGAAAGGGCAAACCAAAAATGTTCAACTAACTATGACATATAACAAATATTTTCCTCGATCTTTCTTCACATTTATAGCCTTCAATTAAATAAGCATACAACACTTTATCCTAATAATGAACATCTACTTTTTCCCATTTAAACCATTGTTCATTTCTTTTTATCGCCACTATCTTAACATAAGGAGGGTCACTGAAGTGATAGAATGTAAGGACCTAAATCATGAAAGAATATTACACATAACTTTAATTCTTGATTGTTTCCTGAAGAATATAGCATCATATGCATGAATTCATGAAAGAGATCTAAATTGAGGACATATATAACATAATATGATTGCACTAGTCATTAAGGGTGTACTGTGAGTTTAGGGAACTGAACATACTATGAACCATTCTTTCATATTTATTATAAGTTACTTAATATAAGGTTGGATTTCATAGGTTCATGTTTGATGACTAGGATCACGAAGTTAAGCTATTTCTTCTTTTACTCGAAGCTGATAATGAGCATGAATATGTATGAAGTGTATAAGCATTGGTCACGAGTATGGCTCTATTGCGCTAAACATAGATAGGGTGGGATAATGACTGAAATCCAAGGAATACACTAGTGTAAGAATGGATCACTATCTCAGCATAACTATTATTTACACAAATCACAACATGGTTCACCAAAACATAATTTGGTTCATTACCCTATCATCTCCCCCTTAGATTTAAGCAAACATTCTATTCCAATGGTACTATTTCATATCCTCAAGACTCAGCCATAATTTCTTTACCCAAATAGTCTACACAGTGTCTCTACCCTTTAGTCAATAAGTTACTGTTACACCCCGAAGATACCCTATGAACATCACACAGTGCTTAGGACTATGAATAACTCTAAGATAACCTAGATATCTACTCAACAATGAACTCTAAAAAATATAAACTTAAACATGTACAAATGTTCAAGAATTTTTATAAATTGGGTTCATAAAGATAAACAATCTCAACCAAAAAACTGTAACTCAATAACTCTCAAATCTATGAAATATTGAGAGAAATATAGTTTGACTAGTCTTGGAAAGCCTTTAAACTAATGACAGAAGATCCATTGGGACAACCATAGCTGACTCAAACTGAAAGCTGAATAACTAAAATAACTGCAATAAAAATATAGAATCATCATAAACTTAGACCTTATACTTTGAGGACTCACCAATCATCTGAATGTAGGAAGTGGTGCCCAGATGAAAACCAAAACCTACATTATGCAGCAACATAGACACATAGACATATATGCGGTTCGTACTTCTTAAATGTACTAAGTATATGAGAGTGAATACATAAAGTAAAATGGAATCAATGCATAATCTTAAAACAGGCATGCTAAGTGTAAATAGACTCACCAAGATGCTAAAATAAGTAGAAGACTGAATGATAAAGCCTAATCTGATAAACTAGGTAAGTTACTACATGTTGATTTTGAAACATTCTATGGGATATTCTAATAATCGGTATAAACCATGTGAGCTAATATGTTATCCAATGTCTGACCTATGTTGAAGAGGGTTTCTCTATACTTTAAATTAAAATAGTACCTAAAGTGAATTGGAGTGATCACTAAACTGATCCCAATGGTAAGGGGAACACTCTTTAGCGAGGCCTCTAAACCTATGGTGGCACATATTTTTTGAAAAATAGGATGCACTGATCCCACATTTCCTCTTGGTACTAAAAGCTACTACTATATATATTGTATGCTCATAATTATGAAATTCATTATCTCCCCCTTGGGACCATTCGTCTTTGAATAAAGGTCGAAAAGGAATAACAACTATCTCATGGGTTCACTATGCTACGATGTGAATCTTGTTTTAATTTAAGACTGAAATTTTTTGTCTCAATCATTAACTTGCAATAGAAATGACTCACTTGATGTGAACTTCATAAGGTAAGAGTAATGATATGCATGAATAGATTAGACTTGGATGAATTTTTTACCTCATACTAAGTCAGTATTAGAAGTGAATAGATGAGAGTATCAACTCAGCATGTCTGCCTCAAATTCCAATGTAACACCCTTAGCTATTTGATTTCTCTAAAGAACTTCCACTAAAGCAACTTTTTATACTTTACACTTTAAACTTGTCGATCACTGATTTGAACTGGAATCTCTTTGTAGGACAAGCTATCCATCACCCTAATATTCTCAATGGGAATTACTAAAGATGAATCTCCAATGCACACTTAACATTGACACATGAAAAACTTAATGGACAATGGGTAACTCTGACAGAAGATCTAACTCGTAAGCAGCTTCTCCCATGCACTTCATTATTTTATAAGAACCAATATATCAGGGACTAAGTTTTCCTTTATTATAAAATCTCTTTATTCCCCTTTTGGGAGACGCCTTCAAAAACATCCAATAACCTACTTCAAACTTTAATTCTCTCCTTCTCACATCTGCATACATTTTCAAACAACTTTGAGCAGTTTTCAACCTCTTACGAATCAACTGAACTTTCTCCATAACTTTAAGAATAGAGTTCGATGCAACAAAATCCATTTCACCAACTTTTAACCAACCTATGTGTGACCTATATCTATGCCCGTACAATGCTTCGAACAGAGCCTTCTGAATTCTTGCCTGATATCTATTGTTATAGGAAAACTATCTCAAGTTTAAATGATCATCCCAATTTCCTTTAAAGTTCATCACACAGGCTCTCAACATATGTTCTAATGTATAAATTATATGCGCAGCCTAACCATCTATCTGCAGATGAAAAGTTGTACCACAATTGCCCTTTTATACCAAGGACTTTAAGAAATAATTGCCAAAACTGAGAAGTAAATTGTGTACCTTAGTCTAAAATAATGGACAAGGGAATCCCATGGAGCCTTACTAGCTTTTAGATATACATATTAGCATAATCTTCTATTGTATCTAAGTCTTAATAGGTATGAAATTGGTTGATTTGGTTATTCAATCCAAGATGACCCTAACTGAGTCGTGCTGACATCTGGTGCAAAAAAGTCCAGTAATGAAATCCAAATTAATAACGTCACGCTTCCAAGTAGGAATACCTATATACAGAAGCATACCTCTTGGCCTTTGTTGCTCAATATTTACCTGCTGATAGTTGGGACACTTAGCCACAAACTATACAATGTCTCTCTTTATAAAATTTCACTACTATATTTCTTGCAGGTCACAGTATAACTTGGTAGCACCACGATAGGATTCTTCTACAACCCATCAATATTGGGAATGCATAGCTGACCATGATAGTAAAGGACACCATCTTATACTTGAGATAAAACCTCAACCTTCTACTACTGAAATACATCTAATATCAGGCTAAGTATGGGATTACTATGTTGCTTCTCTTTCACTTCCACCACTAAGGTTGATTCTGAACTGTTCTGAACCAATACCACCTCATCATCCATATTAAAAAATATATACCCAAATAGGGTATTCCACGTACTTACTTAGCTAGTTCTTGCTTTTTTATTTCATAAGAGACGCACTACCCATAGATAGCTTACTCAAAGCATCTTTTACAACATTTGCATTACCCGGACGGTAAAACACATTCATGACATAGTCTTTTAACAACTCCAACCACCTTCTCTAATGATGATTCAACTACTCTTGCATAAAAATATACTGGAGACTCATGATCAGTGAAAATATTAACATACACACCATACAAGTAGTGCTTCCAAATCTTCAGAGAAAACACAAAAACTATTATTTCTAAATCATGGGTTGGATAATTTTTCTCATTATCTTTAAATTGTCAGGAGGCATAGGCTATTACCTTTCTATTCTCTATCAAAATAAAACCTAACCCATCTCTGTAGGCATAATAATACACCAAAAATCCATCTAACCCCTCCAATAAAACTAATACTGGGGCTGAAGTCAATCTATTCTACAAATCTTGGAAGCTCTTCTAACATTTATCTAACCAAATAAACTTAAGCTTATTTGTGTTAACTTAGTAAATGGTGAAACTACTGGGGAAAAACCCTCCACAAACCTCCTATAGTAAAGGGCTAAACCCAGAAATCTCTAAATATTAGATGGAGTAATAGGCCTAGGCAAGTGCTTCACTATATTAGTTTTATAAGGGTTTGTACAAATACTAGCACCTAAAATAATATAACCCAAAAATGCCACTAATTCTAATCAAAACACACACTTACTAACTTTTCAAAAATCTAATGATCCTTAAGGGTCTGCAACACTGTCATCAAATAGTCTACATGCTTTGATAACGCTCAACTTACACGTCAATTAAGTGCACGGCGGCCGTCATCAATATATTTACCCAACTTTGGAGTCGGAGTCAAATCCACGAGGAACAATGTGAGTGGCGATCAATTAATTTGAAATAATAGATACAAGTTAAATTCAAACAAATGTTACAAAAAGAGATAAAATGGGGGAGGTGAGTTTCTACACTAATGTTTTTTTTTTTAGAATTTTCTAGTAAAAATTCGGGGCTACGAATAATTACAGTTTTAACAATTATGCATGGATCTTGGGATTATGTGTTACTAGCGGAGTGATATGTGAGAGCTAATTATCAACATCACTTTAGTAATTCAAATATGGGTAGGCTTGGTTATAGATTTTGATGTTAGCCTTTCAACAAAACATCAAAATTTCACCCATTGATTCTTTCTAATACCTAATGGGTGTGTTCGACAATTAGCAACCACAACCTCAATTAAGAGATCCCTATTTCTAGGATGGCACCCATGGCATAGTTAACCTCACATTCACCCTTATGTCTAAGATAGTGAAGATTTAGCAAACTATACACATAATTTCCTATCATTGCTTTGATCTCCATATCCTTCTTTTGAGGATGATATGAATTCCTAAAGTTCACCTGAAACCCTTCTTTAGTAGATGGCATTGAACTTTCTAGAGCTTGGAGCTTTTGCTCATCAAACCCATGTGGGTATTTAGAGCTTTCATCCATCAAACACCAACAAAAATAGCATAGCAATAATAGAACCCATAACCATGAACTACCAAATAGACGCTAACAATAACAACCCACACAAAATTTACATAATATTTTCTTCTCCAAAATAGAGGCTATAAAGTCTCAACCTGAACATAGAGAGAGAGGGGGAAGATGGAATATGATGGAATAAATGATATATGAAATTAGGGTTTGAGTCCTTTTATTCAAATTGGGATCAGCACATGCAATAATAATTTTGACCTTGGGCTGAACATTTCTGCCAACTTACAATCGTGCAAGTATGGCTATGACCACGGCTACACAACCATAATTAACTTTTGCGGTCACAGTTGATTGACCATATTAAGTGACCATGATTGCGGCCAATATACCGTAACCATGGTAAATGAGGCTATTTTACAGCAAGTCTTCAGCTACATTTTTTCTGCTATATTTTGATTCTTTCAAGCTCCAATCCACATCTCTTTGTCTTTTCAACTCTTATACCTACAAAGAGTGGATATTAGTGCATTAATTCAAAATAATGTCTCATATACTCATTCAAAACAAGGTAATATCCATTAATAATGAGTGAGAATGAGTGGTAAAATCACCACTCATCAATGTACCTCCTTACTTTGAGAATATACAAGTATGTTATCTATGAAAACAATGAAAAGTATGTCAAGATACTACTTGAAGACCCTTTTCATTAAATCCATAAAGGTTGCAAGAAATTTATTAGTCCAAAAGAGATAACCATAAACTCAAAAGTGATTGTATTGGGTTCTAAAAGCAGTCTTTAGAATATCACGCTTCCTGACCTTCAACTGGTGATACCCCGAACTGAGATAAATCTTAAAAATCTACTGGTTCCTTGAAGTTTATTAAATAAATCATTAATTTTGGGATGGGATACTTCATATTGGTGGTGATATTCTTTATCTGTTCGTAATCTATACATATTTCTAGAGTACTATCCTTCTTGTGCACAAATAGAACTGTAGCCCCCCATGGAGAAACATAAGGACTGATGAACCTCTTATCTAAGAGGTCCTTAAGCTGCTTTTTCACCTTTTTAAGCTCATATAGATCCATATGGTAGGGAGGACTAGGGATAGGCTAGGTATCTATAAGGAGATAAATCCCAAACTCTACTTCACTAAAAAGAGGTACCCTAGGTACATCCTTTAGAAAGATCTCTAGAAACTCATTGACTTCATGGATTGATTGAATGTTGGAGTTTCAAACATAACATCTTTAAGTCAAAAAAGGTTATAGATACACCCTTTTAATGATAACCTTTTGGGTTTAGGATAATATATGAAATGACCTTTGAGATATATTGAATTACACTCCCACTCAAGGACTAACTTATTAGAAAACTAAAACTTCACCACTTGGATGCCACAATCAACTTATGTATAACATAAATAAATTCAATAACAGACTAAAATAACCAAAATCAATCAATTCAAGCTCTATTAGGTTTTCTAAAGTAACTCTATGGTAGACTACAAAGAAAAGTTTTTAGAATACTCATCTAGCAACAAGTGACTCACCCATTACATTATAAATTGAGAAGGGTTATTAAAGACTCTCGGGACTTACATAACTATTCATAGCAACGAGTGGGTCACAAAAGAGAGTTTTGACCCTGAATCTAATAACATATAAAGATCAAGTTAAATCATACCAATAACTGTATGTGGGGAGTTCCCTTGTTCCTGATGAGATGGTATAACATAAAACTAGTTCTTATGTTGACCTCTACCAATACTATATGATGGGACCTACTTTAGAGTTAGGTATTTTGATTGAGCTGCTGAATTTATGGACAAAGTCTGTGAACGAACATATCTACTTCCTTGTATAGAACAAGGGCATTCCTTAATTCCTTAGACTGTCTTACTCTAACCATAACAACCACTTTTATCCATTAAGAACTTGCTCTTATCATTCTTACAATACTTGGTATATGTCGAATTTGTCCTTCCTCCAGAAATGCTACCCCATGATCTAATGGCTAGTGCTATACCCCACTATTCCTTCATAGTTCTGTGTGCAGAAGCATTGGCCAAGGATGGTGAAGGCTTTTATGAATGTCCTTGAAATTAAGAATGATTTCCCCCTCCTAATTTCTGCTAACTGTACTTAAACTGTCTTATCCTAGCCCTCTTGTTCCTCCTTTATTGTTCTTTTAAATTCTCCACCTTAATGTACTAACCATGAGTCCTCAAACAAGTAATATCTATATCTCTAATCAACATAGTATTCCTATACTCCTTTTCTACCAAATCAAACATATCAGTGATTACATGTACGAGCTCTAGAATCTGACAACAACTCTGGTGCAACTTTGCTAACTAAGTGAACATGAGTCAATAACCCTTTACCAATATAGATACCTACCTCAGGTTTACAAACTCTTTGACTTTAGTATCTCTTATCTCCCTAGGAAAACACCTATCAAGAAAATCAATTTGAAATATATCCTAACTCATAGGAGTTGTATTCGCACCCCTACATTCCTTGCACATAGTAACAAGTCATAAGAAACATCCTTCAATTGATAAGAAGCCAATTCCACTTTTCCCTTAAGTAACATGCATAATTTGAGTAATTTTCATCACCTTATCAATGAAAAATTAGGTATCCTCATTCATCTTCGATGCAATGAATTCAGGTGGATTCATCTTCATAAAATCTCAAACTCTAGCTGCAGTTATGTTACTATTCTACTAAAGTGGGACTACTGCAGAATGATAACCCAGAGCATTTGCATTCACTGCCTGATCTAACACTTAGAAAGTAGCCTGAAACTCAACATGAGCGACATTCTTATTTAGTAGGTCTGCTGGCAGGGTTGGGGTTGGTTAATCCCTATTTTTACTTATGTAAAAGCTTTGTGATGAGGCATTCTTTATCATATAAAAGAATGAATTAGATTAGATAAATATAAATTCATAGCACGATAGAGATCATTAACAAAAGGATGGTTCCTAGTACGTTTTGTAGCCTCTTGGTCATTAAGGTGGTGTGCTTCTCACCTATGATCAAGATTCTACATAATATGGCTTGTCAGAATCCCTGGAAACTTTAAAATATTATTTTCATACCCTATATTTCAGGATCGTTGTGAAACATAACTTATTACCTCAGGTCGTATAGGCATATTATGAGTTGTAAGATATGAGTCATAGCCATGTCAGCGTAGGATAATTTAAGTACTATTCAAGTTATGACATGACCCTAGGAGTTATCATTTTAAAGAACTGCAGACCCTCAAGGACCGTTAATTATATGAAAAGTTTGGTAAATGTGAATTTTTGTTAAAATCTATTGCCTTCTTGGGGAGTGTCATTTCAGGGGCTTGTATTCTTGTAGATCCTTAGAAGACTAATGCAGTGAAGCACTGGCCTATACCCATCACCCCATCTAATATCAAGAGCTTTATGTGTTTGGCTAGGTATTATATCCACACCATTGACCAAGATAACCCTAAAAAGAAAAAGTTTATAAAATTGAATAAGTGTGAGAAGAGTTTCCAAGAGTTGAAAGATAGATTGATTTCAGCTCCAGTGTTAGCTTTACCAGCTGGGTTAAATGGATTCGTAGTGCATTGTGGCAATTCGAGATTTTGGCTAGGTTGAATATTAATGCAAAATGGGAAAGTGATAGCCTATGCCTCCAGGTAACATAAGGATCATGAAAAAAATTACCCAACTCATGACATAGAGTTAGATGTTGTGGTATTTGCCTTGAAGATTTGGAGACACTACCTCTATGGTGTGTATATTGATATTTTAACTGAACATAAGAGTCTCTAGTATGTATTTTCTCAGCGGGAGCTGAATCTTTGACAAAGAAGTTGGTTAGAGTTATTGAAAGATTATGGTATGAATGTGCTCTATCATTTGAGTAGGGCCAACGTAGTGGCAGACACACTGATTAGGCTGTCTGTAGGTAGTGTGTCACATATGAATAAGGAAAAATGGAAATTAGCCAATGAGGTGCATAGATTAGCCCATTTGGGAGCATATTTCCTTGACACTAATGATAAGATTGTAGTAGTTTAGATCAATTTGGAATTATCTTTGGTGCTGGTAGTGAAGGAGAAATAATAAAATGATCCTATACTTAGCCAAATATTAGAGCAGGCTAGAAGCTGAAGGTCGAGGTTTTCTTCCAAGGGAGAGATAGTGTACTTGACTATCAAGAAAGAAATTATGTTCCAAATATAGATGGGTTGAGGGAAAGAATACTAGCTGAGGCCCATGGTTTGAGGTATTCCAATCATCCGGGTTCTAGTAAGATATACCATAATTTATAGGAAATCTATTAATGAAGTAGTATTAAGAGAGACATAGCAGAATTTGTCACCAAATGTCCCAACTGCCATCAAGTTAAAGTTGAACACTAGAGATCAGGTAGTACAATACAGGCAATCAGCATCCCCACCTGGAAGTGGGAAGTATTGAATATGGATTTCATCATAGGTTTGCCTCGTATAAGACATCAACGTGATTCAATTTGGGTTATAGTAGGTAGAATAACTAAATTAGCCCATTTCCTACCTATTAAGACTTTAGAAACAGCTGAAGATTATGCCAAAATGTATATTAGAGAGATAGTAAGGGTTTATCGGATACCTTTATCCATCATTTCAGATAGCGAGACATAATTCTTTTACAGTTTTGGTAGTCTTTTAAGAAAAGCCTTAGTGCAAAGGTTAAGCTTAGTACCGATTTTCATATGTAGACTAATGGTCAGGCTAAACACATAATTCAGACATTTGAAGACATATTGAGGTAATGATTTTTAGACTTTAAAGGAATTTGGGATTATTATCTACCTTTTATTGAGTTCTCTTATAATAATAGTTATCATGATTGAATTCAGATAACTCAGTTTGAAACATTGTATGGGCATAGGTGAAGATCACCTATATGATGGTTTGAGGTTGGTGAAGCAATATTAATTATTCCTTATTCCATTCTTAAAGATATGGCAAATTTTTAGTTGATTTGTGAGAGATTTAAAACTGATCAGATCCATCATAAATTGTATGTCGATGTTAGAAGGAGAGAGCTTAAGTTTGAAGTTGGGGATTGGGTATTATTGAAAATTTTAAGTATGAAGGGAATTATGATATTTTGAATGAGAGAAAAGTCGAGTCCCCAATTTGTTTATCCATATGAGAGAGTGAAAAAGGTAGGAGAGGTTGCTTACAAATTGAACCTTCTTCCAGAGTTAGCTGCGGTTCACCCAGTGTTCCATATTTTGATGCTTAAAAAGTGCATTAGAGATTTATCCTTAGTAGTTCCCCTAGACAGTATTAGGGTCAAGGATAATATGATGTATGATGAGGCTTTTATTGAGATACTTGATAGACAGGTCCAAAGGCTAAAGTATAAGGATGTAGGATCAGTAAAGGTTCTTTGGAGAAGCCAGTTGGTTGAAGGGGCCACTTGGGAATCTAAAGTGGATATGAAGAGTAAGTACCATTATATATTTTCTTCCAACTCAGTTTCTGTCAAAGGTAAATAGTTATTTTTCAGCCAAAACTCTTTCTCCTTAAGTCTCTGTAAGCATTCTCAAGTTGTATCATATGTTGTGAGTAAATTGGATCATTGTGATAGATATAAGCTTGGTTATAAGTTTGATATAGATATTTTAATTCTTTTCCAAATTCAAATCCTAGATGGATCACATTAAAGGATAAATATTTACTAGGGGAGACATTATAATACCCCACATTTCTAGATCACTGTGAAATGTATGACTCGTTACCTCAGGTCATATAGATATCTTATGAGTTGTATGATGTGATTTGTAGACAGGAAACATGGGATGATTTGAATTATATTCAATTTATGACTTAACCCTAAAAGTCTTTATTGAAGTTACGAGTCATATGAAGAGAAGTCATAAGGTCAGTAGCCTAGGTTCTCTAAGTTTTTGTCCAAGTTAATGAGTGGGGAATACAAGTCGTATTGAGAGGTTATAAGTCTTAAGTTTAGACTCATCTGTTTACCAGTGTATACATCTTGTCCCTACTAAGTTTATGAGTTATAAAGCCAACTTATACATAACCATACGAGTCATATGGTAGACTCGTGATGGCTCGCGGTCAATTTTCTGTAAGTTTAGTTGAGGGGTCTTTTGGTATTTTACCCTCTTATACTCCCAACCCACAGCCTATAACCCAGGGAGGCATTATTTTTCTCTACTGTTCATTCTATTAACAACATTTTTTCTCTTTCTATCTTCAATAGCAGAATATTAGGGTTTTTTTCACCAAGTCACCTCTCAAGTCTCAAAGATTATGTTCTCTTAACAAGTCAAGCAATTCTAGGTATGTAGGGTTTTGAACAAGGTTAATTCTTCCACCCTTGTTCCAAAAACATGGTTTAAGATTGAACTTACATGTCTTATATTAGGGTTCATCCCCTAAATTCTCATGTAAAGAGAAGCATTACTATTTTCAGTATACAAAACCTTATGCTATTTTAAGGTGGATTTCTTAAGTATGAGCATACATATATTCTGGGAGTACAATTTAGCACTAAGAAGGGAATACGAATGAGCATATCTAAATTTTTGGAAACTATGAGCCATCGTAGGTTAAGTTTTTCCCCAATATGGATGAAGTATAATGATTACTTAAGTTAAGGTTCTATCCTAATGGAAAGGGTAGAACAACTCTCCCTAACATGGGTATGACGTTGGACTCCATGGTAGATCACATGGTTGATGTCGGTTAGAAGAATCTCCCATAAGAAAGAATAAAAGTAAAGATTTCAAAAACTAAGTGTTATGGCTCAGTTGGTTATTTCAGATGTTTCATTATCCATATTTTATGAATTTTTAGTCTTTTAGCTTAACTGAATTCCAAGGTGAGTCATTTAAGCTTAGCATGCATCATTGGAAAGTGTAACTATATATTCAGTTCTTGTTTTAATTATGACTTCACCCCGACACACTCAATACATTCCAGAAGTACTGACCCACATATATGTCTATTTTCTATATTATCTAATAATGTAGGTTCTGGTGCTTGTTACCAGTAGTACGATTGATCATATGCATCATCTATTGTATCCCAAATTTTGGTAAGTCCTCATATATCGAGGACCTAGCTTATCAAACAATTGTTCATTGTTGAAAAGTATTTATATCCTTGATTTCTGTTAAATGTTTGAGTCAGCTGGGGCATGTCCCAATGGCTCTCTAATTAGTAGTAGAGGCTTATCATACTGTGTATGTTCTAAGTTTAAGTAGTTGGTTTAATATTTCCAATGTTAAAGACGTACATTAGGATATGAAATTGCTTATATTTAGTTTCTACTTAAGCTATTTCACTTTTTATGTAAGTTCTAAATTGAAATGATATCATGGGTTAGCTTGGCGATATTCGTAGTCCTAAGCACAATGTGACATCCAGGGGGTGCTCCTAGGGTGTTACAAACTTGGTATCAGAGCCTAAGGTTTGAGGAGTCCTAGGGAGTTAGACAAGCCGCATTATGTAGAGTCTTGATCATGAAAGTGAGGCATGCCAAATTATGAGAAGGAGGCTACAGAACAAGTTTGGAATCATCATTTCTTTCATGATCTATCGTTCTTATAGTTGTCTCTATCTGCCTTAACTCATGCTTTTACGTGACATAATATGCCTCCTCGCTGAGCTGATGCATATAGAATGCTTGCAAACCCTTCGTATGATAATGTATCTCATGTTGAATTTCGAGCTGCCTTTCAAGCATTGGTCCAAGTTGTGAATATAAATGCTTAAGGAAACCAATAGGTAACAGTCCCACTACATAAAAATGGTAATTTAGTTGTAACCAAAATTCAGGACTTTATGAGGGTGAATCCACTTGAGTTCTATGGGTCAAAAGTAGATGACTATCCTTAACTCTTCATTAATTAGGTGAGAAAGATTACCCAGATCATGTATATTACTGAAGAGGAAAGTGTTGAGCTGGCATCCTATAGGTTAAAGTATATTGCTTATGATTGGGTAACTATGTGGAAGGATGGTAGGTGTGAGAATGGAGCTCTTAAGAGTAGGCAGGTATTCCTAAATACTTTTTAGGACAAGTTCTTTCCTCGTAAGATGAGAGAGGTTAAATTGGAGGAGTTCATGAACCTGAGGTAAGGATCTATGATAGTGAAAGTGTGTTAATTTAAGTTCACCCATTTAGCTAAATATGCCCCAGAGTTGTTATCTGACTCTTAAGCTTGAATGAGTATGTTTGTTAATGAGGTATCTAATTTGGTGGTCAAGGAATGCCGGACTGCCATAATGATTGGGGATATAGACATTGCTCGATTGATGACTCATGCTCAGTAGATTGAGGTAGAAAAGTTTAAGAAAAGAGAAAAGAGAAACAAAAGAGCTAGGACTAGACAATTTGAGCATAATTAACTAAGTTCAAGAGGGGGAAGCCATTCACAGTTTTAGGGTCATTAATTAGTGCCGATGCCATTTTTAGCTAGTTCCCCTACACCAGGACCAGGTAGGACCAGTGGGGCATTACTTTGAATTCCAAGTCTCAAAATTGTGTAGTCGGGAGGCCTAGTTACCCGACATGTGCAAAGACTGGCAGGACCTAGCCTGGTGAGTGTATGATGGGTAAAAGGGTTGTTATGGTTATGATAAGATAGGACATAGAATCAAGGTGTGTCCATAAGCTTAGAAGAGAGGTAGATGTGATTATCCTCAGACTCAGGCTACTAACCCACTAGCCCAGCCAGGTCGCCCAGTTTCTTCATAAGACGCATATCCAGTACCAGTGGCGGTCAGAGCGATAATCACTTCTACAATTTACCATCATGTCAGGAGCAGGAAAGTTTACCAGATGTTTTCATTGGTAAGATTCGTGCCTGTAACACCCCAAAAATATACCCTGGAATTTCACGGTGCTCAAGACAACAAGTAGTCCTAAGCTAACCATTTTTTCCTTATAAAAACTCTAAAACATATAACAAGGATAAACTTAACTTGTGAAATCTTGAGATACTGAATTAATATCTTAACTGAAACTGAATTAATATCTTACTGAAAGTATTAAACTCAAAAATCGTGAAAACAAACACTTTTTCTAAAAAGAAAAACAATCGGACAAGCCTCTATTACTAACTAGAGAGCCACTGGGACAATCACCTAGCCTGAACTTTACTAAAATCAAATGACTAAAATATTTCATCGATAATAATGTCTGATAAAATGGGTCCTCAAACTATGAGGACTCACCAAGATTTGGGATGTAGGAGGAGATGCCCGTAATCAATCATGCTGCTGGAACTGAGCACCAGAACCTATATTATGAGACAATGCAACACATAGACATATATATGGATCAATACTTCTGGAATGTACTTACCATGTGGGGGTGAATGCATAGGTAAATCAATACCTTAATGTGCACTAAGGTTTTAAAATAATGTATTCTAAGTGTAAATGACTAACGTTGGACTTGAATTAAACAAAAGTTGTAAAATTATAAACATGAGTAATGAAGCAAAATGATAAATATTGTGAGCCATAACACTTAGTTCTAAAAGCTTTACTCTTATTCTTTCTTAAGGAGGTTCTTTTAACCGACATAAACCATGTGAGCTGCCATGGAATCCAAAGTCTTACCCACGTTGGGGAGAGCTGTCCTACCCTTTCCATCAAAATTGAACCTTAACTTAAGTGATCACTATCTTTAACTTCATCCATATTGGGAATAAGCTTAACCTACGCTGGCTCATAGTTTTGGGTCATGCGACCTTGGACTCATACCCAACTTGGTTCGAAAAACTACTCCCTTATTACTTTTATGCTTATACTTTAGGAAATCCACCTTAAAATTGCATAAGGATTTTATTGAAAACCAATTATGCATCTCTGTGCTTTAAATTATACTCAAGATAAACAAATGTGGATTCCATAACTTAGTTTAGGATCTAAAGATCACTTCTTTGTTTAATTCTTTATATAAACTTATCAAAGAGAACTTAAGAGCATGATCTTCTTGAAATCTCAAAACTTAAACTTAGGGCTTGAAATTAATCCTTTAGAATCATGATGATTCATAACAACACTTCATGCTCAATTACAATCTTGAAATACTTCAGCAATATCAAATAAAGATAGTGCAATCTCATTCATAATAGAAATCTTATAAGTTAAAACATAAACATAAGCACTTCTTGATTAACTTAAAGCTTTAAATATCATGATAATCACATGCTTCAAGAATATAGAAACTTGGGTATGAACCCTAATTCAAAACAAGTAACTTAAATCTTAAATTTATGCAATTTGGGCACAAAGGTAAAATAATACACTTGTTCATAACCCCACATACCTGAATAGGCTTGATTTGATGGATAAACCTTGACTTTGAAAGCCTTGGAGATGATCTTGAAAGCTTTTCTTGAAATTCTTGGATTTGGAAAGTAACTTGAATTTTAAGTTCTTGGAATTAGGTTAGGGTTTTTTTTGAGAGAAAAAGGAAGAAGAATGGGCATATGATGCTGTAATTGACATTTAATCTTACGTTTTTATGAATTGAGTCAGTGGGAAATGGCCAAACTGCCCCTCAAAAGATTAAACTCATAATTGGAATGTCGTTTGGAGTTTTAGCGTGATGCGATGACATGCTTATCGCTATATAGGGAGCGACTCCATGAAATTGCGATAAGCTACTGGAATCAAAATCCAAACATGACCTAATCCTTATCTGAAAAATTTGAAACTTCCCCGAGACATGCTCCTTACACCCCTAAACAATAATTAAATCAAAAATATTATCTCATAGTCTGGAAGGTCAACTTAAAAATCCTCGAAGTTAAGAGGTTAAAAAATAAGACTAATTTTTCAGAACTTAATTAAATTTCTAGGTTTCAAGCCTCTTATGTAATCAGTAGGAGCTATACTAAGCTAAGATTAATACAGGGTATTACAATATCTTACCCTTGAGAATATCCATCCTCAAATAAGACTGATTAAGATGAGAATACTGAGGGACTGAAATTATGTATTGAACTTGCATAACTAAAAAAACATGCTTATATGAATGATCTTGACTTGTGAATGCATGGAATAACATGTAGATGATTATATAAAGCTGTAACTGAGAATGGAAAAGAGATAATCTGAGGAAAACTATTACCTTAGGTTGAATCTGAACTTTTGGAGAAAAGATTAGGGTACTCGGTTCGCATATCTGCTTATGCTTCCCAAGTGGCTCCCTTAATGGACTCATTCCTCCAAAGAACTTTAACCAAGGGAACTTTTTTGTTCCTTAGTCTTCGAATCTGGCGATCAAGGATCTCAACTGGGATTTCTTATAGGAAAGTCTATCATGAACATCCATACTTTATAAAGGAACTACAATAGTTGGATCACCAATACACTTCTTTAGTAAGTAGACATGAAACACTGGATGTACTAATGCCAAATCCGCAGGCAACTCAACCTCATATCCTACCTTCACAAAACAACTCAAGATTCTGTAAGGGCTAACATAGAGGGGACTAAGCTTCCATTTCTTGCCAAATCACATCACTTCCTTTATAGGAGAGATTTCTAAATAAACCAAGTCACCAACTTCAAACTCTAGATCTCTTCTCTTTACATCTATATAGGATTTCTGAAGACTCTGGCCTATTTTTAACCTCTCCCGAATTAACTAAACTTTATCCATAGCTTCAAATACCACATATGGCCCTACTAACTCAGTCTCACCTAACTCGAACCAACCCATTGGAGATCTATATCTCCTCCCATAGAGTCCTCAAATATAGCCATTTGGTTACTGGAGTAATAACTATTATTGTAGGCAAACTCAATCAATAACAAGTGATTATCTCAACTACCCTTGAAGTTAATAACATATGCTCTCCATATATCCTCTAGGGTCTGAATGGTCTTCTGTGCCTGACCATCTTTCTGAGGATGAAAAGCTGTACTAAGATGAACTTGGGTACCAAGACCCTTTTGAAAGGCTTTCCAAAAATGAGAGGTAAACTGAGTGCATCTATAAAAAAAATGATAGACAACAAAACTCCATCCAATCTGACAAATTCCCTAATATAGAGCTTGGCATAATCCCCGACAGAATAGGAAGTATGGTTTTGCAAAAAATGATCTGATTTGGTCATTCTGTCTACAATTACCCAAATTGAATTATGCTGATGATGCGAATGGGTAACCCTATCACAAAGTCTATGTTCACCTCTACCCACTTCCAAGTGGGAATGCTAAACTCCTGCATACTGCCACTAGGCCTTTGGTGTTCAACCTTAACCTATTGAAAATTGGCACTTTTAGCTACAAACTCGATAATAGCCCTTTTCATGCCACTTCACTAATAGATTTCCCACAAACCACGATACTTCTTGGTGGCTCCTGGGTGAATAGAGTAATGCACACCATGTTTTTCTTCCAAAATACACTACCTTAAACCATCAACACACTGGACACACAGTATACCCTGGTACCGTAACACACCATCTCCCCCTTGGGAAAAAACCTCTACTTTCTGATCTCTTACTGACTCTTTCAACTTAACTAAACGGGAATCCATATCCTGCTTCTTCTTCACTTTGGAAACCAAAGAAGATTCCAAACTACTCTAAACCCAAACACTACCTTTAGCTGAATCAACCAACCGAACACATAATCTAGAAAGCTAATGAACTTCCTAAATTAACTTCTTCTTATCATTCTCAACATGAGAAACACTACCCATTGACAGTCTATTAAGGGTGAATGCCACTACATTGGCCTTGCCCGAATGATACAAAACACTCATGTCATAATCATTCAACAACTTTAACCACCTTCACTAACGAAGATTTAAATCTTTCTTCAAAAACACATACAACAAACTTTTTTGATCCGTGAACATATCAACATGTACCCCATAAAGATAATGCCTCAAAATTTTAAGGCAAAAACAATAGCAGCTAACTCAAGAACATGGGTAGGATAATTCTTCTCATGAGGTTTAAACTATCTATAGGCATAGGCTATGACCTTACCTCTTTTCATCAAAACAGAACCCAGACCAACCCTAGAAAGATCACAGTAAAGAACCAATCCATCTTAACCATCTAGTAGCATCAAAACTGGGCTGAAGTGAGTTTGAGTCTTTAACTCCTGAAAACTCTTCTCACAAGAATCTGACCACTGACACTTGACTTTATTATAAGTTAATCTAGGCATGAGGTATGCAATGGAATAAAATACTTCAACAAACCATCATTAATAGCCAGCAAAACCCAAGAAACTCCTGATATCAAAGGAGATGGGTATGGGTCAGTTTCTTACTGCTTCGGTCTTTTATAGATCAACTCTAATGCCATTACTGGAAATAATATGGCCAGGTAAGGCTATTGATATTAGCCAAAAATTACACTTACTAAATTTTGCGAACAACTAATGCTCTCTAAGAGTCTGTAATACAATTCTGAGATGATCTGCATGATCGCCTTCGCTACGGGAATAGACAAGAATATCATTGATAAAGACTATGATAAAAATGTCCAAGTACTACTTGAACACTCTGTCATCAAGTCCATGAAGGCTACTGGGGCATTCGTTAGTTTGAAGGACATAACTAGAAATTCAAAGTTACCATAACATGTTCTGAAGGCTAGCTTTGGAATGTTACATTCCCTTACTCTAAGCTGATGATAGCCGAATCTAAGGTCTATCTTAGAGAAATAATTTGCACCTTAAAACTGGTAAAATAAGTCATCAATACTAGTAAGAGAATATTTGTTGTTGATTGTAACTTTGTTCAACTGGCGGTAGTCATTGCATATTCAGAAAGAGCCATCTTTGTTATGTATAAGCAAGATGGAAGAGCCCAATGGAGAGACATTAAGCCTAAAGAAACCTTTATCTAGGAGGACTTTAAGCTGCTCTTTTAACTTTTTAAGCTCGGTTGAAGCTATACAGTATAGAGGGATAGAGATGGGATGAGTATCAAAGAGAAGATCAATACCGAATTCTATTTCTCTATCGGGAGGTCCCCTTGGCTGATCTTTGGGAAAAACCTCGGGAAAATCATTGACTACACGGACTAACTGAACTATCGAAGCTTCAAACTTAGTATCTTTGACTCAAACTAAATGATAAATGCACCCTTTTGATATAAAATCTCTACCCTTAAGATAAGATATGAAATGACTATTGGGTGATTCAAAACTACCTTCCCACTCAAAGACTGCCTTATAAAGAATCTGAAACTTCACCACATGAATGTGACAATCTATTGATGTATAGCATGAATGGAGCCAATCCATGCCAAGAATTACATAGAAATCTACCATTTCTAACTCTATTAGGTCTTCTAGTATGATCTTATATAGGACAATGATAGGAAACCTCTTATACACTCGCCTGGCAACAACTGACTCACCTATTAAGGTGGACACAAAGAAGGGCTTGGAGAGCTTTTTAGGAAATATCCTAAAATTTACCGCAACCAATGGATTCATATATGAAAGATTTGACCCTAGGTCTATGTAACGACCAAAAATCACCTCCCGGGATATCACACGGTGCTTAGAGCTACAAGTAGACCACGGCTAACCCTTTGAGCCTATCACTTCTCATAATAACTTATTCAAGAAGGAATATACAAAACACTGGCACTGTCATATCAAATAATAGGAAATATGAAGGTAATACTCGGTCCAAACAACCATAATGCTGGAAATATCAACACAACCACAGCCTGATAACTAGTCTGACAAAGCCTCTACTACTCCATGAAATCGAGAGCCATTGGGATAGGTCCCCAACTGACTCAAACTGAACTGAAAGTAATAACATAAACACTCAAATACTGAAATGTCTGAAGATAGTTCATAAGACCATTTGGACTCACCACTAAAGAAATATAGATGCAGGTACTCAAGAATCAATGACGAGACTGAGACTGAGCACCTGAACCTATATTATAAGATAATATAGCACATCGGCATATATGTGGATCAACAATTGGGAATGTACTTAGTATATGGGGGTGTATGCATTTACATAAAACAATATCAATACTCTTTAATCAAATTATGCATGTAAATAGGAATAAATCACATGGCTTGAATAAGTCTAAAATGTAAAGCTCATAAATCATGTAGAATGAAGCCTGTAACTCAAATCTCATGAGTCATTATACTTTTGCTTTAAAATCTGATGATCAACTCTTATTAGTAGAGAAAACTACTTCCTTCTTTGGAAAATACTCAAAAGCAATTCATTCACTTTAGATAATATCTTATCTCAAAGCTTTAGGAAAAATATTCTATCTTAATGGAAAATACTTTAGTTTAGGGAGATTCTGTTAACCGACATAAACCATGCGAGCTACATGGAGTCCAATGTCTTATCCTCCTAAGGAAGAAATCTCACATTGGGGAGAGGCGTCATACTCTTGCCAAGGATAATAACCTCAACTCAGTGATCACTTATCTCGGCCTCGGGCCCAATCATCTCAGCCTCAGGCCCAAAATCTCAAACCTATGGTGCCACATAGTTCTGGGGTAAGAAACTGTGGTAACTTACCCAACTCGGTGCTAAATACAACTCCCTTTAATTTATATCGCTCATCTTATAGAAATCCACTTTCAAAATAATCTCATGGTTCATAAGAACCCAACAATCAAATCTGTAATCTCATGTGGTAGAGTGGATTTCAAAACTCTATGACCATTAGGTCAAAACATTTCTCAGTAATCTCAAAATACTCAAATCATTGGTGCTTATAGCATAAGTGTTCATAAAATTGCAAGTCTCAAGTAGGGCTTAATGACCCATAATTCAATATCAAGTTAAAACTCATCAAAATGCATATTAGATAGCATATAGATTCATAAATCATATAGAAATCTAGAATTTACAACAATTTAGATAATAATCTCAACATACTCATATACTTCGATATCTCAAACATTTCAACTATTAACTTCTCAAGGATTAAAATCATGGGGTATAGACCCAGCAACCATTTCTCAAGAAAACATGTAAAAATTTTGCCATTAGACTCTCAATTGATGAAAAATATCAAAATCTTGCAAGCAATAATAATGGGTAAAACCCCTAATTCAATTTCGTGTAAAATCTCATAAATTGAAAAAAAATTATAGTTTAAATAAGCTTTTGGGAACAAGGGTAAAAGGATTACCCTTGTTCAAAACCCCACATACCTTAGATTATGAAATTGGATTAAAAAGGTTACTTTAAACTCTTTTTCTTACTCTTGATAGAGGGTTCTAGCAACCCTTGAACTTGGGGAACTTAAATCTCAACTCAATTTGTAGAAGTTATTGGATTTCTTTGAGAAAGTTTTTAGATTTGATCTTGAGGGAGAAACCATTAGCTCTCTTGTATTTTGAATGATGGATGAAGTCATTTTCTTTATTTGGAATATATCTGGTTGATAAAAAGTGGAAGGACCAAAAAGCTCTATTATAAATGAGTTAAAAATACTGAACGGTGGCTGCGACGGTCAAAGCGACAGTCCGTCACAAGCCTAACGGTCAATCGGATCATTCATCCCACGTTGGTCAAAAAAAGAACAGAATGCATTGATGTGATGGTCTCAGCAACGGTCCATTGCAAACTTGACGGTCTGTCGGATCGTCCATCGCACGTTGGCCAGGATGAGGCCACGCTGCCTCAGCGACGATGGTCTCAGCGATGGTCCGTTGTCCTGGCTGTTGCACTTAGGAAAGAAAAGGGAGTTACTACCTTGGTTACGATGGTCCGGGCAATGGTCCATACCATACTCAATGGTTCATCAACTTGTCCGTCGCGCCTGGGTGATTCTGACAACTCTTGGTAAAACGGCCATAACTTCCCACCCCGATGCCAAATTTGGAAGAAATTGGTATCTTTGGAAAGCTAATTCGATTTTCTACACTATAGGAAGTCATTTTTAGGAAAAATTAAAAAAGATTAAAACACTAATCACTTGGGAAGTCCCTTCTTAATCTTTTAGGGTCGGAATTACACATCATTTGACACACTCAAGGCTCAAACAACAGGGGAACTTTGTAGGGTCTTACAAAATCTCTCCCTTGGAAACATTCATCCTTGAATGTCGCTAGTTATACTAGGAACATAGGAAAGCAGAGTACATATAGCTGAAGAAATTTGCTAAATGGGCTCAAAATCTTTCTAAACTTTTGAATAGCTCAGAAATTGCAAGAACTCATGTAGGAATAGATATATAGATGAACTTTAGATTAGAAGGGCTGAATTAAGGAAGGTTAATACCTTTGGATCGATTTGAACTCATGGAAAAGAGGTGTTTTTACTTGGATCGTATGTCTACTTCTGCCTCCCAAGTAGCGCCCTCAACTGAATTATTCCACCACAACACTTTGACCAAGGGAACCTCTTTGTTCCTCATTCTACGGATATGAAAATCTAGGATCTCGATAGGAATGTCATTGAATAAAAGATTGTTTTGAATATCAGTACTCTCTGAAGGATCTACCATAATGGAATATCCAATATGCTTCTTAAGCATGGAGAAATGAAAAATAGGATGAACGACTGACAACTCTGCGGGCAACTCAACCTCAAAGGCTACTTTACCAACACAGCTCAAGACTCTATACGGGCCAACATAATGGGGACTAAGCTTTCCCTTTTTACCAAACCTCTTTACCCCTTCATGGGTGAAAGCTTCAAGTATACAAAATCACCCACTTTAAACTCAAGATCTCTTCTCCTCATATTGGCATATGATTTTTGACGACTTTGAGCAATCTTTAACCTCTCTTTGATCAACTTAACTTTCTCCATAGCTTCAAACACTGCATCAGGCCTAATCACGGTAGCTTCACGCATTTCAAACCAACCTATGGGTGATCTACATCTTCTACAATACAAGGCCTTAAATGGTGCCATCCCAATGCTAGCATGGTAACTATTGTTATAGGCAAACTCTATCAATGTCAAATGCTCTCCAAACTACCTTTGAAATTAAGATCACACACCCTCAATATATCTTCTAGGATCTGAATGATCCTCTCAGCCTGTCCATCTATTTACGGATATAAAGTGGAACTCAAATGAACTTGGGTACCAAGACCCTGCTGAAACACCCACCAAAAAGGAGAAGTAAACTGAGTACCCCTATCTAAAATGATAGACGAGGGAACTCCATGCAGCCTGACTAACTCCCGGATATATAATCTAGTATAATCCTCAGCTGTATAAGATGTATGCATGGGCAAGACATGTTCATACTTAGTCATCCTATCTATAACAACCCAAATAGAATCATGATGACGATGCAAAAGAGGTAACCCGGTCACGAAGTCCATATTCACCACCTCCTACTTCCAAGTGGGTATACCAAACTCTTGCATCACACCACCAGGTCTTTGGAACTCTACCTTAACTTGTTGTCACATTCCACACTTTGCTACAAACTCAGCTAAATCCTTCTTTATACCATTCAACCAATAGATTTCTCGTAAGTCGTGGTACATCTTGGTAGTTCTGGGATGAATAGAATACCGTGCGCCATGCACTTCAGCCGTAATCCTCTGCCTCAGATCATCAACATACAGAACACATAATCTACCCTGTAATCTCAACATGCCATCTTCCTCTTGGGAGAAAACCTCTACCTTTTGGTCCTTAACTGCCTCCTTCTATCTGACCAAACTAGGATCTTTATCTTACTTCTCCTTTACTTTTGAAACTAAAGAGGATCCGGAACTACTTTGCACCAAAGTACTTCCCTTAGTTGAATCAAGTAACCTAACACCCAATATAAAAATACAATACACATCATGAGCTAACTCTTTCTTACCTTTCTCTACATGAGCAACACTACCCATAGATAATCTGCTAAGGGTATCCGCCACTATATTGGTCTTGCTCGAGTGATACAATTCACTCATATCATCGTCTTTTAACAACTCTAACCACCTTCTCTGCCTGACATTCAACTCTCTCTAAGTAAAAACATACTGCAGGCTCTTATGATCATTAAACACATCAGCATGAACACCATACAGATAGCATATCCAGATTTTCAAAGTAAAGACCACAACAGCTAATTCAAGATCATGGGTTGGGTAATTCTTCTCATTAGACTTTAACTGTCTCGAGGCATAGGTTGTAAACTTACCTCTTTGCATCAACACACAACCCAAACCAACTCTAGAGGAATCACAATACACCATAAAACCATTGTATCATCAGGCAAAGTCAACACAGAGGCTGAAGTAAGTCGAGTCTTCAACTCCTAAAAACTCTTCTCATAGGAATCTGACAACTAGAACTTAACTTTCTTTTGGGTCAACTGGGTCATGGGAGATGCAATAGAAGATAAACCTTTAAGAAAACGGTGGTAGTATCCCACTAGACCCAAGAAACTTCTAATGTCAGATGGATAGATAGGTCTAGGCCAATTTTTTACAGCTTCTATCTTTTGGGAATCAAATCTAATACCTTTGGCTGAAATAATATGACCCAGAAAGTCTACAGACCATAGCCAAAATTTACACTTATGATGACCTCTAAGAGTTTACAAGACAATTCTAAGGTGATCCGCATGATCATACTCACTGCAAGAGTAGACAAGGATGTCATCTATGAACAATATGACAAACATATCAAGATATTGCTTGAACACTCAATTCATGAGGTCCATAAAAGATGCTAGGGAATTTGTTAGCCCGAAAGACATGACTAGAAACTCAAAGTGACCATAGCAGGTTTGGAAGGCTATCTTTGGAATATCACCTTCCCGTACTTTAAGCTGGTGATAGCCAGATCTAAGGTCTATCTTGGAGAAATAACTTGCACCTTGAAACTGATAAAATAGGTCATCAGTTCTCGGAAGAGGATACTTATTTTTGACTGTGACCTTGTTAAGCTAACGATAGTCAATGCATATACACAGAGAACCATCTTTTTTCTGCACAAATATAATAGGTGCACCGCAAGTATAAAAACTAGGCCTTATGAAACCTTTGTCTAAAAGATCTTTGAGTTGCTCCTTTAACTCCTCAAGATCAGCAGGTGCCATACGGTATGGCAGAATAGAAATAGGATGAGTGTTGGGAAAAAGGTCAATCCCAAATTCTATCTCTCTATCAGGAGGTACCCCTGGGAGATCTTTTGGAAAAACATTAGAAAACTCATTAACAATATTGATTGACTTAATAGTTGGAGGCTCGAACTTAGTGTCTTTGACTCTAACTAGGAGATACATGCAACCTTTGGATATTAGCCTTTTGACTTTGAGATAGGAGATAAAATGACTCTTGGGAGATACCAAACTCTCGGACCACTCAAAACTAGTTTATTAGGAAACTGAAACTTGACCACATGGGTACAACAGTCTATAGAAGCATAACAAGAATGAAGCCAATCCATACACAGAATAAGGTCAAAATCCACCATGTCTAACTCTATTAAATCAAAAACTATGACTCTATGAAGAATAGTAACAGGAAAATCTCTATACACTTGTTTAGCAACAACTAACTCCCTTATGGGTGTAGAAACTAAGAAACGCTTAGGAATCTTTTCGGGACTCATTTTGAAATTCACAGCTATAAGTGGGGTCACATAAGAAAGACTTAACTCGAGGTCCAAAAACATATAAACATCAAGACAAAAGATGCGGAGCATACCAGTGACAACATTGGGAGAGTCTTCCTACTCCTGATCGGATGGTAAGGCATAGAATCTATTCTGGCACTAACCGCCAGCAGTGCTAGATGAAGTGCCTTAAACAGGGACGGGACAAGGTACAAGAGCTGGTGCACTAGATGTCTGTGCCTGAGGTCGGGCATCTCTGTTCCCCTGCCTAGCATGTGAACAATCTCTAAGTCTTTGGCCCTGCTTGCCATAAGTAAAAAAATGCGTCAAATCTGTGAAACACTCACCAGGATGATCCTTACTACACTTAGCACAAGGAGGATAACGGGGCCTATTACCAACACTGTTCTACGACCTAGACATAAAAGGCTTACTCCCTTACTCCTGCCTGCCTCTAGGCGCGGTAGCACTAGCTGATGAAGGCACTGGAATAGACAAACATCTCTTAAACTGAGGGTGGTTTCCTCCATAGAACCTAGGCTGACTATACTCAGCTGCTCCAATCTAGCCCTCTTGTTACCCCTTACTCTATATCTCTCTCTAATACTATTTGGCTTTATCTACTGTGCATGCATTATCAATCTAGATAGATCCATATCCCTATGCTGCATCACAGTCCTACACTCTTTCAGTACCAAACCAATAACACCTGTCATAAACTTGCTTATACTAGCTAGGGTGTCAGAAATCAAATCATGAGCATACTTGGCCAACTGGTTAAACTTCTAGCAGTACTCCTTAACATTCATGGAGCCCTACCTCAAGTTCATAAAATCCTTAATCTTTGTTTTTCTTATCTCAAGAAGAAAGAACTTGTCCAAGAATGCATCTTGGAACACCTGCCAAGTCATAGGAGCAACATCCTCACCTCTATCCTTTCTCCATGATACAACCCAGTCATAAGCTATGTCATTTCACTTGTAAGATGCCAACTCAACACTTTCTTCCTCAGAAAAAAGCACTACCTGCATGATTTTTCTAACCTCCTCAAGGTACAATTATGGGTCCTTATTTTCCTTGGACCCATAAAACTCTAGAAGACTCATTTGCATAAAATCATAGAGCCTAGAAGAAGCTACATCATCTCCCTGATGATTTGTAACTATTCCTTGGTTATTGGCCCGAATATTAGCGGTGACTACTTAGGCTAACGCCTAAAAGGCCACCCAAAACTGAGCATGAGACACAGTCTCATTCAAAGGATCAATAGGTGGGGATTGCTCATCATCATTTCCACAGATATTCGCTCTTCGGAGAGATATTTTCTAAAATAGGACAACACAAATTATTAGATGAGAGGGACAAGTGCAGGCACAATGGAATCTGAAAGAAAGAAACAAGTTTTTCCTAAAACATTTTGTAGCCTATTGCTTATAGATGTGGCATGCTACAGATTGATGATTAAGACTCTACTCAACTCGTCTTGTTAGAATCCATAGGACTACTTTAAAACCATAGGATTTGATACCAAGTTTGTAACGACTCCAAAATCACCTCTTGGGATGTCACACGATGCTTAGGGCTATAAGTAGCCCCATGCTAACCCTTTGAGCCTATCACTTCTCATAATAACTCATTCAAGAAGGAATATACAAAACACTAGCACTGTCATATCAAATAATAGGAAATATAAAGTTAATACTCGGTCTAAACAACCACAATACTGGAAATCTCAACACAACTACAGTCTGATAACTAGTCTGACAAAGACTCTACTAGTCCATGAACTCGAGAGCCGTTAGGACAGGTCCCCAACTGACTCAAACTGAACCAAAAGTAATAACATAAACACTCAAATACTGAAATGTCTAAAGATAGTTCCTCAAACCATGAGGACTTACCACTATAGAAATATAGATGAAGGTACTCGAGAATCACTAACGAGATTGGGACTGAGCACCTGAACCTACATTATAAGACAATGTAGAACATAAACGTATATGTGGATCAATATTTGGGAATGTACAGAGTATATGGGGGTGTATGCATTTACATAAAACAATATCAATACTCTTTAATCGAATCATGCATACAAATAAGAATGAATCACATGACTTGAATAAGTCTAAAATGTAAAGCTTATAAATCATATAGAATGAAGAATGTAACCCAAATGTCATGAGTCATTATACTTTGGCTTTAAAATCTGATGATCAACTTTTCTTAGTAGAGAAAACTACTTCCTTCTTTGGAAAATACTCAAAAGCAATCCGTTCACTTTAGAAAATATCTCATCTTAAAGCTTTAGGGAAAATATTCTATCTCAATGGAAAATACTTTAGTTTAGGGAGGTTCTCTTAGCTAACATAAACCATGAGAGATACATGGAGTCCAACGTCTTGTCATCATAAGAAAGAAACATCACGTAAGGAAGAGGCGTCATGCTCTTGCCAAGGAGTATAACCTCAACTCAGTGATCACTTATCTCAGCCTCAAGCCTAAAATCTCAAACCTACGGTGGCATATAGTTCTGGGGTAAGAAATCGTGGTAACTTACCCAACTCGGTGCTAAATACTACTCCTTTTAGTTTATCACGCACATCTCATGAAAATCCACTTTCAAAATAATATCATGGTTCATAAGAACCCAATGATCAAATCTGTAATCTTATGTCGTAGAGTGGATTTCAAAACTCTATGACCATTAGGTCAAAACATTTCTCGAAAATCTCAAAATACTCAAATCATGAGTTCTTATAGCACAAGAGTTCATAAAATTGCAAGTCTCAAGTAGGGCTTAATGAACCATAATTCAATCTCAAGTTAAAAATCATAAAAATGCATATTAGATAGCATATAGATTCATAAATCATATAGAAATCTGGAATTTACAGCAATTTATCTCATAATCTCTACATATTCATATACTTCAATATCTCAAATATTTCAACTATTAACTTCTCAATGATTAAAATCATGAGGTATAGACCTAGCTGCAATTTCACAAGAAAAGATGTAAAAATCATACCATTAGACTCTCAATTGGTGGATAACATCAAAAGCTTGCAACCAATAACAATGGGTGAAAACTCCCAATTCAATTTCATGTAAAATTTCAAAAATTGGAGAAAATTATAGTTTAAATAAGCCTTTGGGGACAAGGGTGAAAGGATTACCCTTGTTTATAACGCCACATACCTTAGATTATGAAGTTAGATGAAAAATCTTGCTTTAAACTCTTTTTCTTACTCTTGATAGAGGGTTCTGCTAACCTTTGAACTTGGGGAACTTAAATCTCAGCTCAATTTGGAGAATCTATGTTGAGTTCTTGGATTTCTTGTAGAAGGGTTTTATATTTGATCTTGAGGGAGAAACCCCACCTCTCTTGTGTTTTTGATGATGAATGAAGTCATTTACTTATTTTGGAATATATCTAGTTGATAAAAGACTGGAAAGACTAAAATACCCTTTTAAAAATAAGTTAAAAATACTGAATAGGAGAAGCGACGGTCGAAGCGATGGTTCATTGCTAGCTTGACGGTCTACTAGATTGTTCATCGTGCGTCGATAAACAAAACACACTACCTCAATGTGATGGTCTCAATGATGTTCCATCATAAACTCGATGGTCCATCAGATCATCTGTCGCACATTGGCTAGGATGAGGCCACACTGCCTCAGCGGTGATGGTCTCAACGATGGCCCATCACAGTCTTGATGGTTTGTCATCCTAGCCATTACACTTGGGCCAAAAAATGGAGTTATTGCCTTGGTTGTAATGGTCCGGGTGATGGTCCATCGTACACTCGATGGTCCATCAATTTGTCCGTCGCACCTGGGCGGTTCTGACAACTCTCGGTAAGATGGCCATAATTTCCCACCTTAATGCCAGATTTGGACTAAATATGTATCGTTGGAAAGATAATTCAATTCTCTACACTATAGGAAGTCATTTTCAGGAAAAATTCAACAATATTAAAACACTAATCACTTGGGAAGTCCCTTCTTAATCTTATAGGGTCAGAATTATATTTCACTTGACACGCTCAAGGCTCAAACTACAAGAGAACTTTGCAGGGTCTTACAATCTAACAACAAATGCACATCAGGATGAATGATTTGAAGCATACCAGTAAAAACATCTGGTGAACTCTCCTGCTCCTGATGGGATGGTAAGGCATAGAATTGATTCTTGCACTGACCACCACCAATACTGTATGATGTACCTAAAAAGGTACTGGGCAACCTAGTAGAGCTGATGCACTATTAGCTTGATTCTTGAGATGAACATCCCTACTTCTCTTCTTAGCATAAAGACACTCTTTAATTTTGTGACCCAAATTACCACATCCATAACAACCCCTTTTTCCCATCAAACACTCACTAGGATTATTTTTCCACACTTAGCATATGTCTGATAACTGGGCCTTCCACCCACACTATTCTGAGACCTAGAAATAGAAGTCCTTCCCTACTACTCATGTTTGGTTTTAGGTGCAGGGGTACTAGCTAAAGATGGACCTGGTGCTGCTGAATGCCCCTAAAACTATGAATGACTTCTCCTCCAGATCTTGGTTTACCATTCTCAAATTGTCCAGTTCTAGCCCTCTTATTCCTCTTCTCTCTTTTCTTCATTTTTTATACCGTAATATGTTGAGCATGAGTCATTAACCTAGAAATAGCCATATCTCCAATAAGCATGACAGTCCTGTACTCCTTAACTACCAAATCAGATACTCCAGTAACAAACTTACTCATACTAGACATAGGGTCAGCCACCAACTAGGGAGCATACTTAGACAACTAAGTGAACTTAAGGCAGTACTCTTTCACTATCATAGAGTCCTACCTTAGGTTCATGAACTCCTCAACCTTAGCTTTCCTTATCTCACACGAAAAAGCTTGTCTAAAAACATATCTTGAAATATCTACCAATTAATAGGAGTTGCATTCTCATCTCTACCTTCTTTCCACATAACAACCTAATCATAACCAACATCCTTCATCCTATAGTATGCCAATTCTACACTCTTCTCCTTAGTAACATGCATAATCTGCATGATATTTCTAACTTCATCAATGAAGAGTTATGGATCCTCACCAACCTTTGACCCAAAGAACTTAGGTGGATTCATTCTTATAAAATCATAAATCCTGGCTGTAGCTAGATTACCATTTTGCTGAAGTAGGACTGCCGCTTGTTGGTTTCCCTAAACATTGGCATTCATTGCTTGTGCCAACACCTAAAAGGCAGCCTAAAATTTAGCATGAGACACATTCTCATTTAGAGGGTCGGCGGCCAAGGGTGTTTGGTCACCATTTTTACGTGCATTGGCTTAGCAAGGAGGCATATTTTGTCACGTTAAAGCATGAGTTAAAGAAGATAGTTACAACTATAAGAATAATAGATCATGAAATAAATAATGATTCCTAACTCATTTCGTGGCCGTTTACTCATAGCTGTGGCATGCTTCACACCCATGATCAAGACTCTACGTAATGCAATTTTTCTGACTCCTTAGAACTCTTTAAAATTTTACTTTGATACCAAGTTTGTAATTCCCCAGAAATACACTTTGGATGCCAACGGTGCTCAAGACTACAAGTAGTCCCAAGCTAACCTTTTTAGCCTTCTAACAACTCTGAAACTTATGATAAAGATAAACATGACTTGCAAAATCTTGAGATACAAAATTAATATCTTAATTGAAACTAAATTAATATCTTAATGGAAGTATTAAACTAGGAAATTTTGAAAACAATCACTTTTAAGTCTAAACAAAAAAATAGTAGGATAAGCCTCTACTTCTAACTAGAGAGACACTGGGATAAACCTCCAAATGACCTAAACTTAACTGAAAGCAAATGACTAAAGTACTTGAACAATAATAATGTCTGATAAATAGATCCTTAAACTATGAGGACTCACTAAGAATTGGGATGTAGGAGGTGATGCCTGTAGTCAATCACATTGCTGGAATCGAGCTCCAGAACCTACAATATGAGACAATGCAACACATAGAAACATATGTAGATCAGTACTTCTGGAATGTACTAAGCATATGGGGGTGAAAGCATAAGTAAATCAATAACTCAATGTGCACTTAGATTTTTAAATAATGCATGCTAAGTGTAAACGACTCACCTGGGCTTGAATTAAACAAAAGTTATAAAATTACATATATAAGTAATGAAGCAAAATGATAAAATTTACGATCTATAACACTTAGTTCTAAAATCTTTACTGTTATTCTTTCTTAGGGAGGTTATTCTAACCGACATAAACTATGTGGGCTATCATAGAGTCCAACATCTTACGCACGTTGGGGAGAGTTATCCTACTCTACCATAAAAATAGGACTTTAACTTAAATGATCACTAACTTTAACTTCATCCATATTGGGAATAATCTTAACTTATGTGGACTCGTATTTCAGGGTCATGCAACCTTGGACTCATTCCCAACCTAGTGGTAAATACTACTCCCTTATTACTTTTATGCTCATACTTTATGGAATGCACCTTAAAATAGAAAAAAGGGGTTATAATGAAAACCAATTATGCATCTCTTTACTTTAAATTATAATCAAAATATGCAAATGTGGATTCCATAACTTAGCTATGGATCAAAAGATCATTCTTTCTTTAAATCTTGATATAAACTTATCAAAGAGAACTTAAGAGCATGGTCTTCTTGAAATCTCTAAACATAAACTTAGGGCTTAAAATTCATGATTAAAAATTATGATGATTCATTAAAATACATCATGCTCAATAACAATCTTGAAATATTTCATCAATATGAAATTAAGATAGTGCAATCTCATTCATAATAGAAATCTTATAAGTTAAAACATAAACATAAGTACTTCTTGATAAACTTAAAGCTTTAAAGCTCATGATAATCGCATGATTCAAGAATATAAAAACTTGGGTATGAACCCTAATTCAAAAAAGTAACTTGAATCTTAAAATTATGCAATTTGTGTACAAGGGTGAAAATATACCCTTGTTCATAATCCCACATACCTTAATAGGCTTTATTTATGGATAAACCTTAACTTTGAAAGCCTTGGAGATGATCTTGAGTGTTTTTCTTGAAATTCTTGGATTTGCAAACTTAGATTTTTACTTATCTTGAAGAGAAAGTAACTTGAATTTAAAGCTTAAGATTAGGTTTGGGTTTTTTTGAGAGAAAGAGAAGGGAGAATGGGCATATATTGCTGTAACCGATGTGTAATCTTATATTTTTATGAATTGAGTCGGTGAGAAATGACCTAAATGACCCTTAAAAGATTAAACTCGTAATTGGAATGCTGTTTGGTGTCCTAGCGTGATGTGATGACATGCTCATCGCTATATAACGAGCGACGCGATGTAATCGTGATGAGCTTCTGGAATCAAAATCCAAACATGACATAATCCTCCTCAGAAAAATCTAAAACTTTTCCGAGATATGCTTCTTACACCCCTGAACATGAATTAACTTAAAAACCATCATCTCGATGTTTGGAAGGTCAACTTAAAATCCTCAAAGTCAAGAGGTTAAAAATAAGACTAAGTCTGCAACAAATAAATTTCCAGGCTTCAAGCCTCTTATGCAAGAACTAGAACTAAGCTAAGCTTAATACGGGGCATTATAGTGCCTTTTACCTTGATGTATATGTGTTGTTAGACCTGAGATTAAATATCTCTATTGTAACTCCCTTGGTTGCTGTAAATTATGGTGTAGGTTTTGAAAGTTTCCCTAAGCCCTTATCTATTTCTACCCTATTGGGTAAGTAAATTATTGGTAGGTGAGTCTATAGAAAGTGTTCTATCACCATACTCAATAAGATCTCACAATCAGATCTAATAGAGTTAGAGATAGTAGATTTCAATGTTATTCTATCCATGGATTGGTTCCATTTATGGTATGCATTAATAGATTGTCACACCCACATAGTTAAGTTTCAGCTTCTTGGTGAGGTAGTTTTCAAATGGGTGGGTAGTTCTGTGTCTCCCAAAGGTTATTTCATCTCTTATCTTAAGGTCAAAAAGTTAATATCAAAAGGGTGTATCTATCATTTTTTTTGAGTCAAAGATTCCAAGACTGAAGCCCCAAATATTAAATAAGTCAGTGTAGCGAATGAGTTTTCGGATGTTTTCCACAAAGATCTATAGGGTTACTTCCATTTAGAGAAATCAAGTTCGGTATTAATCATTTTCTAATAGTCATCCTATCTCTATCCCTCTATATCGCATGGTTTTGGCCGAACTTAAAGAGTTAAAAAAGTAGCTGAAGGACCTCTTAGATAAAGGTTTCATCAGACCCAATGTTTATTTGTGGGGTGCTCCAGTCCTTTTTGTGCACAAGAATAATGGAACTTTTAGAATATGTTTAGATAATAGGCAACTTAACAAAGTTACCATCAAGAAAAAGTACACTATTCCTCAAATCAATGATTTGTTCGATCAACTTCAGGTTTGTTGGTGATTTTCAAACATTGAGTTTAGGTCTGTATACCATCAGTTGAATGTTAAGGACCAATACATTTAGAAAACAAATTTCTTAACAAGGTATAACCAGTTTGAGTTTGTGGTCATATCATTTAGACTAAAAATGCTCCTGTAACCTTAATTAATTTTATGAATAGGGTCATCAAGCAGTACTGAGACATGTCTATTTTTTTTATAAATTACATCTTGGTGTATTCTAGGAGTGAGGAGGAGCATGTAAACAATTTAAGAATAGTAATACATACCCTCAAGGACTGTAAATTATATGTGAAGTTTGGTAAATGTGAATTTTGGTTAAAATCTGTTACCTTCTTTAGGCATGTCATTTCAGGGGCTGGTATTCATGTAGATCTTCATAAGACTAATATAGTGAAGCACTGTCCTAGACCTATCACTACATCCAATATCAAGAGCTTTTTAGGTTTGCCTTGTTATTATAGAAGGTTTATTGAAGGATTCTCCTCTATAGCCACACCATTGACCAAGCTGACCCAAAAGAAAGTGAAGTTTATATGTTCAAATACGTGCAAGAAGAGTTTCCATGATTGAAGGATAGATTTACTTTGATTCTAGTAATAGCCATATCGAAGGGGTTAAATAGATTTATAGTGTATTATGATGCTTCTAGAGTTGGACTAGGTTTCATATTGATGCAAAATGGGAAATTGATAGCCTACGCCTCAATGAAACTTAAGGATCATGAAAAGATTACCCAACTCAGGAGTTGGAGTTAGCTGCTGTAGTATTCACCTTGAAAATTTTGATACACTACCTCTATGTTGTGCATGTTGAGTTTTTCACTGATCATAAAAGTCTCCAGTATGTATTTTCTCAACGGGAGATGAATCTATGATAAAGAATGAGGTTAGAGTTATTGAAAGATTAAGACATAAATATGATCTATCATCCAGATAGGACCAATGTGATGGCAGACACACTGAGTAGGCTATCTATAGGTAGTGTGTCATATTTGAAAATAAAAGAATAGGAATTGGCAAAAGAGGTTCATAGATTAGTGTAATACGCCCAAAGTTTACTAACTAATTTTGTCTCAAGAATGTCAAGTATTAGCTTCTAAATTGAATGATATTTATTAAATAGGGATTTTTCAAGATTTTCACTTTTTGTCATGTGGGAAATTCAATAAGTTTTCCATCAATGTAAAATTTACCTAAATCCAATAACTGGGTAAGAAGTTATGACTATTTCAAGTCCCCATCATAAAACAACACAATATTAGTCAGTGGTGCGTCGTGCTATAGGAGAAAATGACAATTTTCAAATTCCAGTAGGGGTCTGCAATAGTGACACATCGCGCCAAACTTCCAGGTTGCAAATGAAGTGGTAACGCAATGGCTACGCGTCGCGCGATCCCTCAATTTCCCAGTTGTCAAATTTTAGTGACACGGCGCTAGGGGTCCAATTCGGGAAAATTTCACTAAAATTAAAAAATGGATCTAGGGTTAAAAGGATCAATTTCCCACCCCTATTTAAGCCCTTTAACATGAGATTCAACTATTTGGAATCTAAAATATACTAGTTTCTCTCAATTTTCTCAAAGAACAAGCTAGGGTTTCAATTAGAGATTTAATTTCAAGAAAGTCTCTCCATCAATCTTCTCTAAATCAAGAACTAAGCTATGTCATATGTTGATTCATGGGTCTCTGTCACCTATGAAGCTCAAGAATCTCTTTTCAAAATCCAAGATTTGGGTATTTGTGAATCTTCATTCTTCAAATTGAATTGAAATTAATGTTGATGATGTTCTATGGTTTTGATTCATGTTTTAAGTTACATATTCCAATGATTGACCCTAGTATGAGATGATTTACATAATAATCATGATAAACCCCCTTCAATTTACAAGTTGGTTGATATATCCTTGATTATTACAAGTGTTGATGATTGTATAACCCAAGCATGCTCCTCACATGTTTGATTAAATTCCCATGTGAAAAAATGCCATACTAGTATGATATTATGAAATCCCCATTCATGTATAAGTTATGTATGTCAAGTATTTGATGAAATGTCTTAGTCAATGGATTATATACTGTTGATGTTAGTCATGTATTCAAGAATGTCATGCCGTGTCAATTTTCTTCCATTGAGTCTTGCGGGTACTTGTACCCAAAAAAAATATAGTTGTGTGCCTTTCTTTAGTGTCATGTTTTCATGATATCCTCAGTCAAGCCATGATCCATAGAACTCAGTCAGTCATGTGACTCAGGAAAACTCAGTAATACAGTAATCTCAGTACTATTCTGTCAGTGAACGGAACTCAGTAATTTAGTGCAGTTCAGTTCAGTAATACATGTTTAGTGTGTATTCAAATAGGAGTAGAAATTAGTATTGAGTGAACCCAAGGATGGAAACACACACTATCAGATGAGGGTGTGATTCTTAAAAGTCATCCTTGCATCAAGAACTATGTAGCCAGCATGGGTTGAGACATCAACACTGTCAGCTGAGGGTTGATGAAGTGGATAAGCACTTTCAGATGAGGGCCCCATCGTTCTCTATTGGGGAGACTGTCAGATGAGGGTAACTCATAGCTTGTCCTTACTAGTGGTATGGTATTGACACCCTTCAAATTGGGGTTAAAAATTAGATCCCAACTAAACCATAATGGCATATTAGGGGTATAGCAGTTAGATAACTACTTTCTATAGTTTTAGATACAGAATTAGGCTGTCAGATATAGTCATTCAGTCTCAGTAATAGAACTCAGATAGTTCTACAGAATTTAGGACTATTAGATACATTTAACTCAGATACAGTACGAAACTCAGCTAGTTCTATCAGATTCAAGACTATCATATACAGTCACTCATGTCATCAGTTATATCAGTCATATTAGTTATCAGTAAATTCATGTTATTATGATCTCAGATATAGTTACTACGTATTCATTCATGTATTATCATGTTCATATTAGTTAGTTAGCTAGTATTATTCATACATATGAACCCCATGCATTCAGTATACCTTCCATGCATGCCATTACATTCAAAGCACAGACGCATTTGCGCAATAGTGTCTTATACCATAGGTTTAGAAGCACAAGCTCCAAAGCATCAGTAGCATTCTAGTCTCAACAGTCAGAGTTAGAAAAGAGTCCTCATCTCTCGAGGACATAATCATTTATTTATTATGTCATTAAGTAATTTATTAGGTAGAGTTAGTTGGGGACATGTCCCATCAACTCCTCATTCAAACAGTTCAGTCAGTTAGAGGCTTTCTAAACTATCATGTTCAGACTATCATGTTATTTCAATTTTGTTTTGGGTATTTCATACCCCATTCAAATGTTATATCTTTATCAATTATATTACAGTATTGAACCTATGGCCTTTCAGTTCATGTTTCTGCAATCATATAGTATATCATGCAGTGTATTGGTACAGATATCAGTCATGGGTTAACTTATGATCCTTTGGGGTCATGAGCGCCATGTAATATTCCAGGTATCAGATTTTGGGTGTTACAAACTTGGTATCAGGGCCTAAGGTTCAATAGAGTCCTAGGAAGTCTTAAAGTCGTATCTAGTAGAGTCTTGTGAATGGTTGTGTTGCACGCCACATTTATGTACTGGAAGCTATAAGATATTTTAGGAACAGTTTCCCTTCTATCAATATTCATGTCGTGCAAGTGAGCATAATCTTAAGTCAATCTCTCAGTATAATCTATTTCTCCCTTTCTTCTACAGAACACATCTCTTAAAAGAAGAAATGGGAATTAGTTAGTCCCTCAGCCCGAAGAACCTTTGGATTAATATGTTTCTCATGCAGAGTTAAGAGCTGTATTCACTACTCTTGCTCAGTTAGTTACAACTCCAAATGAATGACCATCCATCACTCCATCCAACCTAGTGGCCAATTCAGCTGCAGCTAGGATTCGGGACTTCACCTGAATAAATCCTCTATCCTTTCTCGGGTTTAAGTTAGATGAGGACCCTGAAGAATTCATCGATTATGTTTAGAAGGTTATAGATGCTATATGGGTGTCATCTGTTGAGAGTGCAGAGCTAGCTGCATATCAGTTGCAGGATGTTGCTCACACTTGGTACAAACAGTGGAAGTTAGAAAGGTCAGTTGATGCAGGTCCTATAGAGGGGGAGGAGTTTGTCATTGCATTCTTAGAGAGATTCATTCCCCTAGATCTAAGAGAAGCCAAGGTGTTAGAATTCATCAACCTCAAGAAGGGCAACATGGCGATGAAAGAGTATTCTCTTAAAATTACCCAATTAGCCAGATATACCCTTAATATGGCTGCAGACAGCAGGGCCAAGATGAGTAAGTTTGTTTCTGGGGTGAATGATACTATGGTCAATGAGTATAGGTATGCAATGTTGAATAGTGAGATAACTTGAGCTAGGCTTATCACTTATGCTCAGCAGATAGAAGATCAAAAGATTAAGATGAGTGAGAAACAGAATAAGAGAGCAAAGATAGGTAGTTTTAACTTTACTCAGCCTAAATTAGAAGAAGGAAACCGCTTTCAATTTCATCCTAAGCCGTCAGTTCTATCTCCTTCGTCAGCTAGTGCTCTAGCTCCTAAGTTTAGTGATGGTAATAAAGATAGGGCACCATGCTCTAAGTCTCAGGGCAGTGTCAGCAATGGCCGAACTAATCCTCTTTATCAGACTTGTGGTAAGAACCATAAGGGTGCTTGAAGATCTAGTAGCAATGTCTATTTTGGATGTTTTAAGCCAGGCCACAGAGTCAGAGATTGTTCCCAGTCAGGTTATTATGGTCAGTAGAACAGTTTGTCAGCTCAGTTCAATTGCCCAACTCAGCAGGGTGCCACTTCTAGTGCTACTAGTGGGTAAATCCCAAACAGACTTTATGCTCTCCAGTCCCGACAAGATTAGGAAAATTCTCCTGATGTAGTTCCTGGTACGTTACAGATCTTTCATGTGCATGTTTATGGTTTTCTAGATCTAGGAGCTTTTATTATCTTTTGTTACTCCTTATATAGTAGTTTATTTCAGAGTCAGTCTAGAAATTCTAGCAGAGCCCTTCTCAGTCTCTACCCTAGTGGGTAAAATCATTATAGCCCGGCAGGTATACAAGAACTACCCAGTTATGATGATTCAAAAAGTCACTTCAGCAGACTTAGTCAAATTAGAGATGACTAATTTTGATGTTATTCTTGGCATAGATTAACTTTATTCGTGCTATGCCACAGTTGACTGCAAATACAGAATAGTCCAGTTTTAGTTACCGAATGAACTCGTACTAGAGTGGAAGGGTAGTGTATCTATTTTCAGAGGTCAGCTAGTTTTCTACCTTAAGGAACGGAAAATGATATCTAAAGGATGTGTCTGTTTTAGTTAAGGACACTAGTTCTGAAACACCCAGTCTTGATTCAGTCCCAGTCGTGAATGAATATTTAAATGTCTTTCCTGAAGATCTTCCAGGGATTCCTCTCGAAAGGGAAATGGATTTTGGCATTGATTTTCTTTTAGATACTCAGCCTATATCTATTCTGCCATATAGAATGGCACCAGCAGAGCTCAAAGAACTGAATGAACAGTTGAAGGATTTCTTTAATAAGAGATTCATTAGACCCCGTGTGTCCATGTGGGCTGCACCAGTCTTTTTCATGTGAAATAAAGATGGTTCTCTCAGAATGTGCATAGACTACCGACATCTTAATAAAGTCATGATCAAGAACAAGTATCCACTTTCTAGAATCGATGACTTGTTTGACCAACTTTAGGGTGCCAGTTATTTCTCTAAGATAGACCTCAGATCTGGCTATCATCAGCTCAGAGTCAGAGAATGTGACATTCTAAAAATAGCCTTCCGTACTTGGTATGGTCACTTCAACTTCCTAGTAATGTCCTTTGGTCTTACCAATGCCCAACAGCTTTCATGGACTTGATAAACTGTGTGTTCATGAAGGACTTGGACATGTTCGTCATAGTCTTTATACATGATATTCTGGTTTATTCCTGCAGTGAGCGTGATCATCCAAACCATCTCAGAAATGTACTTCAAATTCTCAAAAATCATTAGTTGTTTGCTAAAACTAGTAAGTTCAAATTTTGGCTAAGGTCAGTAGCAATCCTTGGCCATATTGTTTCAGGTGATGGCATTATAGTAGATCCTCAAAAGACCAAAGCGGTAAGAAACTATCCCAGACCTGTCTCTTCATCAAATATTAGGAGTTTCTTAGATTTAGCTGGCTATTATAGGTAGTTTGTTGAGGGATTTTCTTCTATTGCATCCCTTTATCCAGATTGAGTCAGAAGAAAGTCAAGTTTTAGTCAAATCCTTGTGAGAAGAGTTTTCAGGAGTTGAAGACTCGACTCAGCTCAGCTCTATTCCTAGCTCTTCCAGATAGTTCAGATGGTTTTATAGTGTATTGTGATGCATCCAGGGTAGGTTTGGGTTGCATCCTCATGCAGTATGGTAAGTTCATAGCCTACGCCTCCAGATAGCTTAAACCCCATGAGAAAAATTATCCTACTCATTATCTTGAGTCAGCAGCCATAGTATTTGCCTTAAATATTTGGAGGCATTATCTATACGGCATGTAGATGTGGTCACAGATCATAATAGCCTTCAGTATGTCTTTTCTCAGAAATATCTCAATCTTTATCAGAGAAGGTGGTTAGAGCTCTTGAAAGATTATAACATGAGTCTCCTTTATCATTCAGGCAAGGACAATGTAGTGTCCGACACTCTCAGTAGACTGTCTATGGGTAGTGTTGCTTATGTTGAGGATAGTAAAAATAATTTAGCTTAGGAAGTCCATCAGCTTGCCAGACTAGATATTTGTTTAGTAGATATAGAGAAGGGTGATATATGGGTTTAGAGTAGTTCAGAATCATCTCTAGTTTTTGAGGTGAAAGAAAATCAAGATAGAGATCCCAATTTAGTTAAGTTGAAAGAGTCAGTTAAAGATCAGAAAGGAGAGGTTTTCTCCCAAAGGGAAGATGGTGTTCTGAGTTATCAGGGTCGTCTATGTGTTCGAGCTGTAGATGACTTAAGGCAGTGCATTCTTGTAGAAACGCATCGTGTGCACTAAAAATAGCCTTTCGTACTTGGTATGGTCACTTCAACTTCCTAGTAATGTCCTTTGGTCTTACCAATGCCTAACAGCTTTCATGGACTTGATAAACTGTGTGTTCATGCAGGACTTGGACATGTTCGTCATAGTCTTTATACATGATATTCTGGTCTATTCCTGCAGTGAGCGTGATCATCCAAACCATCTTAGAAATGTACTTCAAATTCTCAAAAATCATCAGTTGTTTGCCAAAACTAGTACGTTCAGATTTTGGCTAAGGTCAGTAGCAATCCTTGGCCATATCATTTCAGGTGATGGCATTATAGTAGATCCTCAAAAGACCAAAGCGGTAAGAAACTATCCCAGACCTGTCTCTTCATCAGATATTAGGAGTTTCTTAGATTTAGCTGGCTATTATAGGTATTTTGTTGAGGGATTTTCTTCTATTGCATCCCTTATATCCAGATTGACTCAGAAGAAAGTCAAGTTTTAGTCAAATCCTTGTGAGAAGAGTTTTCAGGAGTTGAAGACTCGACTCAGCTCAGCTCTATTCCTAGCTCTTCCAGATAGTTCAGATGGTTTTATAGTGTATTATGATGCATCCAGGGTAGGTATGGTAAGTTCATAGCCTACGCCTCCAGATAGCTTAAATCCCATGAGAAAAATTATCCTACTCACTATCTTGAGTTAGCAGCCATAGTATTTGCCTTAAATATTTGGAGGCATTATCTATACGGCATGTAGATGTGTTCACAGATCATAATAGCCTTCAGTATGTCTTTTCTCAGAAATATCTCAATCTTTATCAGAGAAGGTGGTTAGAGCTCTTGAAAGATTATAACATGAGTCTCCTTTATCATTCAGGCAAGGACAATGTAGTGTCCAACACTCTCAGTAGGCTGTCTATGGGTAGTGTTGCTCATGTTGAGGATAGTAAAAATAATTTAGCTCAGGAAGTCCATCAGCTTGCCAGACTAGATATTTGCTTAGTCGATATAGAGGAGGGTGATATATGGGTTTAGAGTAGTTCAGAATCATCTCTAGTTTTTGAGGTGAAAGAAAATCAAGATAGAGATCCCAATTTAGTTAAGTTGAAAGAGTCAGTTAAAGATCAGAAAGGAGAGGTTTTCTCCAAAAGGGAAGATGGTGTTCTGAGTTATCAGGTTCGTCTATGTGTTCGAGCTATAGATGACTTAAGGTAGTGCATTCTTGTTGAAACGCATCGTGTGCACTACTCTATTCATCCAGGGGCCATAAAGATGTACCACAACTTATGGGAGATCTATTGGTGGAGTGGGATGAAGAGGGATATTGGAGAGTTTATAGCTAAGTGCTCTATATGTCAGCAGGTTAAGCTAGAGCATCAGAAGCTTAGTGGACCAATGCAAGAGTTTATTATTCCTACTTGGAAATGGGAAGAAGTAAACATGGACTTTGTGATGGGTTTGCATCAAACTCTTCGTCAGAATGATTCAGTCTGGATCATTGTAGACAGGATGATCAAGTCAGCATATTTTCTCCCAGTTTGTACCTCTTATTTAGCCGAGGATTACACCAAACTCTAAATTAGAGAGTTGATCAGATTGCACGGTGTTCTGTTATCTATTATCTCAAACAGAGGTACCCAGTTCACCTCTCATTTCTGGAAAATATTCCAAAAGGGTCTTGGTACCCAAATTTATCTTAATATAGCCTTTCATCCTCAGACAGATGGTCATGTAGAAAGGACCATTTAGACCTTAGAAGATATACTAAGGGCATGTGTAATTGATTTTAAGGGTAGTTGGGATAACCACTTGCCTTTAATTGAGTTTGCATACAATAATAGCTATCATTCCAGTATTCGAATGGCTCCATTCGAATCTTTCTATGGTAGGAGGTACAGATCTCCAATTAGCTGGTTCAAAGTAAGTGAGGCCTCAATTATAGGGCATGACTTAGTATTCGAGGCCTTTGAGAAAGTCAAGTTGATCGGATAAGGACTCTAGGCTGCTCAAAGCTAAAATAAGTCTTATGTAGATATGCATAGAAAGGATCTCGAGTTTGATATTAGTGACTATGTCTATCTAAAGGTCTCTCCCATGAAGAAAGTGAAGAGGTTCTGTAAGAAGAGAAAGCTCAGTCCCTGATATATCAGTCACTTTAAAATTCTCAGTCGCTTTGGCAAGGTAGCTAATGAGCTTAAATTGCCTTTAGATCTAACCTCAGTTCATCTAGTCTTTCATGTCTCTTATCTCAAGACGTGCATAGGTGACCCAGCGATTGTAGTCTCTATTCAGAGCATAGATATTTATAACAACCTCTCTTAAGAAGAGATTCCAATCAAAATTCTAGACTATCAGACTCATAGACTGAGCAACGAAGAAGTCCCTCTAGGAAAAGTTCTTTGGTGGAATCAGTCCGTTGAGAGAGATACTTGGGAAGTTGAAGCAAACATACCTACTAAGTATCCTCACCTCTTCTCTACTAACTCAAATCTAGCTCAAGGTAATAGTTCTCATTAAGCTTTTCAGTTTTTATGTCCAGATTTCAGTTACAACTCGATATCAGCCTCATGCTTAGGATTCCATTTTTAAACTAGGTACTAAGTACCATTGCACATTCAATTATATGTTCATGCATCAGATTATTCATGTATTCATGCATCAGACATGTATTCTCCTTGTGAGAAGACTCAGTTATTAAAAATCTTAGTTATGTAATCAGTTTTGTCATGTATTCATGCATCATATATGTATGATCATCTTATCAGTACTCTCAGTCATGCATTCATGTATCAACTCAATCATAGAATCATGCATCAGATATGCATGCTCTGTGTGAATCTCAGAAATGTCAGTTATGTAGTCATGTTTCATTGTTTATGTTTAGTATGTACTTTGGCTAATCATTTCTCCCTTCTCAGTTAGTCTCATTCGAGGACAAATTTTCCCAAGGGGGAGATATTATAATACCCCAAAGTTTCCTAATTAATTTTGTCTCAAGAATGTCAAGTATTATATTATAAGTTGAATAATGTTTATTTCATGAGAAATTTTCAAGATTTTCAATTTTTTTTTCATGTGGGAAATTCAATAAGCTTTCCACCGATATAAAATTCTCCTAAATTCGATAACCGGGTAAGAAGTTATGACTATTTCAAGTCCCCATCATAAAACAACGCCATATTAGTCAGTGGCACGCCGCACCACAGAAGAAAAGGGAAATTGTAAAATTCCAGTAGGGGTCTGCATTAGTATCTCGTCACACCAAACTTCCATGTCACAAATGAAGTGGCAATGCAATGGCTCTGCATTGCGCCATCCCTTAATTTCCCAGTTGTAAAATTCCAGTGACACAACGCGATAGCGTCGCGTCACGCTAGGGGTCCGATTCGGGAAAATTTCACTGAAATTAAAAAATACATTCAGAGTTAAAAAGGTCAATTTTCCACCCCTATTTAAGCCTTTTAATATGAGATTCAGTTATTTGGAACCCAAAATATACTAGTTTCTCTCAATTTTCTCTCAAGAACAAGCTAGAGTTTCAATTGGGGATTCAATTTCAAGAAAGTCTCTCCGTTAATCATCGCTAAATCAAGAACTAAGGTATGTCATGTATTTATTCATGGGTCTCTCTCACCCATGAAGCTTAAGAATCTCTTTTCAAAATCCAAGATTTGGGTGTTTGTGAATGTTCATGATTCAAATTGATTTAAAATTCATGTTCATGATGTTGTGTGGTTTTGATTTATGTTTTAAATTACATATTCCAATGATTGACCCCCTTTAATTTACAAGTTGATTGATGTATCCTTGATTATTACATGTGTTGATGATTGTATAACCAAAGCATGCTCCCCACATGTTTTATTAAATGCCTATGTGAAGGAAAAATGCCATACTAGTATGATATTATGAAATCCCCATTCATATATATGTTATGTATTTCAAGTGTTTGATGAAATATCTTAGTCGATGGATTATATATTGTTGATGTTAGTCATGTATTCAAGAATGTCATGCCTTGTTAGTTTCCTTCTATCGAGTCCTGGGGGTACTTGTACCTAAAAAAATATAGCTGTGTGCCTAGATTTAGTGTCATGTTTTCACAATATCCTCACTCAATCCATGATCCATAGAACTCAGTCAGTCATGAGACTCAGGAAAACTCAGTAATACAGTAATCTCAGTTCTATTCCATCAATAAATGGAACTTAGTAATTCCTTCCAGTTCAGATCTGTAATCCATGTTTAGTGTCTATTCAGGTAGGAGTAAAAATTAGCATCGAGTGAACCCAAGGATGGGAACACGCACTGTCAGATAAGGGTGTGATTCTTAGAAGTCATCCTTATGTTCCAGAACTGTGTATCCAGCATAGGTTGAGACATCAACACTATCAGAGGAGGGTTGATGAGGTAGATAAGTTGGGGTGACAAATTGGACCCCAATTCAGTCATAATGGAGTATTAGGCGCATATCGTTTAGCTAAATACTTCCTATAATTTCACCTACAGAATCAGGACTGTCAGATACAATTATTCTGTCTAAGTAATAGAACTCAGATAGTTCTACAAAATTCAGGACTGTCAGATATAGTCAAATCAGATACAGTACGGAACTCAGCTAGTTCCATTAGATTGAAGGCTATTAGATACAGTCACTAATGTCATCAGTTATTTTAGTCATCAGAATTCAGTTATCAGTCATATTAGTTATCAGTAAATTCATGTTATCACGATCTCAGATATAGTTACTACGTATTCATGCATATATTCTCACATTTATATTAGTCAGTTAGCTAGTATTGTTCATGCATATGAACCCCATGCATTCAACCTACCTTCCAAGCATACCAGTACATTTAAAGTACTAACACATTTGCGCTATGGTGTCTTATACCATTGGTTCAAAAGCACGAGCTCCAATGCATTAGTAGCATTCCAGTGTCAGTAGTCTGAGTTAGAAGTGAGTCCTTATATCTCGAGGACATGATCATTTATTTATTATCTTATTAATTAATTTATTAGTTGGAGTTAGTTGGGGACATGTCCCATCAACTCCTCATTTTGACAGTTCAGTCAGTTAGAGGCTTTCCAGATTATCATGTTATATTAGTTTTGTTTAGGGTATTTCATACCCCATTCAAATGTTATATATTTATCAGTTATGTTACAATCTTGAACCTTATGGTCTTTTAGTTCATGTTTCCGCAATCATACATTATATCATGCTGTGTATAGGTACAAATATCAGTCATGGGTTAGCTTATGGTCCTTCAGGTTCATGAGCACCGTGTAACATTTTAGGTACCATATTTGGGGTATTACAATTAGCCCATTTAAGAGTACGATTTCTCGACACTTATGATGGGGGAGTAGTAGTTCAAAATAGATAGGAATTATCTTTTGTGGTGGAAGTGAAGGAGAAACTCTAAAATAATCCCATACTTAGCCAAATATTGAAAGTAGTCCAGTAATAAAAGGTCGAGGTTTTCTCCTAAGGGGGAGATGGTGTAGTTCTCTATCAAGGAAGGCTTTGTGTTCAAAATGTAGATGGGTTGAGGGAAAGGATACTAGTCAAGGCCTATGGTTCAAGGTATTCCATCCATCTGTTGATACTAAGATGTACCTTGACTTATGATAAATCTATTGGTGGAATGATATTAAGAGGGACATAGCAAAGTTTGTGACCAAAAGTCCCAACTGCAAGTAAGTTCAAGTTGAACACCAGAAATCGATTGGTATGATATAGGAGATCAACATCCCCATCTGGAAGTGGGAAGTAGTAAATATGGATTTCATTATAGGGTTGCCTCGTAGAAGAAGTCAACATGATTTAATTTGGGTCATAGTAGATCGAATGATTAAATCAACCCATTTTATACCTGTCAAGACTTCATATACAGCAAAAGATTATGCTAAAATATATATTAAAAAGTTAGTAAGGATTCATGGGATACCTTTATCCACCATTTTAGACAGAGGGACTCAATTCACTTTGCAGTTTTGGAAGTCTTTTAAGAAAGGACTTGGTACAAAGGTTAAGCTTAGTACTGTTTTTCATCCACAGACGGATGGTCAGGATGAACGCACAATTCATACTTTAGAAGAAATTTTGAGAGCATGTGTTTTAGACTTTAAAGAAAGTTGGGATGACCATCTACCTATGATTGAGTTTTCTTATAATAATAATTATCGCGCTAGCATTCAGATGGCTCCATTTGAAGCATTGTATGGACATAGGTGTAGATCACCCAGAAGATGGTTTGAGGTTTGTAAACCAGAATTGATTGGACCAGATTCTGTTCTTGAATCTACGACAAAGTTTTAGTTGATTCCTGAGAGATTGAAAACTGCTTAGAGGCATTAGAAATTGTATGCCGAGGTATGAAGGAGAGAGCTCAAGTTTAAAGTAAGGAATTGGGTATTCTTGAAGGTTTCTTCGATGAAGGGAAGTATGATATTTTGAAAGAAAGGGAAGCTGAGTTCCTGATTTGTTGGTCCATATGATATAGTTAACAGGGTAGGAAAGGTTGATTATGAATTGAACCTTCCACTAGAGTTAGTTGTGGCTCACGTAGTGTTCTATATTTTGATGCTTAAGAAGTGCGTTGGAGATCCGTCCCTAGTAGTTCCCCTAGACAATATTGGGGTCAAGGATAACTTGACATATGAGTAGACTCTTGTTGAGATACTTGATAGACAGGTTCAAAGGCTAAGTAATAAGAATGTAGAGTCAGTAAAGGTTCTTTGGAGAAACTAGTTGGTTGAAGGGGCCACTTGGGAAGCTAAAGTAGATATGAAGACCAAGTAATCTCATCTATTTTTTCCAACTCAATTCCTATTGAAGGTAAATAGTTATTTTTCAACCAAAAGTCTTTCTCTTTAAGTTTGTTTTGGCATTCTTAAGTCGTATCTTATGTTGTGAGTAAATTGGATCCTTGAGATATATATAAGCTTTGTTATAAGTTTGGTAAAGAGGTGTTTATTATTTTTTAAATCCAAATCTTAAATGAATTATATTTGAGGATGAATTTTTCCTAGGGGTAGATATTGTAATATCCTGCATTTCAATATCATTGTAAAATATACGACTCATGACCTCAGGTCGTATAGACATCTTATGAGTTGTAAGATGTGAGTTAGAGCCATGGAAGCATGGGGTGATTTTAATTCTGTTCACATTATAAATTGACCCTAGGATTCATCATTTGAAGTTACTAGAATATGAAGAGAAGTCGTAAGGTCAGTAGGCTAGGTTCTCTAAGATTCTGTCCAAGTTATGAGTGGGGACATACAAGTCATATTGAGAGGTTACGAGTCATAAGTTTATACTCGTATGTTGACTATTGTATACCATCTTTTCCCTGACTAGTTTACGAGTCATATGGCCAACTCCTATCCTCACCATACGAGTTGTATGGTATACTCATGACGACTGATGGTCAATTTTCTATAAGTTTAGTTGAGCGGACTTTTGGTATTTTCTCCTCTTATAGCTCCCAACCCATGACATATAACCCCAGAGAGGTATTATTTTCCTCTATCCTTCAGTCAATTAACAAAATCTTTTCACCTTCCATCTCACCAAGTGATTTCTTAAGTCTCAAAGTTCAAGTTCTCTTCATAAGTTAAGCAATTCCAAGTATGTGGGGTTTTGAACAAGGTTAATTCTTCCATCATTGTGCCCAAAATCCTGGTTTAAGATTGAATTTACATGTTTTATATTAGGGTTCATACCTCAAATCCTCATGTACTATAGTCTACCCTTATCTTGTGATTTGAATGTTAAAGACATATAAAGGTAACATCCATTCATATTTTGAAATTTAAGATTTATATTGTGATTTGAGTTTCATTACTTTGATTTGGATTCTAATGAAAGATTTATATATGGGTATTGATCCTGATATCTTATTATAAGAGTTATTAAAGAAAGTAATACTTTTAAGATATAAGAAGCATTAAGTTTACAAGAAAGTTTAAGCTTTGGAGTTTCGTTCATATACAATATAGCACGATTTAAGAAAGCTTGATCTTTTAGTCTAACGATAAGACATAAAATCCACAAGTGTTTATGTTAATTATGATATAAAGTAAAGAGAAGTATAACTGGTTTTCAGTATACAAACCCTTATGCTATTTTAAGGTGCATTTATTATGTATGAGTATAGATATATTCTGGGAGTAGTATTAGGCACCAAGAATGGAATGCAGATAAGCATATACAAATTCCTAGAAACTACGATCCACCATAGGTTAAGATTTTCCCAATATGGATGAAGTATGATGATTACTTAAGTTAAGGTTCTATCTTGATTTCAAGGGTAGAATAGCTCTATCAAACATGGGTAATACGTTGGATTCCATGATAGCTCACTTAGTTTATGTTAGTTAAAATAATCTCCCATAAGAAAGAATAAAAGTAAGGATTTCAAAAACTAAGTGTTGTAGCTCACTAAGTTATTTCATATGTTTCATTATCCATGTTTTATGATTTTGCAGTTTTTAAATTTACTCAAGTCCAAGGTGAGTCATTTACGCTTAGCATGTATCATTGGAAAGTGTACATATATATATATATTCATTTCTTGTTTTAATTATGCATTAACCCCTACATACTTAGTATATTCCAGAAGTACTGACCCACATATATGTCTATGTGCTACATTATCTCATAATGTAGGTTTTGATTCTCGTTTCCCGTAGCACGATTGATCACAAACATCATCTCCTGTATCCCAAATTTTGGTGAGTCCTCATAGCATGAGGACCCAGCTTATCAGACTCCTATTTAGTGTTGAAAACTATATTAGATCCTTAATTTATGTTTGAAGTTTGAGTTAGATAGGGCCTGTTCCAGTGGCTCTCTAGTTAGCAGTAAAGGCTTGTTAGACTGTGTATGTTCTAAGTTCAAGGAGTTGGTTTAAGATTTCCAAAGTTAAAGATGTATATTAAGATATGAAATTGTTTACCTTTAGTTTCTACAGATGCTATTTCACTTTTCATGTGAGTTCTATGTTGAAAAGATATCATTGGTTAGCTTGGGGAAATTCGTAGTCCTAAGCACATTGTGACATCTAGGGGGTGCTCCTGGGATGTAATAATTAGGCTCTGATATCAAGTTTGTAACACCCCGAACATACCACCTGCACGTCATATGATGCTTAGGACTACGGATATCCCCAATATAACCCATGATATCTACTCAACACTGAACTCTCTAAAATATAAACTTAAACATTTATTAATACTAAAGAATTTTTGTAAACTAGGTTCATAGAGAGAAACAATCTCATCCAAAACACTGAAACTCAATAACTTACAAATCTATGGAATATTGAAAGAATATATAGTTTCACTAGTCTTGACATGCCTCTGATCTATTGTCTGAAAAGACACTGGGACAGACCCTGACTGACCTAAATTAAAATATGAATAACTGAAATAACTACAATAAATATCTAGAATTATCAAAAACTTTGCCCTCGAACTAAGAGGGTTCACCAACTATCTGAATGTAGGAAGTGGTGCCCACAATTAATTATGCTATTGGGTATGAACAACAAAACCTATATTATGAAATAATGTAGCCACACAGACTTATATAGGGTCAGTACTTTTTGGATGTACTGAGTATATAAGGGTGAATGCATAAAGTAAAACTGAATCAATGTGTAATCTTAAAACATGAATGCTAAGGGTAAATAGACTCACCCAGATGCTAAAATAAAATAAATAATAAAATCTCTTATATCATGAATAACAACTCATAGTATGCTAAACTGGGTGAGTTACTACATAGAGTTTTTGAAACTATCTTTTTAATAAGAGATTCTTATAACCGACATAAGCTATTTGATGTAGCATGGAGTACAATGTCTCACGTTGAGTAGGGTTGTTCTACCCTTGACAATGGAATAGAAACTGAGCTGAACTAGAATGATCACTAAACTGATCCCATTGGGAAAGGGAGGCACTCTTTGGTGAGACCCCTAAGCCTATGGTGGAATGAAGTTTTTGGAAAATAAGATACGCTGAACCCACATTCCCTCTCGGTGCTAAACACTATCTATACACACACACTATATGCTTATACTTCTGAAATTTACCTTGAAATAAGCATATGTGTCTATGAATATGAAAACCAATCATGCTACTGTTAATAAATTATACTCATGAATAACTTTGTGAATTTGATATCATACCTAAGATCATAAGATCAAAACAAAAAGATGATTCATATAATATTAAGCTTGAAAACTTAGATAGCAAGTCTAAACTTCTTCTAAACTGAGAGAATCGTGATTAAGTCAATATGTTTACACATATGAAATTCACTTTAAAATAAGCATATGGATTTATGGATGTGAAAACCAATCATGATTCTATTAATAAATTATACTCATGAATAACTACGTGAATTTCATATCATACATGGTATCATAAGATCAAAATTGAATTTTGATTCATACTATATGAAGCTTTAAAACTGAAATAGTAAGTCTGAACTTCTTGTAAATTGAGATAATCATTATAAATTCATCTGCTTTTATTTGTAAACTGACTAAATCATGTTAAAGCTCATGTACATTCAGCAACGCTTGAAAATTCATGTCAACATACTGGAATTCATCTCATAATAGAAACTATGTAAGTAAAAACATAAGCAAAGCTAAATTCTTGAGCTTAATGAACTTTAAATCACATGGGAACATCAAAATTTCAAAAGCATAAAAGTAGGTATAAACCCTAGTCATGAAATTTTTAGAAATTCAGATAAAAACTTATGTTTTTGGGCATAAGGATGAAATGTTATCCTTGTTAAAACCCTACATACTTAAGTTGAAACCTTGGAAACTTGAATTTTCGTGAAAACTTCTTTTGTGTTCTTGAGGATTTTGGGAGAAGAGGGATCACTTTAATATGAGTTATACGGGTGGGTTTTGTGTTTAATATGCTTTGAAATCTGTCTAATAGGTAAAAAACCTAAAAGCCCTCGACCCAAGTTGAAAAAAAACAAACTTGCATTTTTGCACCCTTGGATGTGGCACACCCTTATTGAGCCACTCCAAAGGTGTGATATGCCATTATCGCGAAATGACAAAAGTATTCATGCTTTAATCACATATCTTCACTAGTTTTCATGTAAGGGCATGGCTCACCTCATGGCATGCCCTTAATATGGACCCTTATTATTTGGTGGTCCAAAAATACGCGATGGTCCCGTTATCATTTCTTATCATGATTTAACTCAAAACTCATAATTAAACACAGAAAGTACCAAAATAAAATCAGAGAATTTTTTCAGGGTCTAACAGCTACCCTTAGATTCTTCCCTCCAGATACGTTTGAGATTAATGCACAACACACATGGATAAACTATAAATGGAAAATACTAACTTCATTAATGGACACTTCTTTCATATATATACCATGAATAAATATCTATAACTTTAATAAATTATCATCATATACTTACACTCTTTTTGGTAAACACACCAGCCTCTCTAAATACACAATTTGCCCTTCTCTTTATAGTTTTCTAATACACACCTCTAGATTTATATTTTATCCAAGATTATGAGAATTAAATATATAACAAAACACTAAACATTATCTATCTATATGTCACAACCCGACTTTGGGTCTGACTGTGATGGGTATCTAAAGCCTACCATGGATCGAAGACCACTGCCTTAGTCTAAACTCAAGAGCACAATAATCATAAAGATAAAATGGAAGCCAATCAAAATAGTAAAAATAAGATTAATAGATAACTCAAATCTAAACTAGGAGTCAAAAATACAACCAACCCACACTTGTCCACAATAGCCTCTAAAACCACAATAACAACTAAGTTGGGATATGTCCCCAACTATAACCAAAGATAAGAATCCACAGTACTAGGTCAATAAAAAAGAATAGTGAAATAGGAAATCCTTTTGAAGGATGGAGGCTAACCACTTCACAGCAACTCAACAGACGTGCTCAACCATCTAATGCTGCATAAGAGAAAAAAAAATATCTTCAGAACCTACATTATGAAAAGGTATAGTGTCCTAAGATGGTCAGTGGCATAATCATATGCATGTAACTCAGGAAAAGTGATAAAATAATGTCATCTCAAAAATCAGTCAAAAGTATATACACACATTTATATATATATATATATATATATATATATAGGACGCCAAGATAGGGCAAAGGGTCATGAACATGGGGGTTTAACGATTTAACCTAAACTATGTAGCTTGATTTATCCTAAACTCGGCCATGGGCAATATAGTTTCAGCTCTCCTTGCTGAAGGGCCCCAGAGCATGTTAGGTGCACGAAGCAAGGAAAAATTGAGGGAAAACTTAATCCACCATGTCAATAGCCATCCCATAATATATATAAATATCATGTGTGCATCATGCACACAATCATATAGACCTCCAACGCCAGCAATCATGGTTTTCAATGTTCGTCCCACCGAGACTTACACCTTCACAATAAGCTACACAATTCCTTTTAACCATAAATTAAAACAATTTGCACATATACCAATACATTAACATAGGAGTCATTCATTAAAACTCATTTCATAGGAAATACTTTCAAGAATACCCAATCACTTACTCCAAACTATAACTCTTTTTGCCTCACATCCACATAAGACTTTTGTTGACTTTGAGAGGCCTTATGTCTTTCTCTAATTACCTTCACCTTGTCCATTTCTTGGTTAACCAAGTCGGGACCAAAAAACCTACTCTTACTAGAATAAAACCATCCGATAGGAGATCTATACCTCCTACCTTAAAGAGCCTCAAAAGGAGAAATCTTAATGGTAGAATGATACTTGTTGTTGTACGTGAACTCAAAAAGAGGTAAATGGTCAACCCAACTATCTTTAAAATCAATAACACAGGACTTTAGTATATCCTCCAAAGCCTATATAGTATGCTCCATTTGTCTATCCATTTGAGGGTGGAAAGTTGTTATAATGTTCACTTATATGCCCAAACCTTTCTGAAACAAATGCCAGAAGTGAGATGAAAACTACATACCTCGATCTTAAATAATAGACACTGGTTCACCATGCAACTTCAGAATCTCCTGAATGATCAACTTAGCATAATTCTCTCCTAAGTAGTTAGTCCTTATAAGCGAGAAGTGAGCAGACTTAGTCATCCTATCCATAATGACCCAAATAGAATCATATTGATTGTGAGACTGCAGAAGATCTATAATGAAATCCCTATTATTGATCTCCCATTTCCTCATAGGCAACTCTATCTCTTGATACATGCCACCAGACCTCAAATATTTAGCCTTAACTTGTTGACAAACCATACATTTGGTGATAAAGTTTGCCATATCCCTCCTCATATTATTTAACTAGTAGATTACCTTCAATTTATGGTATACCTTAGTTGAACCCAAGTGAACTATATATCTGGAGTCATGAGCCTCAGTCAAAATCCTTTCCCTCCACTTATCAATATCAGGCACATATACCTACCTTGATACATCAAGATTCCATCTTCCCAAATCTCAGAAGCCATAACCTTTTGCTGACCCACATTATCCTTAATCTTCAAAAGTGTAGGATCCAAAGCCTACTTCTCCTTCACCTTAGCACAAAAAGATGATTTGACCACTTCTTGAACAATCACCCTTCCATCCTTAGAGTCTAAAAAGACAAACTCCCTAGTCAGCTAGTTAGTGAATATCCTTTAGCAAATCTATTTTCACCTCATCAACATGAGATAAGATCCCCATTGATAACCTGCTAAGAGCATCAATAATAATATTAGCTTTACCTATATGTTATTACAAACTTATGTCTTAATAAGGTTCAATTCCTTCTACATAAACACATACTGCAAGCTCTTATGGTCTGAATATATATCAACATACATTTAATACTGATTATGGCACCAAAATTATAAAGAAAACACCACAACCGCAAACTCTAGATCATGAGTTGGATAGTTCCTTTTATAAATCTTAAGCTACCTAGAATCATAAGCCCCAACCTTATCGTGATGCATCACAACACATCCCAGTCCCACATAGGATGCATCACAAAACAAACATAAAGCCATTAGTACCCTTGAACAGGGTCAAAATTAGTGTAGAAGTCAACTTATCCTTTAATTTCTTGAAATTACTTTCACAAGCATCGGACTACAAAAACATAACCTTTTTTGAGTTAACTTCATCAGTGAAGAAGAAATAGATGAAAAACTCTCCACAAATCTCCTATAATACCCAGCTAAGCCTAAAAAGCTCCTAATATAGTTTGGAGTCGTGGGTCTAGGCTATTTGTTTACTGCCTCAACCTTTTTTGTAGATCCACCTTGATACCTTCACTAGAAATAATATGCCCTAGAAAAGTCACAATATTCAACCAAAACTTAGTCTTAGAAAATTTTGCACATAATTTAAGGTCTTTAAAAGTCTATAACACAATTTGAAGGTGATTCACATCATCAAAAAGTTCATCAATATCTATATTTAGGATGCCAGAATAAGGAAAAGGGTCGTGAACATGAGAGTTTTAAAGATTTAACCTAAACTGTGTAGATCGATATATCCTAAAGTTGACCATGGGCAATATAGTTTCAGATCCCCCTGCTAAAAGGGCCCCAGAATTTGTTATCTGCACGAAGCAAGGAAAAATTAAGGAAAACCAAAAGTCGGGATGGTAGTGCAAACTCATGTCGTAATCCTTAAGCTATTTGAGCCATAGCCTCTACCTGAGATTCAATTCATTCTATATAAACACATATTGCAAGCGTTTATGGTCTGAATAAATATCCATATGCATTTCATACAGATAACGATGCCAAAACTTCAAAGAAAAGACCATAACTGCAAACTTTAGCTCATGAGTCAGATAATTCCTCTTTTAAAACTTAGATGCCTGGAAGCATAAGCCCAAACTTACCGTGTTGCATCATAACACAACTCAAACCGACATACGATACATTACAAAATAAAAATAAAACCATTAGTACCCTCAGGTAGGGTCATAATTGGCATAGAAGTCAACTTATCCTTTAATTTCTCAAAATTACCTTGACAAGCATCGAACCACAAAAACATAACCTATTTTTGAGTTGACATCATCAATGGAGTAGAAATAAATGAGAAACTTTCCAAAAATCTGCTATAATATCCATCTAAGCCTAAGAAGATCCTATTATCGTTTGGAGTCGTGGGTCTAGGATATTTCTTAACTGCCTCAACCTTTTGTGGATTCACCTTGATCCCTTCACTGGAAACAACATGCCCCAATAAAGTCAAAAAATTCATCTAAAACTCATACTTAGAAAATTTTGCACATAATTCTTGTCTTAAAGTCTGCAACATAATTTGGAGAAGATTGGCATGATAAAAAAAGTCATCAATATATATAGGATGCTGAGATAGGGTAAAGGGTCGTGAACATGGGAGTTTAAACATTTAACCTAAATTGTGTAGATTGATATGTCCTAATGTTACCCATGGGCAATATAGTTTCAGCCCCCTATAGAAATGGTCCTAATGTGCGTTGGCCGCATGAAGCAAGGAAATATGGATCAAGAAAGACTTTGAACTTCCTCTATTTCATTGATGCATCAGGGTTCCCACAACCCTAGTTAAGATGTTTAGACACTTATGTTTTCAAAAGCACTTATTGAAGTCATAAAATAAAGCATATAAATATCTCCCAATAAATTAAGAATGAAAAATAGAATATCCAATCATAAAACTTAAGACAAAATATTCCTAGATCAAGTGTATCAAATAATCAATATAATGTATGAGTATAAAGAGTGCATAAGATAATAAGAAAACATTAATGGGGTATTTATATAATACATCAGAAATCTTAGTATCTTATCCAAAAATTAATTGAAAAACTAGGTCAGCACCTACATACAGACCCACTTATGGGCTGTACGTACTACCTACTAACCATAGGTGGGTTTGTAAGTCTCAGAGGAATATTCCAGCTTTAGATCATCTACCTTTGGTTGTATTCCTCGTAGGTGGCCCTCGTAACTCTCAAAGAAAAAATCTGACTTTCATAACATTTATTTTGTCACCTACGTTTGAACTTAAGAGGAGTATAAGTCATACTTGTGGCTTATAAGTGTTTCCCTAAGTGGGTCCTCAATAATACTTCCAACTTTTTTTTTGCTCCTAACCCAATTTTCCTACAAAACAAATACAAAAACACATCACATCTAATAAAAAGGACCTAAGTAATAGCATAATTTTTAGTTTTAAGCATAGAAAGTACAATGAAATAATGTAACATCAACACCCTCAACTTAGAATGTTTGTAAGTCCTCAGACAATCAACAAAATAAATACAACAGGATACTTAACTATGAGAACCCTAAGGCAACTATGGCAATCAACTTAATTTAAGCTTAAGGACTTTTATCCTCGTATATTTCAAACTTTTTAAAGCCACTGTGTTCATATATTTAGCACAATAGTATGATACAAAGGATTCAGCAATGTAATCAATTAGAAACAAACAATCAAGCACATATGCATGGTATACTACCTAGATAAATAAGACGTTAACAACACAACCTATGTACCCTTACAGAAAAGAAGTCCCATCTCTCATAATATCATCATGCATGTCAATGCAAAGGACTATGTCAAGACACTCACTCTCACAAAGAAAGTTCCCATCTATGTGAATAGAATACCATAGGATTTCCCTTATTTTCTATGCCTTAGTTTTTCAGACAGTTGGACTAGGATCACTATAGGAGTTTACTAGGCTTGTAATGTAATCTTGGGGGAAAGTATGGTAAATTTGGGATCTACTGACTCACAATCCTTGACACTACACGTTCACTTTGGTTCCATTTCTCAACTATTCTTCTTTTATTCCTCCCTTTTCTCCATTATTGATTTTTTGGATTGGGTGTGATTTTCTTTTTGGTTTTCATTTACTCTCTTTTCTTTCCAAGTTTTTTTTTCAATTTTTTTTGCCACACCCACCTTATTTTCTTTTTCTTTTACATTAAACCCTTTTGCATACCCAACTTTAACTACACACCCCTATAATAGACATCCTCAACTTAGGCAATTTGCCTGAGTTGAGGTGCACAATTCCCAAGAAGTGACCAGGGCCAAGATAGGTTCATTATAATCAATTTAGGAAGGTAAAAAGGTAAAACACAAGAAAAAAGGTAAAACATCAGGGAATAAGGGATACTTATTTATTTTGGATGATTGTTTAGGCTAATAGTGGACTAAATAAAAAATGGCCTATGATCTTGTACTAACAAAATATATATAACCTAGGAAAGACTAACCGAGCAAGTTTTTGGATTAAATGCACAAAGGGAACTAGGTAAATACCTCTCACACACATGGTACATGGTTATATGGCCAACTAATACCTATCCAATTCATGAAAATACTAAGCTAAGATTATTTTATACCTAATACTAATGTCATAATAAGATTCACAATAGTCACACATATATTCGTATCACATAGTTCATAAATTTTTAGAGGGGTATCATTTTTTTCAAAATACTTAAAAACAAACAAAACACGTCAACTGCCTTTTCATTCCTTATTTTTCTCCTAATTAAACATAGAAAACACAACACAAATTACCAAAACCATTTGACCTAAACATGCCGATTATACTAGGATAACATAGTCGACGAGAAAAGAAACATGGTAAGAAAACTGTTGATTGTGGTATAACCGCACTACCAATTAAGGATTATGCACTATTGCATAACTATAATATAAGAAAAAAGGATGAACACATAAATAGGATGCTTTAGGTGTCTGAATCTGACTCGCCTACATCCTAGGCATAATGTTTCTCAACTAGAGAGGTGGTGCACAGTTCAAGAAGGCACCTACAATTATCTCAGTATTCCTTCACTCATAAATTTAAGATGACGCAATCAAATCTTGAGCTTTACTTTTTAGGGCCTACTTAGAGTACATAGTCTGGTCCTATAGCTCCTCCTTACAACCTCTCTTGGCTATAATAACTGGGACCACATTATCATCTAAGAATAGATCAACTACCACTGTAGGAGATTGGGGTAGAAGGTGTATAAAAGCGATATTAAGCGGAGGGACAATTGGAATATGTATCACATATAAAAATCAAACCTCTTAATGAAAAGTAGTTATCTCTTAAAGTAGGACCGACAAATCTATTACCAAAATTTCACGTAGTTGAGCACTAATTCGAGTCTCAAATCTTTATATTCGGGCATACATCTCTCTACTATACCCCTCTATGAATAACATCATTCTCCTTTTAAATCTAACTTCAAAAGCCTCTAAAGTAGTCTGGACCCATAGACAGATTTGTTTGAATTACATGGCTAACTGAATATCAGTTTGGGTGAGGCAATTATTCACTTCATCCGACCACTCAACCATCTTCTTTAGGAACTAATGCAACACTCTAAAAATCCTAGTAGGTATTGGATGAGAGAGAAAATAGTAGAATAGGCTTGGTCAAAGTAGATGTCGAGGTTAGTACAAATGTACTTGCATCCCTTTGCCTAGAGTAGTGATGGGCTCAACTCTTTGATAACTTATATCAATATCAACAGTCATAGTTGGCCTCTCAATAGGCTTGGTCGGAATAGAAGGACCCTTAAAATGGGTTATACCAGAAGTAGAAGGTGGCTACACTCTATGTGCAAGGACCAGGGTTGTTGTATCCTTGATCAAGACAATGTCTGACATACATGTCACCTTATTCTGCTGATCTTCATCTAGAATAGACAACACTCTAACTGTATTGAGTAACTAATGTATCAAATATGGGAAAAAAATATAGTGGTCTCACTAAATGCTCTCACGTGGATCTCTGTCAGGATCCACCTTACGAGTCAATGACATTACTAGCAATTAGGCTGGCAATAAAAGAAGTTTTTTCCTATATGAGTATGTTGTATTCTTAAGTCAGACTCAATATATGGCGTACTATATCCTACAAAAACTTTCCTGCAAAGTGCAAGGATACCTTCCTTATCTCTCCATTTCCATCAACCCATGGGGAATTAGTGGCCAACTCTATTATCTGTGTGGCTATCAATCTAGAAAAATCTAGTCTAAGTACTCTATACTCTACGTCCCTTTTAGTGCTACTATTTTTCTCAATACTCATGCGATAATTGAACTCAACTATCATAGCCAGTCTTACAAAATCTAATCCAAATAACACTCGATGGACACTCACCTCAGAAAAAATAACTTGTACCCCTTAATAAAAGTGTGTATCAATTAGGGATACTCAATCATTCTACCCTTTGCTGGTGTAACCTTACATACAGTGGGTACAAAAGATTCTTAAAACTATTGAACAAGCATTGGTCTGTATGAACGTAAAGGATGGGCCATCCATCCTAGCCGTTATCTATTGAAAGAAGCCTACAGGTTTAGAGCTCATGCTTATCCTGTGAACTATATCCCAACCTCTCCCACAATACTGTATTATGGTTAACCCTGCTTTTTAATGAATTTATCTCTCTCATAAAAGTTATTGCATCCTCTCCACACACTATCTCAGAGAAATCTCAGATATAGTTATGACTGAGAGATATATTGAGTTAGACTCTACTACAATAGGTGCAGAGGTAGTAAGTTGAGTTCCCTAAGCAGTGGACTCAGTACCCTGAACTAATGATGATGATATCTCCTATAGGACCTCAGATATGTCAATATCCTTGTCAGACTAGTGTGTAGTCGATCTTAATACAGACTTATACTTACAATTAGATAAAGCTTTTGATCCCTCCTCAAACTATGAGATGGCTACATTCTCACCCTCTCCAAAATAGGTACCCGATCCTGACTTAACCTTCTTTGATAAACTAGCATATTACTCATCCTAGTCCAGATGAAACATACTGGTCATGGCTATGGCTCTGCCTGTTGTATTGGTAGGGCCTATGAAATTACAGGTTTTGTTTCCAACTTAACAATACCTACTATAGCTACAACCTGGCTCTGTGATAGTCCCTGAGTTTTTTATGGGGCCAATGGTGTTATATCTGGGTGTATGGGATACTCCTTAATGAAACCACATTATTCAAGATACTCATCACATAAACTCGACTAAACTTCCTTCTTTTGAGCATCTTTTGGTGCTATCATACAAAAAAAGTAGTTGTTAGTGCTTGAGACAAAAGGATTGAATAATGAATTTGAAAAAATTTTAACGACCCAAGGCGGGTGTTACCTATGACCCCTACCTGTAGGTAGTAGGTATTACTTACGGTGGTTGTAGGTACCCTCGTAAGTACCAGACAAAGTCCTGAAGCCCTAAGGCTTCAAGTATGATGCTTATAAGGAAACTTACCTCATTATAGGTACTATTTACAAGGCCCATAAGTGGATTCATAAGTGCCTCTCTAAGAGAAAGTCTACTTTTCATCAAAAATTTCATCCCACATGGATAAAATTTCAATTATTAGACCTAATTCGACAAATACAACATGCAATAAATCAAATTCCATAGGTATTGCACATATGATTTGGGTTTCCATCTCATTATCCATCTTCTACTTTTATTTATTATGTGATTATAGGTTTCCCAAACAAAGATTATGTATTAAATTAAATTTCCACTAATTTTTAGGCTCCAAATGTTAGAGAGCTCTGAGATTTAAATAATTTAGGGCTATATCAAGCACTATGTCAAGTTAAATAATTAAGAAAATGTTTTTACTAAGTTAGACCCAATTATTACCTAGATTTAAAGATTCTTTGAAGCAGAAGATAAATACCGTGAAGTTAGCCCTACTTTATGAGTTTTTACGTGCAAGGTGGTGTGCTAATGAGAGGTGTCTTGATTTTATAGCGTTAGAATTAAAGTTGGAGAGTCTTTAGGGGAGTGGGAGTTTTGAATTTTAAAAGGTGGGGTAGTAGAGATTGGGTTTAAGGTTAAATAGGAGGGGCAGGGTCAGATCAGGTTCGGTCACATGAGCCCGACCAAAGTTTTTAAAATTTTGGCCCAAAATTATTGACCAACTTATAGGGTCCAAAATGGCCCATAATATCCATTTACAACCCCCGTAAGTGTCTCCATTAGTCAGCCCTGTAATTTGAATTTTTTTTATTTCTACTACTCTGTAATACCCCATACTTTTTTCTAGCTCAGTTTAGCTTCTAGTGTGTCAAGGGTTAACTTTGAAAGTGTATAACTCTTTATGCGTATAGAATTTTCCAGCTCTAAACCCCCCAATGTTTATATAATAGAATTAGCTTTCCAACGATACCAATTTTTCCTAAATCCAATACTTGCTTGAGAAGTTATGGCGATTTTAGTGAAAGCAATAGAACACCGAGATAAGCACTGAGTCACGGAGAAGGACAAATTTGCAATTGTTTGACTCCTGTGAAGCACCGTAATTATCCCGTATTGCGGTAAAGCCCTAGTTTCTGTTCGTCCCATTCCAGTAACTCAACGCTATTGCCTGTATCGCACCAAAAATCCCAATTGGACAAACACTACGTCACGGTGTAGTGCAAAATGACACTCATCATTTTTCTAGACACAACGCGCGATTATGCCCTGTTGCGCTAGTGTCTAAAATGACAATCATCCTTTTTCCAGTAAGTCACAGTGATAGCGGCATATCGCGGTAGGGCTAAAAATCGGTCTTCCTATTCTGAATTAAATTTTTAAAGGGCAATTTAGTCATTTCCCCAAGCCCCAAATCATGAATAACAGATAATTAATGCTATTCTACGCCTAATATGATCACTTTTCATCAACTTCCTCTCAAAAACACCCTAGACATCAAATCTTTATCCCAAGAAATCCAAATTCCACCATTCTTTTTCCAAGATAACTCAAAATTAAAGATTCTCAATTCAAGAATATTCAAGAATCAATCTTCAAGAGAACAAATAGGAATTCAAGTTCAAGTTTCTTCATCTAGTCATCAGTTAAGGTATGTGGGGTTATAAGAAAGGATATTTCTTTCATCCTTGTGCCCAAAACTAGCTTTTAATTACAAAGTTACATGATTTTGTATGATTACCATGAACTTCTACTTTGGGTTCATACCCAAATATTGCTATTTGAAGATTATGACATTTTAAGTGATTTAGATGATGCATTGCATGACTATTTTCGTATTTTCATGTGTATGATATATATTTCCAGATTTAGAATTGAATTTCAATGCTTTCATTACTAAGCATGAACTTTATTATAAGTGGACATGAATTTGATGCATGGTTTATTAAGCCCTACTTTGAATGTTGATATTTCAAGAATGATTATGCTTTTAGCATCCCATGACTAGTTATTTTCAAATTTAAGAAAGATTTTATCTTTTGATCTCAGCTTAGAAATATAATACACTTTGCTATTTTAGTTATAGTTTAAATTAATAGATATACAGTTGGTTTTCAATAAGAATAATTATACGAGTTTTAAAGTTGATTTCCTACAAAATGAGCATACAAATTAAAGGAGTAGTATTTAACACCGAGTTGGGCATGTTCACATGCCCCAAAATTACGAGGCAACATAGATCCAAATTATCAAATTATTCCTATTTTTATATGTATGACAGTTACAGATGTGATCACTTAGAGTAGGTTATACTCCTTGGCAAGAGTATGATACCTCTCCCCAATGTGAGGTTTTCCTATAAGGGAACTATATATTGGACACTATGATCTCTCACATAGTGTATGTCAGTTAGAAGAACCTCTCTAACAGTAAAGATTTTTAGAATAGTTTTTAAAAGTATTTCCCTACATCTACAGAAAAGAGTAAAGAATACTAGAAAAGCTTTTAGAAAGTAAGTGTAAAGGCTCACAGTTTTATACATGTATTAATTTACATATGACATTAGCTATGTGATTTTAGATTTTAGTTTACAGATATAGATGTGAGACCTTTCTACACTTAGACAACATGATTTAAAGACAAAATACTAGTACAACTTTTAGAAACTAAATGTTATGACTACTAGATTTTATGCAGCATGTTATGCTATCCATGATTATGATTATCAATTTTTAAGATATTCTATCTTATGTGAGTCATCTACATTTAACATGTATTCTTTTACAAATTATAGTACTATTTAGTTATAGATTTACTTGTGCATTCACCCCCGTATACCCAGTACAATCCAGAAGTACTAATCCATATATATGTCTATGTGCTACATTGTCTCATAATGTAGGTTCAGTTGCTCATTTTCCACAACGTGTATTATTTCAAGCATCTCCATCTACATCCTGATAGTTGGTGAGTCCTCATAGTTTGGGGACCCAATTAATTTGTTTTCAGCTTATTAGTATAGATGATTCAGTATTTTTTAATAGTTTGGGTCAAGTAGGGGTTTGTCCCAGTGACTCGCTAGTTATTAGTAGTAGAGGCTTGTCAAACTGCTAGATATGATTTAGAATTCAAGTATTTATTATTCAGACTCTTGAGTCTAGTATTTTTAGATATTAAATTCAAAAATTTTTAGCTTAGCTCAGGATGATTTCTGTATTCTAGTTTTGATGATATATTTATATTTCCTCTGTTATGGGCTTCAGATTTAGTAGAATTCTTAAAGGGTTAGCTTTAGGCTACTTGCAGTCTTGATCACTGTGTGACATCTTAGGACCCATTTTTGAGGAATTAAAAACTTGGTAACAGAGTCTAAGGTTTATAAGAGTCCTAGAGAGTCAGACAAGTCGAGTTATATAGAGTCTTGATCATGGATGTGAAGCACGCCACATTTATGAGAAAAAGGCTATGAGATAGTTTTAGGAAATCATCTCTTTCTTTCCTGATCTATCATGCTTACAGAATCTCTATCTTCTTTTAACTCATGCTCTTATGTAACTGTTGAATATGCTTTCTCATTGAGATAACAACCACAAAAATAATAACCAACCACCCCAGCTTGTGGATCCTCTGAATAAGAATGTATCACATGCTTAATTTTAATCTACCTTTCAGGCGTTAGCCCAGGCTGTGACAGTCAATATTAAGGGAAACCATCAGGCATCAATCCCACTTTAGTAAAATGGGGAGTTAGCAGTGGCCGGAATTTATGACTTCAAAAAGATTAATCTGCTTAAGTTATTAGGTCAAAAGAAGGTGAAGACCCATAAATTTACATAAAGGAGATAAGAAATATCACCTAAATTATGCATATTTCTTAGGAGGAGAGTGTCAAGTTAGCATCCTATAGATTAAAGGATGTAGCGTATGATTGGGTGGTTATGTGGAAGAATGGTAGAGGTAATAATAAAGATCCTATGAGTTGGCAGGTGTTTTAGGATACATTTCTAGACAGGTTCTTTACGTTTGAAATGAGAGAAGCTAAGGTAAAAAAATTTGAGAACTTGAGGTAGCGCTCGATAACAGTGAAAAATTATTTCCTTAAGTTCAACAAGTTGTCTAAGTATGCCTCTGATACGATGGCTGACCCTAGGGCAAATATAAGTATGTTTGTTACTGCAGTATCTAGTTTGGTAGTCAAAGAGTGTAGGACTACCATTCTTACTGGGGACATGGATCTTTCTAGGTTGATGATTTATGCTTAACAGATTGAGGTAGAAAAGTTGAAGGAAAGAAAGAGAGGAAATGAGAGGTCTAGAATCGGGTAGTTTGAGTATGGCCAGACTAAGTTTGGAGGGGGAAATCATTCACAGTTTCATAATCATTCATCTATGCCAGTGCCATCTTCAGCTAGCGCTTCCGATCCTACAGCTAGGCAGAAGCAGTAGGGTAAAACTTCTATGTCTAGATCTCAGAATTGTATGAGTTGAATGCCTAAGATTTATCTATGCACTAAGTGTCATAAGAATCATCTTGGTGAGTTTTTGTTGGTATAGAATGGTTGTTATGGTTGTGTTAAGTTGGGACATAGAATCAAAGAGTATTTGTATGCTAGTCTGGAAAACAAGGATGTTCATCCCCAGGCTTAGGCTACTAGTGCACCAGCTCTTCTAAGTCTGCCAATCCCTCCTAAGTGTGCACCATCCAGTACCAGTGGCGATCAGTGCCAGAATCAGTTTTATACTTTACCATCCCGTTAGGCACAGAAGAATTCACCAGATGTTGTCACTAGTATGCTTCGTGTCTTTCATCTTAATTATTGTGCGTTGTTAGACCCCAGGTTAAATTTCTATTATATGACCCCATTAATTACAATAAATTTTAGAATAGGTCCTGAAAAGATCCCTGAGCCCTTCTTGGTTTCTACACCAGTGGGTGAGTCAGTTCTTGCGAAACAGATCTATAGAAAGTGTTCTATCACTACCCTTCAGAAAATCATGTTCGTAGACATAATAGAGTTAGATATGGTTGAATTTGGCCTTATTATTGGTATGGATTGGCTCCATTCCTGTTATGTATCTATAGATTGTCGCCCCCAAGTGGTGAAGTTTCAGTTTCCAGATGATCCAATCTTTGAGTGGGAAGGTAATTCAGCGTCTCCCAAAAGTCATTTCGTATCCTATATTAAAATTCGAAAGTTGATCTCAAAAGGGTGTATCTTTCATCTAGTTCAAGTCAAAGACACTTTGTCTGAGACTCCAACAGTTCAGTCCGTTCATGTAGTCAATGAGTTTCCTAATATTTTTCTCGCTAATTTGCTAGGGGTACCTCTTGATAGGGAAATAGAATTTGGTATTGACCTTTTTCTAGATACTCAGCCCATCTCTATTACACCATATTGTATGGCTCTAGTCGAGCTTAAAACGTTAAAAGAGAAGCTTAAAGACCTCTTAGATATAGGTTTCATATGGCCCAGTGTCTATCCATGGGGTGCTCCCATCCTATTCGTGTGAAAGAAATATGGTACTTTGCAAATGTGCTTTGACTTTCGTCAGCTAAACAAAGTCACAATCAAAAACAAATATCCTCTTCTTAGGATTGATGACTTATTCGACCAACTCCAAGGTACACGTTACTTCTCCATGATAGACCTTAGATCCGTCTATCATCAACTTAGAGTAAGAGAATGTGATATTCAAAAAATAGCTTTCAGAACTTGGTATGGTAACTTCAAGTTTCTTGTCATGCCATTTAGTCAAATAATATTTGGACATATTTATCATAGTTTTTATTGATAATATTCTTGTCTATTCTTGTAGTGAGGATGATTATGCAGACCACCTTAGAGTTGTGTTCCAAACTCTTAGGGATCACCTGTTGTTCACCAATCTCTGCAAATATGATATTTTGGCTGAGGTTAGTAGCTTTTCTCGATCATATTATTTCCAGTGATGGTATTTGAGTTGATCCCCAAAAAACAGAAGCAGTAAGAAACTAGCCTAAACCTATCTCTCTACTAGACATTTGAAGTTTCTTGGATTTAGCTGGATATTATAGATGTTTTGTTGAGGGTTTTCCTTCTATTGCATCCCTTATGTCTAGATTAACTCAGAATAATGTTAAGTTTTAGTGGTTAGATTCCTGTGAGAAGAGTTTTCAGGAGTAGAAGACTCGACTCACTACAACTCCAATTTTAGCACTTCCTAATGGTACAGATGGGTTTGTTGTATATTATAATGCCGCTAGAATTGGTCTGGGTTGTGTTTTGATGTAGAGATTTAAGGTTATAGCCTATGCCTTTAGACAACTTAAGCCTCATAAAAAGAACTACCCTACCTATGACATTGAGTTAGCTACTGTTGTGTTTGCATTGAAAATATAGAGGCACTATCGTTATGGGGTGCATGTTGTTGTGATTACGGATCACAAAATCTTGCAATATGTCTTTACTAAGAAGGAGTTCAATTTTCATCAGGTAAGGTGGTTGGAATTATTGAAGGACTATGATATGAGTGTGTTGTATCATCTAGGCAAGACCAATATAATTGAAGATGCCCTTAGTTCACTGTCTATGGGAAGTGTTACTCATGTGGAGAACGATAAGAGAGAGTTAGTTAGAGAAGTTCACCGGTTAGCTAGATTGGGTAAAAGGTTGGTTGACTCAGCTGAGGGAAATGTTTGGGTTCAGAGTATTTCAGAACCTTCCCTAGTGTCTGAAGTGAAATAGAAACAGTTTAAGGATTATAGTTTGGTCAAATTGAAGGGTTCAGTTAAAGACAAAAAGGTAGAGGTTTTCTCCCAAGAGAGAGATAAGGTGTTGCTTAGATTGCATGAAGGTCCCTTGCCTATCATCTCAGATAGGGGTACTTAGTTTACCTCTTAATTTTGGAAAGACTTTCAGAAGGGTCTTCGTACCCAAGTTCATTTCAGTTAAGCTTTTCATCCACAGACAGATGGTTAGGCAGAGAGGACCATTCAGACTTTAGAGGATACGCTGAGGGAATATGCTCTTGATTTCAAAGGCAGTTGGGATGACAACTTTCTATTGATCGAGCTGGCCTAAGATACCAGTTACCATTCTAGTATTTTGATGGCCCTATTTGAGGCTCTTTATGGGTTGAGATTTAGATCACCAGTCAGTTGATTTGAAGTGGGTGAGGCCACTTTGATTGGGCCATATATGGTGTTTGAAGACATGGAGAAAGTTTTGTTGATTCAAGAGAGATTGAAAGCATCTCAAAGTCGTCAGAAATCTTATGCAGACGAAAAAAGGAGAGATCTTAAGTTTGAAGTAGATGATCTTATGTATTTGAAGGTTTTACCTAGAAGGGGGTGAAAGGTTTGGAAAAAAGGGGAATCTTAGTACCCGGTATGTAGGACCTTATAGGATTTTGAGTGGTGTGGGGAAGATAGCTTATTACCTTGAGATACCTGCAGACTTGTCAGCAGTTCACCCAGTATTCCATATGTCCTTATTGAAGAAGTGTATGGATGATTCAGCTGTTGTAGTCCTCTAGAAAGACAAATATTTAGAATAGCCTTCCATACGAAGAAGTTCCAGTAGAGATTATTTATCATCAGACCAGTAGACTAAGGAACAAAGAAGTTAGCTTGGTCAAAGTTCTGTCATAAAATTAGTCCGTTGAGGGCGCTACTTAGGAAACAGAAGCAGACATGTGTACCAAGTATTCTCACCTTTTCTCCATGAACTCAGGTTTAGCCTAAGGTAACAGTCTTCCTTAATTCAGTTCTTTTCTAGTATCAGATTCAACTATATACTTATCTTCATATAAATTCATGCATTTGCAGATTTGTTCAGTTACTCAATATGTTTTAGATTCAATCATGCAGTTTGTTTCAGTTGTGCATGCCAGCATATAGCCTCAAATTCTCAGCATCTTTAGTTCAACTAGTCTCATTCAAGGAAGAATATTCCCAAGGGAGAGATATTGTAAAACTCCATACTTTTTCCTAGTTCAGTTTAGCTTCTAGTGTGTCAATGGTTAGATTTGAAAGTGTATAACTCTTGATGCATATAGAATTTTCCAGCTCTAGACCCCCAATGTGTATATAATTGAATTAGCTTTCCATCGATATCAATTTCGACTCAATCCGATACTCGATTGAGAATTTATGGAAATTTTAGTGAAACTAATAGAACATCTTGATAAGCACTGCATCTCGGAGAAGGACAAATTCACAATTGTCCAATTCCAGTGAAGCACCGTGATTAGCCCACGTAATGGTAAAAATCGATTTCCCGTTCATCCCATTTCAGTAGCTCACCGAGATTATGCTATATCATGCTAGAAATCTAAATTGGACAAACGCCACATCGTGATGTAGTGCAAAATGGAACTCGTCCTTTCTCCAGTGATATAGCGCGATTATGCCGCATCACAGCAGTGCCTAAAATGACGATAGTCGTTTTTCTAGTAAGCTACCATGATAGTAGCGCATCGCGGTGGGGCTAGAAATCAGGACTTCAAGTTATGAGTTAAATTTTTAAAGGACAATTTAGTTATTTCCCCAAGCCCAAATCATGAATAACAGATAATTAATCCTATTCTAAGCCTAATACACTCACTTTTCATCAACTTCCTGTCAAAGAAACCCTGGACCTCAAATCTTAATCCCTAAGAAATCCAAATTCCACCATTATTTTTCTAAGATAACTAAAAATTAAAGATTCCCAATTCAAGAATATTCAAGAGAACAAATAGGAATTCAAGTTCAAGTTTCTTCATCTAGTCATTAGTTAAGGTATGTGGGGCTATGAGCAAGGATAATTCCTTCATTCTTGAGCCCAAAACTAGTTTTTAATTACAAAGTTACATGATTTTGGATTTGGCCCTACTCTAGTTGGATTGTTTGACAATGACCTCCTTATCCCTGATTCATGGGAGTGTGATGAGCATCATCAGTATGCAAATGAACTCTGCTAGCTACGAAATTCGATGCTTCAGACTTAATGGTGATATCAAATTTTCAAAAAAAAAAAATATTTTTACAAAATTGACCCTCGAGACCCAATTTCACAACTTTTTAAACCGAGGGTCCAAATAAAATATAAAAGCCATAAAACCATATCAACCATACTACCACCCTAAAATCGACATTCCGAACCTGCTGGGACAATTCTTTTTAACATCCGATGCATAGATCAAAATATGTTGACCAAAGTCAACAAATAAGCCTTTAAGATCATCAAAACTCACAATCTAACATAAATCATACTGAAAAGCATTGAAAATCATGTCAATCTTCCCCGCACTCCAAAAATACTACAATGTAACCGCGGAGAGAGGTAATTTATCAAATTACACAATAATAAATATTTTACATAAATCATCAAAAATTATATCATTACCATACCGTAATTACTTTTACTTTTCTTAAGTGAAAAATGTAATTCTTTTTCATTTTTAGCTAACCTCATTCTTAAAGAAAGGGTTTTGTACCTCTATAAATAGAGGATCCCTCTTCTCAATCTACAATACAACAACATCTATAATGTAGTCATTAAAGAACCTTGATTAGGAAGAAATTTTTCTCTTATTGTTTTAACAATTCTTTTATATATTAGTTTCATGTAGGTCACTGGCAAAACCATAAAATAATATTATACTTTTTAGTATTTTATGTTGTGTCATCTTAACTATCACCTCTTGATTTGCAACTTTAAGCTTCTGCATGATGCCCTTTCAGTTTCGAACCTAACAATTTGATCTCAAGCTATGCAATACAAACTCTTAAGCTCTCAGTTTTGAAGGATATTACTCGCTCATTGCGTCATAGATATCTCAATAAGATTTATAATTTTTCTTTTACACATTGCTTTAGTCCGTTATTACGTATTGCTTTAACTACTTATTAACAAGTAATTTAGTATCAGAAACATATTCACATATCCTTGAATCCCTAAAACAAATTCAACAGCTATTTTAATTCACAATTTAATGGTAAATAAACAAACCTTTTTTACGTGACTCAATTCTCGTGACGTTTTTTCTGAGTAAGACTGAAAATCTACCAAGGAAATATACACCTTTTATTTAAAGCAATCTCTAATTGGAATATTTATAAGTGAGTAAAACAAACGATTTTAGACAACTTCTAATTAAGATGGCAAGGTCCGCCGATGCGTGAAGCAACTAAAGCATGAGCTTTAGGGGTCACCCTTTTTGGAGGACAAACATTTATTCATATTAGAATTGTTTAAATTTATATTGTGTATTTTAAGTAAAATATATTTCATTCATTTTAATTTATGTGACACAATATATATATATTGGAAAAAAAGTATTATCTATTTATATTAAATCACTTTGATTTTAAACTTTATGTTTTAAGCATTTCACCCGTAATGATAAATTTTATAGCTCAAATAAACGTTATGAATCCACAAAAATATTTACACTACTTAAATTTTTTATATCTCATATAAACGTTTTGGATCCACAAAAATATTTACACTTTAAAATTATTATATCTCATGTAAACGTTATGAACCCGCAAAATCTTTCATACTCTGAAGTTTAAACCTTTCAGAATACATGTTTTATAAGTTTTTTTACTGAAGGAACACACTTAATCTTATAGATTGAAACAAAAATGATAATGTTTAGATTATTTATTGATTTTAGTTTTCCTTTTTACTTTTCATTAAAAGAAAAGGTATGGATCTTATAATCTTCTTTCTTGAATTCTCTATGTCAATCGCCTTTTATACATCTACCAATTGTAGGGGTGCAGATAGTGCGGATAACTCCGATAATTTGTATAGTTAGTTAATATTAAATTTTTTTCCATGACTATTTCTAATAATTTTACTCCTTTCATATCTATTATGTCAATTGTAGGGGGGTGCGGATAGTGCGGATAACTCGGGTAATTTACATGGTTAGTTAATATTAAATTCTTTTCCATGTATATTATTAATAATTTTATTCCTTCCATATCTATTATGTTATCTATGTGATCAATTAACATTTGTTGTTCATGTACAGATAATTTTCCATATGGATTATATAAACTATCATTTGTATCTCCTTTTTCTAGGGTTAACTTTATTCCAAGTAATCTTTCTTCTAATTGTCTTCTTTCTCTTTTAAGCTGATTTCTGTAATTAATTTCTTCATATACCCAACTTTTTCTTTCTCTAATTCTTCTAATATATTCTAACATTTTTTAATCTGTATAATATCCGCCTGAATAGTAATTATCTAGGTATGAATAGTAGCTATCGTCATTTCAGTGTATTTGTTCTACTTCATCTTCTTTTCTAATTCTTCATCTTCAATATCAAATATCTTTTTCCATATAATTTTCTTTGTATCTACTATCTCTATATCCTTAAGTACATATAAAACAGTATCTTAAATTCATCTATCATTTCATCAGGTAAGTAAGAATTCATTTTTAAGAATTCATTTTTCATATGATGCTATTTTTTAAAATATTCCCTCCAACATATACATAACAAAATATGATCATCTTAGATCAGTATATACTAGATTATTCTTAAAAAACATGTTCTTCGGTCACTATTAGCATGGTAATCTGGATACTTTTCCCCTAAACAACGCTTCTTCTATGGTTACTCCCCTATCACGGCTTCTTTGCCTTACCAGTTTCACCTTTAGGATGACATAGTTCTAGAAATTTTTTTCCTTTTCCTCTTTGGTAATAAACTTCAAAACATATTATTACTCGAATAATTCTACTATAAAGTAACTAACATGAGCTTATTTTATTATACTTATGATTGTCAGGAATTTATGAATTTAGCTATTCATAATAGTAAATGAATATACTTGTTCTTGTAGCTCTAATAATTCTATACTTTGCTCATCCATAGCTTAGTGTAAAACTGAATAACTTTATTGATTATATGAAAGGATTTTTATTGTATACAATCATTTTTAGGATTAGTAAATCAAGTAAGAGAATACATATCAAAATTAGAAGAAAATTTAAAACCATTACAGAAAAAATTTAAAAAGGATGTAGAATATAATTATAGTGAAGAAGATAAAAAACAAGTACAAAAAATAAAGATACTTTGTAAAAGCCTGCCAAAATTACAATTTTTGGATGAAAATAAAAATTTTATATACATAGTAGAAGCAAATGCGAGTGAGCACAACTACGGAGGAGTACTCAAATACAGGTATGAAAACGAAAAATTAGAACATCATTGTAGATATTATTCAGGAATATTTAATGAAACAGAAATAAAATGAGAAATAAATAGAAAAGCATTATGTTCATTATATACGTGTTTATTAGCATTTGAACCATATATTATATATAACAAATTTACTATACGAACAGATAATACACAGGTACGATGGTGATTAACAAGAAAAATGCAAAATTCCTTTACAATGAAAGAAATTCGGAGATTAGTATTGAATATATTAAATTTTACATTTACAATAGAAGTAATTAAGACTAACAAGAATGTTATTGTAGATTACATATCAAGACAAAGCTACCCAAACTGATATTACACAAGTCGATACTCTAGAAGAAATACTCAAAACCTTAACTACGCTTTTAATGAAAGTGAATAGTATGGGAAATGAGATAGAAAAGATAAATACAAATGAAGTTAAACTGAAGTCTGAAGCTATGACACCGATAACTCAGCAATATGCAGAGAAATGTCGATCGAAAGACAATAAAATTCCCGAGATAAAAGGAGACGTTGGGACACTCCATAAAACCCATAATCTTTATCAATTTGCATCTGCAGGTACAAGCAAAGGAGTTAGTAGACAAGGATTAAATCTGAACAAGATATTTAACAAACTATTTATACCAAAAATACCAAAAGACCATTTATTCATACCTCCACAAACTACCACATATCTAGAAAGTTTGAACCAAGACAAAAAAGCCTAAAACCATATAACCCGAGCATACATAGAAAATATACACAAAATACAAACTTTCCTAAATCTTAAACCCAGAGCTATAAATATCCAAGAACCGAACAAAGACTATATAACCCAAAAATTACAAGGATACAACAAGCTAATCGCACTACCAAAAACCAATCCAAACCTAGTTTGAACTTATTTTAGTTACGGACTACTTAATATCGTGTATACCCAAGACCAAAATGAATTATCAGCTATACCTGAAATATATAAAGCATTTTTGACCTACAAAGAAATAACTAAAGGAAACCTATTTTTTATAAAGTTTTATATTGACCCCAGCAGAGATATTATATGAAGAAATTGAACTAGCTATACAAGTTGTAAAAATTAAATTAACCAGAGATATGATTATGATAGAAGATATTGGACAATATCCAAAAATACCTAAGGTAGAAATACCAGATTTCTATGCAAATAAATGAATTGTTGAAATATCTACGATCATTCAAGAGCTAGAAAATAATTATCCCAATGAAAACCCTATATGGAGTTATTATTCGCGATACCAGCTAATGATATATTCAAATTCAAGGGAGCTGTGACAGTTAGATATGAAAGAAGTTCAAAAATGGATTATGACATTACTCAGTCTAGAAAAACAACTAACAACAAGAGCAATTAAGAAGGAAATTATTTTAGAAGAGGTATTGATAAGATATTGTAAATTAATAGGACATAAATATCCAAATCATTAATATTCGAGGTATAACGGAGAAGATAATACTATCCCAGAAGTCCAACTAGAATAAAAGATAAAGACAAAAATCAACCAAGAAGATAAGGATGAAAAGAAGCCAGCTGGAAGATAGATAATAGGAGATAGAAATCAACATAAAGAAGGACGGACCAATGAAGAAATAAAAGCAGGAGACAAGGAGACAAGATATTAAAGCTATGAAAGTGACATGTGAATTATTATATAACTTTTTTGACTTCTAAAGACGTAAATTATTGTATAGAATTTATTAGTCTTTACTAGTTTTTGACTTTTTTGGCAAGTGCCACTTTTAGTTTTTTACTTTTTTGACAAGCGTAGAATATGAATAGTGTTAAGATTTTCATTTTGTAGATTATAAATGTAAGCTAGACGGCAGATCTAAGGAAAGACTTTCTACATGGAAAGCAAGCCTTCTTGTATATAATAAAAATCCTCTCATATAATCAATAAAATATTCAATTTTTACACTAAGCTATGGATGAGCAAAACACAAAATTATCAAAACTACAAGAACAGGTATATTCATTTACTATTATGAATAGCTAAATTCAAAATTTTTTGACAATCATAAGTATAATAAAATAAGCTCATGTTAGTTACTTTATAGTAGAATTATTCGAGGAATATTATGTTTCAAAGTTTATTAGCAAAGAGAAAAAGGACAAAAATTTCTAGAACTTTTTCAACCTAAAGGTGAAACCGGTAAGGCAAAAAAGTCATGATAGGGGAGTTACCAGAGTAGAGGCATTGTTTGGGGGAAAAGTATCCAGATTACCAGGCTAATAGTGAACGAAGAACATATTATTCAAGAATAATCGAGTATATAGTGATCTAAGATGATCATATTTTGTTATGTATATGATTGGAGGGGATATTTTGAAAAATAACATCATATTAAAAATGAATAGTTACTTACCTGATGAAATGAAAGATGAATTTAAGATACTTGTTTTATATGTACTTAAGGATATAGAGATAGTAGATACAAAGAAAATTATATGGGAAAAGATATTTGATATTGAAGATGAAGAATTAGAAAATTGGATAGAAGATGAATTAGAACAAATACACTTAAATGACGATAGCTACTATTTATACCTAGATAATTACCATTCAGATGGATATTATATAGATTAAAAAATTTTAGAATATATTAGAAGAATTAGAGAAGGACAAAGTTGGGTATATGAAGAAATTAATTATAGAAATCAGCTTAAAAAATAAAGAAGACAATTAGAAGAAAGATTACTTGGAATAAAGTTAACCTTAGAACAAAGGAGGTACAAATGATAGTTTATATAATCCATATAGAAAATTATCTATAGATAAACAACAAGTGTTAATTGATCACATAGATAACATAATATATATGAAAGGAATAAAATTATTACACATAGATAACATAATAGATATGGAAGGAATAAAATTATTAGAAATAGTCATGGAAAAGAATTTAATATTAACTAACCTTGCAAATTACCTAAGTTATATGCATTATCCGCATCCCCCTATAATTGGTGAGAGGTAAATGAAAAATAAATAGACATCAAGAGTAAGGAGGTGTATTGAAAGGCACCTATTCACTTTGAATGGTTGTGATCTTTTCGATGATTGTAATTTTTTTTTAATAGATGTGTTTGTTTTCAAATAATACATCTTTCAGAACAAATATGTTCGCACCTATTAGTGCCTATAAATATTCAGAGGCTTAGCCTACTTTATAAAATTGAAAATTTGATATACTACTTACAAAAATAAAAGAAGATTGTTTTATTCTTTCATGTTCTACACAGTTTTTTCTTCAAAGAAATAACAGAAAATGTTATTTATTCCGTTTCTTGAGTTCACTGAAGTTCTTCAATTTCTGTTGTCAGTATTGCATAATAGCTATTTTATTGTATCCTAGGAGTAATTAATCCAAATTATAGTAATTGATTTGGAGATTGAATTTTTTTAGAAAACACAATTTTCTGTGGGCTTAGAACTATATTTTTTCTGTCAGCTTTCTAGTTCTATTTTGCAGGAAGAACAAACTTAACGAATTTAATTCTTTTATTTTCTATGTTCTACTGTGTCGTAGATAAATCAAGGAAAAATTTGACTAATTTGCATTTTGCACACTTCTATTGAAGCATGGCTGAAAAAAAAGGGAGGAGAATTATAACTTTAAATCTGTTTTTAGTTATGTTGTGATATAATTACTAATAGAAAAAAATTTGCTCGAATGTTGGTATTTGTGCCCATTGCATTTTTTAATTTTCTTTGATAGAGATTACGATACCAACTACATTAATTAATGTTTACGCATTTTTTGTTATGAAAACAAAAGTCAAGTTACAAAAAGTTGTAGTATTCTGCATACGCCAATAACTATTGCATGTTGTGTTCTTATAAATCTGATTTATTAATAATTTATGCTTCATTTTTATAATTATTTTTGTGAAGATTAAATCTTATGATTGTCTACTTCATATATTATCTCAGTTAAAAGGACAAAAAAACTTTAGCTAGTCAATTAAAGTTTTATTTCTATCGATTTGAATATTATCAAAACTTCATCGACTGGATAAAATTTTTTTCTTGTTAACTAGTTCATTTAATTTTGTTTATGTGTTTTTGAACAGAATTGGTGAACCAACTGATAAATTAATGGCTCATGCATTTGTGGCAGTGTATGTTGTTTCGTCAAGCTGTGTACTTCTATGACTACAACAGAAAAGTCCAAAAAAATTTTGGGTAGTGACTTTAAAATGTGGAAACTTAAGATGTTGTTATTCTAACCACTCTTAGTTTACATAGGTTTATTGCAGAGAATGTTTCATCATTATCGGATGACACTCTAGAAAAAGAGCAGTTTCTAATTACCGAGGAATTGAATCATTTAGATTCTTTGTGCAAAAAGTATATCCTGAATGAATTGAAAAGTGATCTGTATAATATCCATATTGTCTACAAAACTTTGAAAGATCTTTGGGATGCTTTGAACAAAAAATACATGACTGAAGATTCTCGAATAAAGAAGTTGTGGCTGTAAAATTTTTGAAATTTAAGATGGTTGATGAAAAATTTGTCATGTCTGAAGTCCAAGAATTATAGATTATCATCCATGTTTTAATTGTTGAAGGTATAATTGTTAATGAAGCTTTTCAATTAGTAGACTTCAGATAAAAATTTTCTTCTTTATATAGAAGACTTCAAAAATTTCTTGAAACATAAGCAAAAGGAAATGAATCTGGAGGATCTGATAGTTTGTCTATTCATTGAAAAAGACAATAACACTGCAAAAAAGAAAGCTAACTGAAATTGATCGATTCTAGGAGTAAACCATGTCAAACTCCTACAAAGAAGAAGAAAAGAAAGAAGGTTGATGAAGAACAGAATTCACCAAAGAAGAAAAAGTTCAATGAAAGTTGCTATAATTATTGCAAGTATGGCTACATATATTCAAATGGTCATGCCCCTAAGAAAGAAAAGAAGAAAGAGCAAGCAAACATGAATGAAGAAGTAGACAACTTGTGTTCGGTGCTCTCAGAATACAGCTTGGTGGAGAATCCCAAAGAACGATGGATTTATTCAGGTGCTACCCACCATGTTTGTTAAAATAAGGAACTATTTTCATCCTATACTTATTCAAGATAAGGCGAGACTATGGAAAATTCTACAATAGAAAATATAGAAGAAATTGATAATAATTGCTTAAATATGACTTTGGGTAAGATGGTGACCGTCAATAATGTCCTTCATGTTCCTAAAATGCTGAAAAATTTTGTCTTGACATCACTTCTAGTCAAGAGTGATTTTAAGTGCTTATTGTATCTGATGATGTTGTAATTAACAAGAATGGATGTATGTAGTAAAAGGTTATCTCACTGAGAGGCTGTTGAAACTAACTGTTATTTTAGTTGATATAATTAAAATTTCTGTTTCTTCTTATTTGATTGAGTCAAATGATTTATGGCATGAAAGTTTAGGACATGTAAATTATAAAACCAAATATTTCTTAAGTTTGGAAATAATAATTTGAAATGTCAAGTATTTGTTGAATCCTTATAAGTCGATTGAAAGAAATTAAAATTTCTTAGACTTAATCCACGCAGATATTTATGACATGAAGTCAACATCATCTCATGGTAGAAAAGGATACTTTAACTTTTCATTGATGATAGCACTCGATATTGCTATATTTATCTACTTAATATAAAGGATAAAACAATTGATGTATATAAGCAATACAAAAATCAAGTTGAAATACAACTTGATAAGAAAATCAAAATGAATAGAAGTGATAGGAGTGGTGAATAAGAATCTCCTTTTGAAGAAATATATTTGAAATATGATATTAGTCTTCAAACAACTACCTTACACAATCCCCAATCCAGTGAAATTGTACAGAAAGAATAGAACAGTAAAGGTGAAGATGGATGCCTTATTTATAAGTTCTGATTTACCATAGAAGTTGTTGGGGAAAGCTATTCTAACAGCAAATTGCACACTTAACCAACTACCCCATAGGAAAACAATGTCCATTGCATATTAGAGATGAAACGAAAGGAAAGTAAGCTTGAAATATTTTAAAGTGTGGGGGTGTTTGGCTAAAGTTAAAGTTCCTAACATTAAAAGGGTTAAAATAGGGCCAAAACTAATTGTCTATGTTTTCATTGGATATGGAACAAATTGCAAGGTATATTAGTTTCTAGTTTACAAATCAGAAAATCTTAACATTCATGTGAATACAGTAATTAAATTACACAATAATGAGTTTTTTGAAAACATCTATTCGTACAGGAATGATGTGAATCATCTAAAAAAATCTAAACGATCTGGGGAAGAATCAAAGGAAAGGGGACCTAATAAGAAAATTAAAAAATGTATAAACATCAAAATACATCAACATATTTTTATATTGATTTCTTGACATTCATAGTGGAGAATGGGCCTCAAATATTTAGGAAAGCATGTCACACTGAGAAGCACAATATTGGGAACAAACAATCTATAATGAAATAGAATCCACATTGAATAATCATATATGGGAATTTGTTGATCTCCCTCCAAAAATAAACCATTATGTTCTAAATAAATCATTAAAAGAAAATGAAAAATGATAGCACTATTGATAATCATTTGGCAAGGCTAGTAGTCAAAGGCTTTAGACAATAAGGTTTTGAATATTTTGATACGTACTCGACATGTCACGATCCAAAAACCAAGGGTCATTATGACACTTGTTGCGGAAAGCCTTGACAAGTAATTCAATCACCCAAACTGATATGAAATGAAAAAACAACACCAAAATCCAATGTAAGGTTTCTACAATGAAGCCGAATCACACATATACAATAATAGAGGAAAAATACATTATAAATATACCGTAAATCTCCGAAAATATGGTGCCACAGTGTAAGAAATAACTAAATACATCTCAAAGTGAGAATGTACAATTGATAGTCCAAAAGAAACATAAGCTATCTCTAAATATAAAAACAATACATAAACTAAATAACAAGAGGTAGTAAATCAACTCTGGAAGAATAAACCTACCGCTCCCTCATAAATACTCCAAACATCTACCAAATTAGCTGTCGTGCGGCACACTCGTACTTGGATCTTCATTGAAAGAGCGCAGTAGGGTGAGTACAATCAACTTATACTCAGTAGGTATCATACGTCAACTGAGCAAAGTATAAAATAAAGCATATAAAATACTACTATTGGCACGTCAACTGCAATTATAAAATATCTCAAATAGTAGACCACACCGTCTCCACTAATAGTCCTAAAATATACACATATACCATAATACAAGAACAAGAAAGAGGTACAAATAGATAGATATCACATTAAGAATGAAAATATAATACAGAATATACACAATGTATGAAACAAAATGATGATGATGATAATGTGATGCACGATGTTGTCGCAAAACCTCCATATACACCTACTGAGTTGTTCTCTTGAAGTAGGATCCATGGGGGTTTCGTCATCTCATATACAATCCAAAATCCAATGCCAATCCAATCTAGCACATATATAAGCTGATAGAATTTAAAGATTTCACATTTTTCATCAAAAAAGTAAGTATTTTCGTAGTGCTACCAATTCTTTAAGAATGTATATGATATGAGGATGTAATGCTCACAGCTAACCTGAACAAGAATTTCCAAATCCAAGCAATATACCAACCGAATTAGCAGTAAATTCACTCGAAATGCCCACCACCCACGATCTAATATAGTACATATGCCAATAAAGTATGATATACAATAATATGCCATTTGATACCTTACAAATACCCACTTAGACATTTCCACCAAGAATACGATCAATTATATAAATACTAAGCTAATATCATCATATAAGACCCCACACAGTCAAACAATGCAAATAACATCTCAAAACCACCAAATAACAACAACATGGCCCCCTACACGGGCACATAATAATAAAAAAGCCATTTTCATGATTAGTTTCCTTGCTCATAACATGGTATTATTTCTATATTAACTATCTATCCTAGTCTAAATAAATTTAAGCCATAACCTACCTCAACTGAAGAAAATTGAGTCTAAAAGCCTTCAATATAGAGCCTTCCCCTCACGAACGGACTCAGAATCAACTAAAACATACAAATATAAAATCCACACATCTAAAGAAAGCCAACGATATCCATATTTCTTATTCCTGGTCGAGATAAAAAAAGACACTCGAAATGGATTTTTAAGAAAGAAGGGTAAAATCAAAATTTAGTCCAATAATATTAACTCATGATTAAAGAAATCCATAGAAGAAAACTCAAGTGAAAACGAGTTAAAATTGGAATTTAAATCAAGGAATTAATAATTTAGGTCTTTTGAGGTAAAATCCCCAAATTCACTTTTGGAATTGAGTTTTAAAAAGATTTAAATGACAAAATTAAAGAAAAATAATTAAAAAAGGGATTTAGAGCTTACTCAAGCTTTAAAATGGATGAAATTGCTCAAGAACTCTAAACTTGAAGCTCTAAGTATAAAAATTGATGGAAAAAGTCGAGAAAGGGGTATATATATACCCTAGTATGGTCAGTGCTAAAGCTCCCAGGTTACCACTAAAGCAGTACCTCATTTGTGTGGAAGGTCTTAGTGGATCCTGGGTTGCTTTAGCGGTCAATGCTAAGGCCCCAGATGACAGCTAAAGCGGTACCTGTTGGGATGACAAGGCTCACTAAATCACCCAATGGGCCGCTAAAGCTTCCTCCACTAAATCTCCCAAAGGGCGGCTTTCATGGTCACATCAGTTTTTATTATGCCAGCTGTAGAGACTTTAAATATTACAAGTCTCCACAATCCCTGAAGATTCTTTAGAAATCTCAAAAACACAAATGAACTATGCTAACCTATCAAATTCAAAGCTCCAGACTTAACAGAGATATTAGATTTTTGAAAAGAGGTCGTTTTCACAAAATTGAACACTCAATCCAAATTTTACAACTCCCAGAATAAGGATCAAAATGAGATACCAGAGTCATAAAATCACACTAACTTTGTTAACAACCTAATATTGATATTTTGTATCTACTGGCATAGTCTATTTTGTCATTCGATATGTAGAACAATAAATATTGATCGAAGTCAACTATAAAGCCTTTTTAACCTCCAAAAACCATAAACTCACACAAATCACACTGAAATGTATTTACAATGGTATCAATTATCCCCACACCCCAAAAATACTTTAAAGCATCCACGGGGAGGGAAAAATGGTCAAATCACACAACAATGGAAAATTAATAAAAATCACCAAAAATCAAGTCATTACATCATCCATCACTAAAAATCTAGTTCGTCCTCGAACTATAGGAAAGGGAAATACATAAATTTGTGAAAAGTTGGGAAAAAACACCATGTATATTGTTCTTGATCTCCTAAGTAGGCTCATCTATAGGTTGATGTCTCCATTAGACATTAACAACTAGGATATCTCTAGAATGAAACCATCTAACATCCCTGGCTAGAATAGAGATGAGCTCCTTAACAAAGGATAATCTCTCAACTAACTTTACTGAATCCTAATGAACGACAAGAGACTTATCCAAAATATGATAATTAATCATGGAAACATGAAAAAATAGATGAACAACTCATAAATCAGGGGGCAATGTTAATTCAAAAGCCACATCCCCAAAAGCCTAAAGAATCAAAAAATTTCCAATATACCTTAGGGTTATGATTTACCCATTTCCTAAACATTATCATGCCCATAATTGGTGACATATGAAGGAAGACTTGATCAACGATACAAATTCTCAAGGCACAAAGTTTATGAGTTGTAAAGCACTTCTGCATACTTTGATCTGCTCGATGTCTATCATTAAATAGTTTGAATAGTGTGTAATTTCCCTAATTTATGCTTTTATTCATGAAGAGCATTGAACAAGATTTCCATCGATACTAACTTCATAAAAATTGGACATCAGACGAAGAAGTTAAGGCCGTTTTATTGAGCATTGTCAAAATCGCAGGTTTGACAGTCGATCTGACAGACCGCCAAGTCCTTGGTGGACCGTCAAGTGTCCCGTCAGACCAAGGAAGGGGCTTTTTTTTCAGTCATCATATGATGGCCAAAGTGGTGGACCGTCAGAAAGTTGATGGACCATCAAGGGACCCATCAGACCAAGGCAGAATGTCCCATTCATAGACCATGAGTGATGGACGATCTAGTGGACTGTCAGATTTCTGATGGAACTTTACTTCGACCGCTACTCCAAGGCAGAACATCCTAGTTTTGGCACTTGAGTGACGAGTGACTTGGTGGACTGTCAATCCCTCTGACGGATCGCCAGGTCGACCGTCACAGACCCCGATTGAAATTTTCTAGATAAATTATAAAGGGGCATTTTGGTCTTTTCCACATCCTCCCCCTTCTCTATAAATACTGGGCCAAGGGCCTTCAACTTTATTTGTCTCTGTTCCACCCAAAAATTAGGGTTTCCAAAATCAAAATACTCTCTTCTCCTTTTATTAAATTCAAGAGGGATCAAGAAAGATCTAGAGAAATCAAGAACTCCTTTCAAGAGCCTTTAAGAAAAGAAATTCCCAGGTATGTAGATGTTGATTCTTGGGTCCCTTTCATCCAAGAAACTCAAGTACCCTTTTTTTGGAAACTTAAGGACTTTATGCTTTGTTACATTCCATGATTTGTCTGAGTTGAAGTTGATGTTACTTGTGTTGTTGAGTTTGGATTCATGATTGTTTGCAAGATTTATGGTCTTTGACCCTAGTATATGGAATTTATGTGATGTTGTGATGAGCTCTTTTGAAGTTGGTGTATATGTGAGGTTTTCATGATATTAGGGTATAGAAATGGTTGAATAAGCAGTGTATGGACCCTATAGGTTGGATGCAAGGCTGAGGTGAAGCGTAGAGGGGCATATAGTAGTATGTTAAAGGGGAAACCCAAAGTTGTTGGCTAGTCCATGCACACTAGTGTTTGATAAAATGCCTTAGTGAGCAAAATGAGTAATACTAATAATATGGAATCCCTGAGTAGGTGTAGATCCATATATGTCTAGTGGTTGTCGAAAGACCGTAGTGAGTAAGTTGAGACGAAATAGCGATAAATCTCCCAAGTGAGTGCTCTTTGATTTATTTTATAGTTTGATACATGATAAGTGGTTAGCAAGAGAGTAATGATATTATAGTGTGAAGTTTTCCTAAAATCTCGTGATATCTAGATATATGTCGAGACCGATATAGGTGTGAAGTACTTGATGCACGACTTCATTGAATGGTTTATAATTTAATAGCACGTCTTCCTTGAGGTAGTTTGTGATGATGAATCGATATTGATGACCCCCCCCCAAATGTTGGGAGCGATCCTTTAGTAATCACGATGGTGAATAGATATTTATATTTCCTAAATGATAAATATAATATCGTAAGGTTTGTGAGGGGTAAAGTACGTTATGATTCTGAAATATTTAGAGTGACCCCTTCGTAGTTGTGATGATGAGTAGACATTTGTGAATCCTTGGAGGCTTGAGGTGATGTTCAAATAATTGTGAAATTGAATATATGGCATGATTTTTGAGTTTCTTGTGAATATACCTGAATGATTTTAATGATGCATGAATGCTTGTAATGATTGAATGAATGATGATGCTTTACTTCTATGTTATCATGTCCTGGGGGTATTTATACTCAAAAATAGACTATTGTTTATTGCTCATGTCAGTGTTCACGATAATACCAACTGAGCCATGATATTCAAAACTCAGTAAACTGTAGAACTCTGTATCCTCAGACAAGTGCGAAGCTTAATAAAGCTCAGGAATCTCAGTTGTTTGTGTAATCTCTGTATCTCTATTAATCTAGCCTTAGATCTGTACTCAGCCTAGTCCTAATGGAACTTAAGTGATTCAATTCCAATCTCAGAAAAGATTCAAATAATCTAATCAAGCTATGTATCGTCAATCAGATACGGTGATTCGATATTACTTCTGTCAGATACAGAACCAAGTGATATCAGCATATTTCAGCCAGATCATTTGAGAAACATGATCATTTAAACAAATTCAGCTTTATTATTTTCATTCTAAGGGTTCAGTAAGTGTCTTTCAGTTAGGAGTAGAAACTAGCACCAAGCGAGGGAAGGGATAATGATTTCTCCCATCAGAGAGAGAAGCTAGAGTCTTTAGTAGCAATCCCTAAACTCCAAAACTGCATAGACAGCGTAGGATATAGGAGTCCCCATCAGTAGAGGCTATCACCGCCAGAGAGGTTGACTATTATATTACCTCCAGTCGACTTCCTGTGAGGGTCATCCCATTAGAGAGGCTTGACCTGAGAGTGAGCCTTTACCTTTGGCACGGTATTGATGCCCTTCTAGCTGGGGTTACAGGTTGGACCCCACCTGTGGTAGGTCGGGGCATGTCGGTTAAGTGATTACTTCCCACAGTTGCAGTTTCAATATTAATCTTTAGAAGTCAAGACCAAGTGGTACGGTCATCTATCTCAGTAAGGAACTCATATAGTTCTGTTAATTCATGGACCATCCCATCAGATAGGCTTGGCCTCATATACAGATGCTTACTATCATATTTAAATATCTCCCATCAGAGAGGCTTGATCTCAGTATCAGATCATGTTGAATATTCTTATTATCATTTTTAAAGATCTCTCGTCAGATAGGCTTGGTCTCTTTCTCAAAATTTATTGAGTATTCTTGTTGTCGGATTCAGATATAATCCTATTTTCTTATCATTGATAAAGCTTCTGAAATTATCTGTTAGAAAAATTGAATCTCTAATTCTATCAATTAAAAGAGGTAAGCTTAGAAATCAGTCTTTGATATAAGTATAGTCAGATCCTTAGTTATCAGTAGAAGATGAGTCAGTGGTTCAGTATCTCAGTGATGGTAGTGATTTTAGCTCACAGTAAAGTGGTACCCAAGGTCAAGTCTCTAGAGTTGTGATAATTATGAGTATGATTTATGCATTCTTGTATGTGTTCTTGTTTTCATGCGGTATTCTCATGATAATTTAGGTTATACATATTTTGCATGTATGAGCCCTTGCATTTTGCCTTACCACATCTACATACTCGGTACATTTTGTGCTGACGCATTTGCTCTATGGTGTCTCATTTAACACCATAGTTCTAGAGGTATAGGACCCAGAGTATCATTAGCAGATCAGTCCCAGTCAGCAGCAGTAGCAGTGAATCATCTTCTTTTGAGGGTGAGTTTCAGATTTCTATTATTGTAATCAAAATCTTATTTACTTTCAGTTGACGGAGTTAGTTGGGGACCTGTCCCATCAAATCCACAGTTTAGTCAGATTAGAGGCTTTTCAGATGGATGTATTATATAGTATTCAGTTTTATATTTTGAGTATTTATAGATGTGTTGAACCTTACGGCCAGTTTCTGCATTTATTCTAGATATTATGCAGTGTACAGGTACAGATATCAGTAAAGGGTTAGATTATGGTCCTTCGGGATCACAAGCACCTCATGACATCTCGGGATGGCATCTCGGGGTGTTACAATCTTGGTAACCAAGCCTTAGGTTCAAGAATGTCCTAGGGAGTCTGAAAAGCTGCATCTAGTAGAGGCTTGTGCATGGGTTTGTAGAGTGCCACATTTATGTACAAGAGGCTACAAGATGTTCTTAGGAGAATTTTCCATTTTTGTAGTAATCATTTTGTGCAAGTGAGCATGAGCTTAGGTTAATCGTCAGTCTAATCCACTCCTTTTTTTCAAATACAGAGTATGCCTCCTCGCAGAAGTTTTGTCGGTGGGGTCGATAATTAGCCCCCTCAACTAGTAGGATCTGATAATGAGAGTCTGTCACATACAAAATTTCGGTTGGCTTTTAACGTGCTAGCCTAAGCTGTGACTAATGTTTAGGGAAACTTTCAGGCTACAGTCCCACCTCAGCAAGATGGGAATTCCACTGCAGCTAGTATTAGAAATTTCATGGAAATAAACCCGCCAGAATTCTTTAGGTCAGTAGTAGGTAAGGACCTACAACTTTATATAAAGGAGGTGAGGAGGATCACCCAGATTATGCACATCACTGCGGAGGAGAGTGTGGAGTTAGCATCTTATTGGTTGAAGGATTTTGCTCATGATTGGGTAGTGATGTGGGAGAAGAGTAGAGGAGAGAATGTAGCTCTTGTGACTTGTTCAGAGTTTCAAAGTGCCTTTCTAGATATATTTTTTCCTCTTGAGATGAGAGAAGATAAGGCATAAGAGTTCACAAACCTAAGGTAGGGTTTTATGACTTTGAAAGAGTATTATCTTAAGTTCAGTCAATTAGCTAAGTATGCTCCCGACTTGGTAGCTGACCCTAGAGTAAGCATGAGTAAGTTTTTGTCTGGGATTTTGAGTTATGTGTTGAAAGAGTGTAGATATGCTATGCTAAATAGAGATATGGATCTTTCTAGGCTAATGATATATGCACAGCAAATTGAGTTGGACAAGATGAAAGAAAGAGAGAGTGTGAGTAAGAGAGCTAAGATAGGTAGTCGTGGTTTCTCGCAGTTAGGTTCCCAAGGTGGTAGTGTTTCTCAGCCTGGTCAGAGATTTTTAGTTCCAGATCTATCGTCAGCTAGTGTATCTGAACCTACATTTAGTGGTGTCAGATCTGAGGGAGCACCAAGCTCCAAGTCCTAGAGTAGTGCTATTAGTGTTCGTACCTATCTGCTTTGTAGAGAGTGTGGAAGGCACCACCGAGGCATGTGTAGAGCTGGTGCTGATGTGTGCTTTGGGTGTGGTGATCCAGGCCATAAAATGCGAGTCTGTAGAGTGTTAACACATAGGGGTAGACTCCGTGCGCTTAAGGCTCGTCTTGATCATAAAGGTCTCCCCAATATAGACTCGGGTATGTTATGAGCCCTTCATCTATATGACATGCATTGTTAGATCCATTAATTTCATATCGAGAATTATATGTCATCATGAGTCATGCATGAGTTTTAGATCTCAATTGGTCAATTATGACCCAGGCGGTTAGATCTATATGACATGCATTGTTAGATCCATTAATTTCATATCGAGAATTATATGTCATCATGAGTCATGCATGAGTTTTAGATCTCAATTGGTCAATTATGACCCAGGCGGTAGGTACCCCGTGCACCGCTCCAGTATTTCAGTAAAGTGTGTTTAGAGGGACGTAGGGTCCCAAGAATGAGATACCCCATAGTGTTATGATGTTTGAATAGCCTTAAGTTTATTTAGATTCATGTTAATATTCATCTAATGAAGCTAGCATCAGTGATCATTGTATTATCAGTCGTGTTTCCGAACGTCAGTTCAGTTAGACATTCATGCATTAGATATACACGTTCAGTTGAAAGAGTTCAGCTTGTCAATGCGTGTTCAAAAATGCATTTGTGAGATCAGCCTAACTATGAGTCCATGCATCATATGTTCATGCATGCTATGAGGATTCATATCCAAGTAGCTTCAGTTGAGTGTTCCATGTGATAGAGATTCATGCCCAGTATGAGTACTCAGTATGTTAGTCGTTCTAGTTGCGCAATCATACCTTGAGTTATTTTTATTTCTTTAGTAAGTTCTGTTGATCAGTATTCCTAGACTACCAAGCAACATTTGAGGATGACTATTCCCAAGAGGGAGATAATGTAATACCGCACAAAGCTCTCTTCTAGTCTGAGCCTTAGAGCATATCCAACAAAGCAAAAAACTCTGAGTCTAAAAGTTTTAGAAGTATCTTCCCAAGAATGAAACACTTTGAATCATGTGTAATTTCCCTAATTTCTACTTTTAATCATGACTAGCATTGAACAAGCTTTCTGTTGATACTAATTTCATCAAAATTTGACATCTAACGAAAAAGTTAAGGCCATTTTACTGAGCATTGTTGGAATCGCAGGTTTGACGGTCGATCTGACAGATCGCCAAGTCCTTGGTGGACCATCAAGTGTCCCGACAGACCAAGGCAGTGGCTTTCTTTTTCGGTCATCATGTGACGGACAAAGTGGTGGACCGTCAGAAAGTTGAAGGACCGTCAAGGGGGCCATCAGATCGAGCCAATATATCCCATTCATGGACACCGAGTGACGGACGATCTGGTGGACCATCCGATTTGTGACGGAACGTTGCTTGGACTATCACTCCATGGCAAAACATCTTAGTTTTGGTGCTTGAGTGACAGACGACTTGGTGGATCGTCAGTCCCTCTGACGGACCGTCAGGACAACCGTCACAGACCCCGATCGGAATTTTCTAGACAAATTTTAAAGGGGCATTTTGGTGTTTTCTACATCCTCCCCCAGCTCTATAAATACCAGTCCAAGGTCCTTCAACTTTATTTTTCTCTCTTCCACCCAAAAATTAGGGTTTTCAAAATCAAAATACTCTCTTCTCCTTTTATAAAATTCAAGAGGGATCAAGAAGGATCTAGAGAAATCAAGAACTCCTTTCAATAGCCTTCAAGAAAAGAAATTCCCAGGTATGTAGATGTTGATTCTTGGGTCCCTTTCATCCAAGAAGATCAAGTACCCTTTTTTTTTTTGAAACTTAAGGACTTTATGCTTTGTGATATTCCATGATTTGTATGAGTTGAGGTTGATGTTACTTGTGTTGTTGAGTTTGGATTCATGATTGTTTGCATGATTTATGGTCTTTGACCCTAGTATGTGGAATTTATGTGATGTTGTGATGAACCCTTTTGAAGTTGGTGTCTATGTGAGGTGTTCATGACATTAGGGTGTAGAGCTAGTTGAATAAGTGGAATATGCACCCCATAGGTTGGATGAAAGGATAACGTGAAGCATAGAGGGGAATTATAGTATATTAAAGGGGAAACCCAAAGTCGTGGGCTAGTCCATGCACACCTAGTGTTTGTTAAAATGCCTTAGTGAGCGGAATGAGCCATAATAATATGGAATCCTCGAGTAGGTGTAGAACCAGACTCGTCTAGTGGTTGTCAAAAGACCGTAGTGAGTAAGTTGAGATGAAATAGTGGTAAATCTCCCAAGTGAGTGCTCTTTGATTTATTTTAAGTTTTGATACATGCTAAGTGGTTAGCAAAAGAGTAATGACATGACAGTGTGAAGTTTTCCTGAAATCTTGTGATATCCAGATATATATTAAGACCGATATAGGTGTGAAGTACTTGATGCAAGACTTCGTTGAATGGGTTATAATTTAATAGCATGTTTTCTTTAAGGTTTTTTGTGATGATAAATTGATGTTAATGACCCCCCCTAAATGTTGGGAGTGATCCTTTGGTAAGAACAATGGTTAATAGAGGTTTATATTTCTTAAATGATGGATGCAATACCGTAAGATTTGTGTAGGGGAAAGTACGTTATGATTCTGAAATGCTTAGACTGACCCATTGGTAGTTGTGATAATGAGTAGACGTTTGTGAATCCTTGGAGGCTTGAGGTGATGTTCTAATAATTGTGAAATTGAATATATGGCATGATTTCTGAGTTTCTTGTGAATATGCCTGAATGATGGTAATGATGGTTGAATGCTTGTGATGCTTGAATTAATGATAATGCTTTACTTGTATGTTATCGAGTCCTGGGGGTATTTATACCAGAAAATAGAGTTGTTGTCTAGAGCCTGTGTCAGTTTTCTGAATAATTCCAACCGAGCTATGATTTTTAGAAGTAAATGCACTATAAAACTCTGTATCCTCAGACAAGTACGAAGCTTAATAAAGCACAGTAATCTCAGTTATCTTTGTAATCTCTATATCGCTAGTAATCTAGCCTCAGACCTGTACTTATCCCTGTCCTAATGGAACTCAAGTGATTCAATTCCAATCTCAGAAATGATTCGAATAATATTATCAAGCTATGCATCGTCAGTCAGATACCATGATTCGATATTGTTTTTGTCAGATACGGAACCAAGTAATCTCAGTGTATTTTAGCCAGATAATTTGAGATACATGATTATGTAAACGATTCAGCTTTATTGATTTCATTCTAAGGTTTCAGTGAGAGTCTTTTAGTTTGAAGTAGAAACTAGCACCGAGCGAGGGAAGGGATGAAGATTTCTCCTATCATAGAAAGAGGCCGGAGTCGTTAGTAGCAATCCCTGAACTCCAGAACAGCATAGCCAGCGCAGTATACAGGAGTCCCCATCAGTAGAGGCTTTCACTGTCAGAGAGGTTGACTATTATATTGCCTCAGGTCGACTTCCTGCGAGGGTCATCCCATCAGAGAGGCTTGAACTGAGAGTGAGTCTTTACTCGTGGCACGATATTGACACCCTTCTAGCTGGGGTTATAAGTTGGACCCCACCTGTGGTAGGTCGGGGCATGTCGGCTTAGAGACTACTTCCCATAGTTGCAGTTTCAGTATCAATCTTCAGAAGTCAAAACCATGTGGTACTGTCATCTATCTTAGTAAGGAACTCAGATAGTTCCATTGATTTATGGACTATCCCATTAGATAGGCTTGGCCTTATATACATATGTTTACTATCATATTTAAAGATCTCCCATCAGAGAGGCTTGAGGTCAGTCTCAGATCATGTTGAATATTCTTATTATCATATTTAAAGATCTCCCGTAAGATAGGCTTGGTATCCTTCTCAGAATTTTTTGAGTATTCTTGTTGTCAAATTTGGATATAATCCTATTTTATTATCATTGATAAAGCTTCCAAAGTTATCTGTTAGAAAAGTTGAATCTCTAATTCTGTCGGTTGAAAGTGGTAAGCTTAGAACTCAATCTTTGATATAAGTATACTCAGATCCTCAGTTATCAGTAGCAGATGAGTCATTGGTTCAGTATCTCAGTGACTGTAGTGATTTTAGCTCGCAGTAAAGCTGTACCCAAGGTCAAGTCTTTAGAGTTGTGATGATTATGAGTATGATTTATGTATTCTTGTATGTCTGCTTGTTTTCGTTTGGTATTCTCATGATCATACATACTTTGCATATATGAGCCCTTGCATTTAGCCTTAGCCCGTATACATACTCGATTTATTTTGTGCTGACGTAATTGCACGATTGTGTCTCATTTGACACTATAGGTTTAGAGGCACAGGACCCAGAGTATCATCAGCAGATTAGTCCCAGTCAGCAGCAGTAACAATGAGTCCTCTTCTTTCGAGGATGAGTTTTAGTTTTCTATTATTGTAATGACAATCTTATTTACTTTTAGTTGATGGAGTTAGTTGGGGACCCGTACCATCTACTCCATAGTTCACTCAAATTAGAGGCTTTTCAGACGGATGTATTGTATAGTATTGAGTTTTATATTTTGAGTATTTTTAGACGTGTTGAACATTATGGCCAGTTTCTATATTTACTCTAGATATTATACAGTGTATACGTATAGATATCTATAAAGGGTTATCTTGTGGTCCTTCGGGGTCACAAGCACCGTGTGACATCTCGGGATAGGATCTCGGGGCGTTACATTGATCTATGTGCCTATCCATGACTTATAACTTTCCCGTTAGACAAATCTATTTTTGTAGATGATACCTCTATATGTCTAGCCTCATGGGATCTAGTCCTCACCATTTATGTAGAAAAGTGTGAAATAGAATTTAGAACATAGGAGATGGAAAAATCTACACGATATAGAATAAAATAAGAAAAGTTTCCGAAAGAGGTTTTATAGCCCCAAATAGATAGATATTGATGTCTTCGTATCGATCTATGAGACTCTACTAGATACCTCATTCTTACACTTATGAGACCAATGAACTTTGATGATCTGATACAAATTTGTTATGACCTAAAGATCAAGGTTAATTTTGGAACTTTTTGCTAAGAGCCTTGACAAGTAAGCCTATCACCCAAATAGATATGAAGGAGGTAAAAAAAAACAAAACCCATATAATGGAATGCAATAAAGATGATGATGATGATATAATGGATGATGTTGTTGCACAACCTCTGTATATACCTACTGAGCTGTTCTCCCAGGGTAGGACCCATGGAGGGATCATTAACCCATATAAAATTGAGTATGTAATATCAATCCAATATCCATAACTCCTTTCCAATACATACATCAGAAGAGGATTTTTAATGATGTCATATTTTTTGTCAGAAAAAGCGAGTATTTCCAAGGTGGTACAAATATTTCATGAATGTTTATGATATAAGGATGTAATGCTCACAATCAACCAGAATGAGAATTTCTAAATCCAACCGATATACCAACCATGTGAGACACAAATCAGCTCAATATGCTAACCATCCATGATCTAATATAGTCTATATATTAATAGAGTAAGATATACAAAATATCAATGCATACCATACAAATACCCTATCAAACATTTTTCCACAAAAAAGAATACAACCAATTACCTAAATACAAGACCAATATCATTATATAAAACCCAACATGGTCACATATCACAAATAATGTCTCATAACCATCAATGCATATGACACAAATCCCACACATGCAAAAAAAAATAATATAACCATTTCCCTAATCATTTCTCACACCCATAACATAATTTTATATTAATATTAACTACCCAATCTAGTCTAAATAAAGTTAGGCGATAACATACCTCATATAAAGAAAATCAGGTCCGAAAGCCTTCAACATGGAGCCTTTCCTTTATGAATAGTGTAGGAATCAACTAAAATATATAAATATTGAATCTATGCATCAACAATAAGTCAATGATACACATATTTGTCATTTTCAAGCTGGGGTCAAAACAAACCCCAAAAATAGGTTTTCAAGAGAGAAGGGTACAACCAAAATTTAGTCTAAAAATATATTACCCATGATTAAAGAAAGTCACAGAAGAAAACCTAAGTGAGACGGATTGAAAATTGGGTTTACATTGAAGAATTACTCATTTAGTCCATCCAGGACAAAACCCCAAGTTTCTCTTTCGAAATTGAGATTTAACAAGATATAAATAACAAGAATCAAAGAAAATAATTGAAATAGGGATTTGCAGCATATCCAAGATTGAAAATGGAAGAAATAGATCACACACTCTATAACCTAAAGCTCCAAGTGTCAAAATGGTGAAAAATTTGAGAAAGGGGTGTATATTTATTTATCGAGGTGCCTCTAAAGTTGAACCAAGGTAGCTTTAGCGGTCAGCGCTAAAGTGCTCAGGTGACTGCTAAAGTTTAACTCGCTTGGGTGGTAGTCTGATAAAGTAGGCTGAATAGGACCTCTAAAGTGCCCAATGGACCGCTAACTCTTCCTCCTCTAAATTGCCCAAAGGGCCACTTTAGTGGTCATACTAGTTTTTATAGCACCAACTATGGAGACTTAGAAAATTCAAAGTCTCAGTGGAATGCTGGAGATTTATTCCAAATTCCAAGAACACAAACTGAATAAAATACCTATTAAATTTGACACTCTGGAATCAATAGCACTATTAAAATTTTAAAATGTCATTTCACAAAATTGATATTTGAGACCAAATTTTGAAACTTCTTGAATTTAAGGTTGAAATGAGATACCAAAGTTGTAAAATCACACCATGTCACAAATTAAAAATGGGTATTCCTGATCTATTGGCATAGTCCATTTTTTCATTCGACACATAGAACAAGAAATGTTGTGCAAAGTCAACTTTAAAGCCTTTTTAACCTCCAAAGATTTTAAACTCACACAAATCACATCAAAATGCATTGAGAATCATGCCAATCATCCTCACACCTAAAAATACTATAAAGCAACCACAGGGAGGGGTAAAATAGTTAAATCACATAGAAATAAAACACAACAATGACAAATAATAAAGTCACTACACACCAAAACAAGAATCACGTTGATTCGAGTGTTGATAATATTAGTTGTTATGTACCATCTTCAAATTCATCAAAAGGATGTGAAGACTATCTTTTTCAATAGAGAACTGGAGGATGAAATATACATAGGTCAAACCAAAGGGTTTGTAATTTCATAGAAATAAAAGAAGCTGTGTCAACTTGTAAAGTCACTTATGGTCTAAATTAACTTCCTAAGAAATGACATACAGAATTTGACCAAATAATGTTGGAAAATATATTTAAGATCAGTGAGTGTTATTAATGTGTCAACATCAATAACACTCCAAATCAAGTTATGATTGTTTGTTTATATGATGATAATATGTTTATAATAAGTGAATACTTCACCAATATAAACATGACTAAGAGTATGCTTCCTAACAATTTGACATTAAAGATTTAGAAGTTTTGGATTTTATTTTAGGAAATAAAATTCATATGACTCCTAAAGATCTAGCTCTATCTCAAACTCATTACATCAACATGGTACTAAAAAATTTAAGTATATGGACATCAAAGTTCCAAAGACTCCAATTGATGTAGATCTTATTCTCACAAAGAACCAAGGTCAAAGAAAGTATCAATTAGAACATGCTCGAGTGTTAGGTAATTTGATGCACATAATGAACCATACTAGACTGAATATTTCTTTTTCCATAAGTAAGTATATTCGATACATAAGTAATCTCGATCAAACTCTTAAGATTAAAATGAAATAAGTTTTGAATATTTAAAATATTCTCAAGATTATGCATTATGCTGCAATAAATCTCGAGTAATAGTTTGTAATGGCCCTTCAAGTCATTTTCCATATTTCTGCTTCTTATTACCATTAGAAATTTTTCACAGATAACCCAAGTTATTTATGACTTTTTGGGTCTGACAGTTTGGTTACCGGACAGTTCGTTTGGCTTTTAGAGCCAATTTCCTCTTTTGAAATCATCGCAGGTTCCAAATGGACACCCAACAAAAATTTTTGTCAAACAACCTTATATTTGAATTTCGGGTATTCCAAAAACACAAAAATGTCAATTTTAGGTTGGGTGGACTCTTGGTTTGTGTCTCGAGGCACCCTAGCTTAGTTCGACCAATTGATAAAAAAGTTAAAAAAATTAAAGTTGGGTGTGGGGCCCACTTTTTGTCATAATGACATTGGATGAAAATTTTCACTTTGCCATTGAGTTTGAAACATTGAATTTGGTAGGTTAGCATAATCTTTTTGCATATATAAATTTTGGATGAATCTTGAGGGGTTGGCGGAGACTTATAAATTTCCAAGTCTCCCAACTATATTGGTGTGATTGCAAATAGCGAGACAAAGGGAAATGATTATAACACCCTTGATAAGCTAGAAGAAATGGTGATCACGGTGTCTTGTCACGATAGTGACTTACTTGGGCAGTCCCTATATGTCATGATAGTGGCAATCAAGTCGGGATAGCGATACCAGAGTAAATAGGATGTTTATAAATATCCTATTTTAGCCCATTTAGGTTATTTCTTCATCTATTCTATTAATACCCAATCCCTAATTATTGACAAATCCTAGTATCGGAGTTTGTAGGTGGTTTGGGAGCTTGAGTGATGATTATTACGCGATTGTCTTTTGAATTTATTGTAAGATTTCTTTAATTTTATTATAGGTTTTCCCATTTCTTGTTCAAAATATCTAAAACTTGATGTCTTGATTTTAACCCTAATTAAGCTTGGATTTCACCCATTATTGAGGGTAATTACTTCTTGAGTATATGGGAGCATTATGTTTTTTTTGTAAATGTGGTTTTTATGAGTGCGACCGACATAGGGTTTTGGTGTGATTTTCAGACCTGAAGCACATTGGTGAAATATGAGTATCATAATTCTCGTGTTGATTAGTATATTTTGATTTTATAGCTTTGCATCATGCCGAAGATTCTCAGAAGGAAAAGTCAGTGATTTAGTGGATTCTTTGAGCTTTTTTCAGTGTCCAGGTAGGCTAGGTTTTCCCCTTTCATATATTGATCTATGCCACAGTATGTTTATAATTTTATGTTATATTTAGGGTGGTTTTTAGGTATTGGTGATCAAATTTACTATACTTGTGTTAGTTGGACATTTTAGGCCATTCAAAAATCATAATTTAGGAGCTTTAGCTTAGTTTCTTAGACTATCAGTACAATTTATATCATAGGGCTAATTAAGGCTTGTTTGACATCTAGAATAACATTTAGATACCTTAGCCTAGTTTGTGGTAGAAATTTCCTAGTAGTGGATTTTAGAGATTTAGGAGTGAGCCCTTTGTCCCACCTTAGGCCAAGATTTATATTATCTATTGAAAACTTTTTCTATGCTTATTGTATGTCTTGAAATCTCTTAGAGGTAATATTAAGAAACTTTGGCAATGTATGATGATGATGGGTTGAATAATGAAAGTTGAGGTCTATTGATTATGATAGTGTATATATTATTGATTATGCCAGTGATTATCCTATTAATTAAGCTAGTGATTATGCTATTGCTTATGATACTGAATATATGATTATTAGTTCGAGCACAAATATTAATTATAATATTGATAATATACTTATAGGTTTAAGTATAGATATTTTTATGATATGATCATATACATACTGGTTCAAGTCTGGATATTGATAATGACATTAATGATATACCCCCAATTCAAGTCTAAAAGATTATTCTGATATTTATTATATGATTAACCATTTGAGTTTGGATATTGATATGATATTTATCATGATATTTATGATGTGATATCAATGATTTTGATACTTATGATATTGGTTACAGAGGATGATATTAATGATTTATATATTAATTTCAAGTCAAAAGTGGGAATTATGGGAGTGTGGCATTATATTGATAGATTCTAGTTGTACATTAAGGGTTGGTAAATGATGGTGGTTCGGGTTATACTATCTTTGTGTTTAACCTCCAAGCTTATGGGGGCCTGAGTTGGGTTATTTATTTTTTTTACTTATTGACTTATGGGGGCAATTTTATAGTCATAATCTCACGTGTTTGATTCTTTATGTTATGTTATTATACTGATTATTTACTTATTTATGTACAATGATGTTGGATTTGATTTAGGTTTGTCTCTACCTTAATTTAATTATTTTATATTGCCTTATATCTTATTTACGTCATTATTTAGCTTAGTCAGCTAATGACGCCTACTGTGTACCTGTGCTTTTGGTACTCATACTAAACTTCTTTTCTTTTTATTGTGTAGATCTAAGTACTAGTTACCATTATTGGTTTGAGAATTACATTGTGTTGGATTTCAGAGATAGGGTAAGCTCTTAGAGATAGAGTTTCCCTATTTCCTTCTATCCATATATACCTAGTCTTTCGTTTTGAGACAAGATTGCAGATGACTATTTTAGACTTGGATTGTATTTCTAGTTGCTCTTGTATTGGCTTCACCAGGTCTTGAGATAATTTTCTATATTATTGGTAGCTCTAGACATATTTCATTGCCTTGCTTATTAATGTATTGAACCGCATATTTGGACTTTTTAGGGCATTTCCACCATGTTAGCCTATATCAAATAACTCCGAGCTTGGTTTCAGCTAACCTAATGGCAGGATAGAGTAGGAGCCATCATAACTCATAAATTGGGCCATGACAAATTTATGTCAGAGCCAGTTTAAACTTTTATTATCGGTACAAGAGAAAATGTCTGTAGAATCCTATGGATTGGAATGATAAAATTAATTTCCTATCTTTGGGAGGCTATAGGACATTTTTAATAGTTTCTCCCTACATTTACTCATTTTGTGCTAAGTGTTTGAGTTGGTTTGCAAAGAATTCCTTTAACTTTTCTCTCTCGCAACTAACCAACTCATGATTTGGAGTTGGCAAAGGTAATTTTTGCACTTCAGATTTTGAGACAATATATTATGGCATGCATTGTGAGATTTTCACAAATCATCAAAGTCTTCATCATCTTATGACCCAAAAGGAGCTTAATACTATGCACCTTAAAGGGATGGAGTTGCTTAAGGATTATGATATCACCATTTTGTATCATCCGGGCAAGGTAAATATGGTAGCAGACACCTTGAGTTGTAAAGTAGTGACTATGCGTAGCTTAGCTTGTATTTTAGTTTCTTTGAAGTCATTAGCACAGGACATTCACTCCAAAGACAACTTGATGATTCTCCTTGATATTTTATACCCTTGAAGGATTCTTTCTAGTGTTGAGGAAAGGTCTTCATTATTTGAGTAGATTCAGGATTTTTAGTTTTAGGATAATAGACACTGAATTCTCCATCATCAGGTGTTTAGCGGTGAGTCCAAGAAGGATACTATAGATTTTGAAGGTGTATTAACATTTGATAAATGCATTTGTGTTTCAAGAGTTGATTATTTGATCTGATTGATTTTTCACAAGGGTCACAACTCTTGATATTCTATTCAGTAGGGTACATCTAAGATGTATAGATATTTGAGACTACACAATTGGTGGAGAGAAATAAAGAGAGATATGGAAAAATTTGTAGTTCGATGCCTATGTTGTCAGCAGGTAAAGGGCGAGCATTAGTGACTAGGTGGTTTGATTTAGAGGTTTCCTATTATCTAGTGGAAATAAAAGTGGATTACCATGGGCTTTGATAGTGTTGTACCTCGTACTTTCCGTGGTTTCAACGGTATTTAGGTCATTGTAGATAGCTTGACCAAGTTGGCATATTTTATTCATATTCAGATGTATTTAGCACCAAGAGGTTGGATCGGTTCTATGTTAGTAAGATAGTTCGTTTGCATGGTATGCCTATATCTATCATTTTGGATTGGGGTTTCATGTTCGCTTCTAATTTTTGGAGAAATTTTTAGGAGAAGTTGGGTACTCAGGTGGACTTTAGTACAACCTTCCATCCTCAAACCAATGGCTAGTCATAACAGACCATTCAGGTTCTCGAGGATATGCTCCAAGCATTTGTTATGGATTTTAGAGATTAGTGGGAGGTGTACTTACCCTTGGTAGAGTTCTCATATAATAATAGTTATCATTAGAGTATTGAGATGGTTCCTTTCGAGGATTTTTATGGTATGAGATATCTTTCCTTGATTGGATGGTTTGAGACTTCTAATATAAGACTCTGTGGTACTGACTTGCTTCGGAAGTCTTTGGATAAAGTAAGGGTAATTCAGGATAGGTGGAGATCTACTTAGAGTATCTGGAAGAAATATCCAGACAGTAGAACTCATGCCTTGAGATTTGGGGTTGGTGATCATCTATTCCTCCATGTGTTTCCAATGAAGGTTGTGATGAGATTTTGGAGGAAAGGAAAGCTCAGCCCCAGATGTATTAGACTCATTCAGATTTTTTGCATTGTTGGTGAGATGGCTTATGAGTTAGCCTTACCCCCAGATTTTGTTGTTAATCATCTCATTTTCTATGTTTCCATGTTGTGCTGATACATTCCTGATTCATGTAATGTGCTTAGATAGGACTCAGCCAAGTTAGATAAGTGGTTGACCTTAGTGAAGGAGCCTGTGCTTATTTTGGCTAGTGATGTTAGGCAGTTGCGCACTAGGGAGATTCTTATAGTTAAGGTTTAGTGGAGGCACTGTGAAGTAGAAGAGTCTATGTGGGAGATCAAGAGTGAGATACGAACCCAACATACTCACCTTTTTGAGACTTAAGGTACATTCTAACCCATGATTTTCATGGACAAAAGTCTTTTAAGTAGTGGATATTGTAATGACCCTTCAAGTTATTTTCCATATTTCTGCTTATTTCACTCTTAGTGCTTTTCTATAGCTTCCCCAAGTTATTTAAAACTTTATAGGACTAATAGGTTAGTTAGAGGACAATTCTGGTTGTGTTCAGAGCCAATTCCCTATTTTAAAGTCTTCGCTGGCTCCAAAAGGCTATCGGGAAAAAACATTTGTCAAACGACCTTGAATGCCAATTATGATTGTTCCAATAGCTCCAGAATGTTTATTTTAGGCTAGGTGGACCCTTGTTTTGGGTCTCGAGGCACCCAAGCTTATTTCGACCAATTGGTTGGAAAGTTAAGAAAATAAAAGTGGGTGTGGGACCTTTTTTACTGTCCAAACGACCTCAGATGGAAATTTGACTACATCATTAAGTCCAGAACATGGAATTTTGTAGTGTAGCATAGTGTTTTTGCATATACATGATCTAGATGAATCTCGAGGGGTTGGCGGAGACTTGGAAATTACCAAGTCTTTAAGCTATGCTAGTGCGATTGCTAATAGCGAGCCAAAGGGGAGCGATTGTGACACCCTTGGTAGGCTAGTAGAAGTGGTGAACGTGGCACCTTGGTTACAATAGCTACTCACTTGTCCAACCCCAATATCTCACAATAGCGACAATCTGGTCTCTATAGCGACACTCGAGTAACTAAGATGGGTATAAATACCCAATAGTTAGCCCGTTTTTCATATTTCTTCATCCATTCTCTTGATACTTAATCCCTATTTATTGAGAAAAATTAGGATTGGAGTTTGTGGGTGATTTGGGAGCCCAGGTGATGATTATTACATGGTTATATTTCAAATTTGTGGTATGATTCTCTAATTTCATAGTAGATTTTCCCATTTCATGTCCAAAATCCCTAGAACTTTAGGGAAAGATTTTAGTCCCAATAAAACTCAGATTCCACTAATTTTTAAGGTAACCACTCCTTGAGAATTAGGGAATGTTGGGTTGGTTTTGGAAACATGAGTTCCATAAGCGGGACCCACATGGGATTTTGGTATAATTTTAGGATTCGAAGCACATTAGTGCAGTATGGGTATCATTATTCTTGTGTTTATGAGTTGATTGTGATTTTGATAGCTTGGCTTCATGTGGAATCTTCTTGGGAGGGAAATTCGGTGATTTAATGGATTCATCGAGCATTCTTTGGCATCCACTTAGACTAGGTTTTTCCCCATCATAGATTGAGCTATGCAATCATAAGTTTATTATTTTACGTTAGATTGGGATGGGTTTTAGCTATTGGTGATCAAATTTACTATACTTGGGTTTGTTGGACATTTAGGCCATTCAAAAACCATAATTTAGGGTTTTTGGCTTAGTTGCATAGACCATTAGTAGAATTTTTGTCATGACCCAATTTACAATTAATGATGGCACGTACTAAATTCCGCCAATAGGTAACCCAAACAATAACCCAGAGATAACAGAATGGATTAGTTTGGTAGAAAATGCCAAACATAGGCGAATTTTAAGAACATAAAATATAAATAAGCCAAGTGTTCTAAATAGATAAAAACAGTCAATTCAAGATACCATCCCAGGACCTGCTAAAGCTAGTAAAAAAGCATCTAACAACAGAAATAATTCCCAAGTATCTAGATTAGTCAATACATCTAGCTTAAATTCAAAGACAAACTACTAAAATATGAAAGAAAATAGGCAACTTGGACTTCAAGAGCTTACCCTATCTCAGTATATAAACTACATGACTATGAATCAACAGCAAAAACTTGTACTTGAATGTACACCTAAAAGGTATAGATGTCTTGTATGAGTACCAAAATAATGGGTACTTAATAGGCATTATCGACCAACTGAGCTAAATCATGATATAAGAATGATAAAATGCAAGATAACACAAATAAGTCACGATAAAGACATAACTTAAATATCTCCAACACTGATGTGTATAGATAAGTAAGCAAATAAAAATAATAACATAATACAAAGCATCAACACATATATTCAAAACTAGAATATTGGTTCCCATATGCCAATCAGTGCGGAAAGTAGATAACTCATCATAGACTCCTATATGCCTGGACAATACACTCAATGATAGATTAAAGCAACCATTCATCACTTACAAATAACCACTCGTTATTTAACCATGATTCCACAATTTACCAAAATATGACAAAGTATCCATATTTAAAAACTTTTCAAAGACAACAACCTTATCATCATTTATATATTTGTGTGCTAATCAACTATCCATCTCTTATAACTAATTCAATTATTGGCTAGTCACCATATATCCACTAATCATCATTTATAAACTAAACATCATTTGTCAACTAGTCATATTACCACTAGATTTCATTTATGTCATTCCACATTATAATCATTTCCTTATTTTCCAACTTATCCAAGTTTCTACTTTAAATCTCATACCCCAATATTGTTACTTATAAGAAGTATATCTTCATAGTATAATATGGATTTTTGAACTAAAACTGGTAGATATAATCAGCAGATGAACTTAGACCGATAAATAATCAATAAACACTGGTAATTATAATCAATTGAAAAATATGAATTAGTAAATATAAATAAAGCCTTAATCATCCCCCAGGCTCAAACTGGGTGTATATATATAATCAATAGCATAATCGCTTTTTGGACTTAAACCTGTATATATATATATATACATACATACATATATCATCAACATCATAAGTAGTATCCTCAATATCATAAATGATAACATAATCAATAGGTGTCGGTCCTCACATTAACCAACATAAGCATCCAGTATCAATATTTCTCAATATTGCCTCACTAGACAATTTCAAGAGTCTAATAAGCATAAAAAGATTCACAAAACTAATCATGTGTCATATCCTAAAGTGGGTTAAGATTCCACTTCTCATCCTTGAGTTTAATTTTAGGCCAATTCCTACCCGATATAGGATTAAGGTATCTAAATCCACTTATAGATCATACACAAGCCATAATTAGTCCTACGGTAGAGATCCTTCCCAATCATATTAACTAAGCCCAATAAAAACTAAGGAAACTTTCACTATTATAAGAAAATAAGGCCAAATTCACCCTAAGCATGAGTGACAAAAGCATTTTTATCTAACTTGGGTGATCTAGTGCATTATCATGCTAAGCATGAGAAATAAAGTCCAATTCACCTAAGGCATAAGGAAACAAGCTGTGTTTCAACTCTATTATTTCAAAATAGCCCAAAAGGTCCTACTAATACATGTTATGCATTTCATCAATCCAATAACGAAAAACCATCCCAATTCTAAGAGAATATCATAAGAATACTGTTATATATCTCAATCTAATAATGGATAAACCTAACATATCTTAATGTCGTAGAAAGCTCAACTAACTGCTAAACCACCACTTTCCTTTTCCAAGAAACCTCCTCAAGATGCCAAGCTATCATTAACTTATTCTACTCATACATACAAGGATAAAAATACCCATACTATTCCATAATTCTTCGGGTCTAAAAATTACATCAAAACCCTATGTGGGTCCTCCTTACAAAAATTGAGTTTCCAAAACCAACCCAACTTTCTTACATGCTCAAGGATTCATTACCCTAAAAAATGGGTGAAAAAATAGCTGAATTGGGTATCAAATGAAAACCTAAATATTTTTGGTTTTTGAACAACAAATCATGAAATTTCACCAACAAAAGGGTGAATTCTTAAATCAAATTGAAAGATAATTGCAAAAATAATTTTTAATCTATCTTCCCAATCCCCAACTAGCTTTAATCTTAAGTATCACACTAATTATGGTTTTTAGATCTCAATAAATTGAAGAAGAATGATAAAATCAAGGAATAAGGTCATTTATACCCATTCCAAGTATTAGGATTACGGTATTATGACTGAGCTATCACGATTGCACCATATTGTACCTGCATATGCTAACCATGATCGTGACTTGACTCTCTTAATTATAGTAGGTAGGGTTGATCAGACTTGTCATGATTGCGATTGTAATACCTTGACTTTTCATGCTTTATACCTCTCAAGAGATAGACCACAAAATTAGCTTTCCAATGCATCAAGTCTCGTCTTAATCTGATATCGCTGCAGAAAGTTATGCAGTTTTTCCTCAAGCATCAGTTAGCTTCTAGTGCCTAAGACAAAATGATAGCACGTAAATAGACGGTACTAGTCATTATGATCAACTATAGTCATAACAAAAAGGGCCTTCAGTTCCAGCCTAGTGACTACAACTCTACCTTACAGGTCATAATTAATAACTACGATTCCTCAAAAGGAACTCGTAGTCAGAATAATGAGCAATTGAGAAATAATCCCAGTATCAATGAGTCTACCTTGCAATAAGTAACAAGTGACTAAGAGTCGTATGGAGGACTCATAATAACAACAATGTTTAGCTAAATACCCAACCCTTTGTTATTAAGTCCAGCATACTACTCGTAGTAAAACATTACGAGTCATTTTGCTGACTCGTAGCATGAACAGTAAAGGAACAAAACATCAAGGATCTAGTTTACAACTCAGAACATGACTCATGACCAGTCATATTGAGTTGTGAGGTGAGTCATAATGACTGGAATAGGGTTTTCCTGCACGATTTCTCAGGGACTTTTATGTTTTTTCCTACAACTTTAAGAACCTAACCCACATCGGCTGGGCTTCCTAAAGGGTGGTATCATGTATCCAAAATCCTTAATTACATAATTAATTATTATTTCACTTAGAGAAATCCAAATCGGGAAATTTTCCTCTTCTCTCCAAGGCAACCAGGGTTCTTCTAGTTAAAGATTGATTTAAATCAATCACCAAAGACTTCTACATACAGGTATGTGGCTATTCATTGATAGGCCTATTTCACCTATTGAGTCCTAAAGTTTCCTAAAAATCTCAGGTTTAGTTCATCCTTTATGCTTAAGGTTCCATGGAAATTTTGAATTTTCTTAGAATTACAGTTTATCCTTGCAATTGAATCATGTGTACAGGTTATTCTCACAAGCTTAGCCTCTTTCTATACTCAAAATCATGAATTCGGTTAGTTTGAAAAGATATTATGTTTTGAGGTATTCAATCATGAAATTATTTATAAGTATTGTAATAAACTTATCATGTTTAATGTATTCTTTTATGCTTGTAGGCTATGAACACTCGATACCTATATATTCATACATGTTAAATTCATCAAGTTACAAGTTATTCATACAATGCTTATATTGCTAAATTCTAACTATAGAAATTAAGTATTAGAAGTGGTATTGTCCGGCACACATAGGCCAAGACTTGTGTTAGCCTTATGGACTTAGTTGTGGATGATAGGTGTAGTTGAGTTTAATAAACCTTACTATAAGGTTACTTCATGGCTGAGTGAATGATGCTCTATTTTTCCTCGGATAATGATACTTTTTCCTATAAAGATGCTACTTCATTTTTGATATGACGTTAGGCCCATAGAAATACTATTTCTACGAAGAGTTTATATTTGGCCCATAGAAAATCTATTTGCTCTTACACTTTATATTTGGCCCATTGAGATATTATTTCCTCTTAGATTTGATATTTGGCTCATTGAGATGCTATTTCCTCTTAGTCATGATGTTGGGTCCTTAGAGATGATTTTTCTCTTAATAATGATTTTAGGCCTATAGAGATGATATTCCATTTAGATATGATAATTGTCCTAGAGATGTGATATTCCTTATAGTCATGATGTATGACCTATAGATATGACATATATTATAGACGTTATATGCTTATTAATATTATGCCTACTAGATATAAGATGCCTCCTATATGTGAGATAATTACAGACATACTATGGCTTATAAATAAAAGATCATTTATATACATGGTTATTGTTATGAGTTTCAGATACCTATATGGGCCTAAGACCGTGATTATGATGTTTGGATTATTTCAAACACATATTGGTCTAAATGATGTACTATGATATCAGTTGGACATTTGAGAAGTGTTTATCCTTGACAATGATGCAGTTACAGTTAATGAATATATATATATGGTTAAATACATATTTTTGTAGTATGGGATGGATGAAAATACAATATGACTCTTATTATTCACTGATTGAATACTGGTGATAACATGTATAGTTTTGGTACATTCTTGATTATTATATCTATAAATGATGTAATTCTAGATGAAACACAATCTTATGAGTGTTCTTCTTAACTAAGGTTTAGGCTATGTAGGACCTAGTTGTCTATTAAGTGACTATAGTACTTGATGGCTAGAAATTTAATATACAAGTTAATAAACCTTGTATAGTTAAAATATGGTAGATCATGATTATGGCTAATACATAGCTAATGATGATGATAGGTTTAGCATTGATGGCTAAGCTTAAGATGCTGATTAGTCGTTAAAAAAGTATTTGTGTATTAATGTTGCTAGATAATAAGAGATGTTGATGGATAGATAAACAAAGTGTCTAAATGATAGTTAGTGTTCTTTTTCTAGATAGTAATTAGTTAGATTATGATGGTTAAAAATGAACTTTGGTTAATTAGCGATTATGGTCTAGTGGTGAATCTTGACTAGTTGTTAGATTTTGGCTATTAATGAATAATGATTATGTAAATAAATGGTTGGGCTAATAATCAGAGGTTACCTCTATTATTCAACCCTATTAATTACTTTGATCGTGGGATATTTTGACCCTTTCTACACTTATAATGATTTAGTCTTGAAGATTACTCCAAGAAATATTCTTGTAGATTTACCCTCCTTTTAGCTAGGTTATAAGATTGTGCACCTATTATATGTCTATGAATATATGTGTATTTATGTTTATGATTATATTGATGCCCAATAAGGCAAGAGGATACTATAATGATAAATTGATACCCAACAAGGTCAGAGGATACTTTGATGATATATTGATACTCAATGAGGTCAAATGATACTGTGATGATATATTCATACCCGACAAGGCTATAGGATTCTGTGATTATATATTGATAACTGGTAGGTCGGAAGATAGTATGATGATGTTTTGATACCCGACATGTTTTGAGGATACTGTGATAATGTATTGATACTTGGCAAGGCTGAGGGTTGATTATGCTAATAATGGACATTATGATGATAGTTATGATAGAGATGGTTATATTAATGAGATTGTGATATTGATTATGTACCTTGTATTTATTCCTGAATATGCATTACCTATTATTAGTATGCACCAATATCTCTCAGCCGGTATAGGATAGTTGCCGAGATATGGGTAAAGAATATGCCTTCTATTGTTGTATGTTGATTGAACCTTCCAATCTTGGGGCGGTAGGGGTACATATAGGCTCAGCTAGGTATTTGGTTGCCCGGCGTGGCCAGTTATTGATGTTGTTATTTATATTGTTATTATTATTTATCTTATCGCATATTGGTCATTGATCCAATGTCGAGATTTGAAGTATGTCTACGGCCTCTTCTATCTTATGATGGAATTATTATGCATAATTATTTCATGTCTAGCTATGTGGATTAGAAACCCTGAGCATATAATAATGAGGCCTTAGAATAAGGATATGATTATCTAAGCTATGATTTGAGATGAACTCATGTTATATGTATATATGTATATATATATATATAGCTATATGAAGCTATGGAACTACCGTACACCATTTCTTTTATTCATTCATATTGTATATTTATTTGTCATCCTTGTATATTGTTATGTATCTTTCTTTTGCTTTTCATTAGTATATTAGCATGGGATATACAATATAGTATTGACATCTATTTAATGTGGCTTAAATAGGATAGTTCACCCTAATACTTCCTTACCATTATTATGTGGTTCTATTGATCAAGAACAAAATATTTGTCCCTTATTATTCTCATTGACTTGTTGTATGATTTCTAGACTCTTGGGTGTAGTTTCTATTCTATTCATGTGCTATATTATCTTCTTTATCTTCTGAGCTATGTTGGGAGTTGCCTACTGATTACCATTCTTTTGGTACTCATAATACACTTTTGTAGCCTGCAGATCATACTATGTGTTATCATTATTGATGTGTGCTTCATGCCTAGAAACCATGGTTTAGAGACATAGAGTGAGCTCTTGACATTTGGAGTATTACTTATCTCTTTCTTATGTATTAGACTAGTCTCTACGTTGTATTCAGAGATTAGTTGTATCACTATATTTCTCATGATCTTTCACTTTTGTTTATTATATTAGAAGCTCTTATACTAATTCTAGCAAGTTTTAACGTTCTATTGTGTATTTATCTTTATTTTAATTTATTTTGCATTCTTTTCTTTATATTATTAAGTTGTCCATTACTTGCCATTCTGGACTACAGATTGACTTACCTACTAGTGTGTTATGATTGGTGCCATCATAATATAAGAAATTGGGTCCTGACAGTCCAAACAAGACACTTGTGATAGAGCGCTAGGCTCTAAGTCCTAGGGTAGTGTTAATAGTGGATATACTAACCTAGTTTGCAAGAGGTGTGGTAAAAACTAAAAGGGTGAGTGCATGGCCTGCAACAATACGTGTTTTAAGCTAGGTCACGAAATCAGAGGTTTCCCAGAGATTGGCCAGAAAGGTAAAGATTTCATCAATCGAGTCAAGCTAACTTCACTTCAGTCCCAACAGGTCACTCGACTAAGCAGAGCTCCATCTCTAGTGGCACCAATGAACAACATCAGAATCAACTCTATGCCCTCCAGAGTCGACAATATTCGGAAAGTTCTTTTGATATGGTTACTGGTATGTTACAAGTCTTTCACCTTTATGTGTATGCATTTTTAGTCTCTAGAGCCACACATTATTTTGTGACTCCCTATATACCAGTGAATTTTTGTGTCAGTCTAAAAATCTTTGTAGAACCCTTCTCAGTGTATACTCTCATTGGTAGTTCCATTATATCCAAACGGGTGTATAAAAATTGCTTAGTCACAATGCCCAAGAATGTTACATTAGCCGATGTTATAAAATTAGAGATGACTGATTTTGATGTAATTGTTGGCATGATTGGCTCCACTCTTTCTATGCCTCAGTAGCATATAGAAGTAGGATAGTCCAATTTTAGTTTCCTAATGATCCAGTTACAAAATGATGGGGTAGTACCTAAGTGCCTATAGGTCGATTCATCGCCTGCCTTGAGGCTAGAAAGATGACCTATAAGGGTTGTATCTATTATCTTGTCTGAGTCAAGGAATCAAGTCTCAAAACCCCAAGTATTCAATCAGTTTCTATAGTAAATACATTTCAAGAAGTATTTCCTTAAGAACTACCCAGAGTTTCTCCCTATTGGGAAATCCATTTCAGAATAGATCTCCTTCTAGATACCCAATATATTTCAATTCCACCTTTTAGGATGGTTCTAGTTGAGTTTAAGGAATTGAAAGTATAGTTGAAAGATCTCTTAAACAATGTATTCATCAAGTCTAGTGTTTCCCCTATCGGGTGCCCTAGTTCTCTTTGTGCACAAAAAAAATGACTCTCTCAGAATATGCATCGGCTACCATCAGCTAATCAAAGTCATGATCAATAATAAGTATACTCTCCCTACGATTGGTGAATTTTTCAACCAACTTAAGGGTACACAATATTTATCCAAGATAGACCAAAGATCTGGCTACTATCAGATGATGTCTTTTGGACTGACAAATGTCCCTAAAACATTCATAGACTTGATGAACAATGTTTTCAAGTAGAACCTAGACATGTTCTTCATAGTCTTCATAGATGACATCCTCATCTATTCTCATAGTGAAGGTGAGCGGGAAGACCAATTGATAATTATTTTGCAGACCTTTAAGGATCACCCATTATTTGCTAAGTTAAGAAAGTGTGAATTTTTGTTGAAATCAGTAGATTTTCTTTGTCACATTATATGCGATGATGGCATTTGAGTTGATCCTCTAAAGACCAAAGAAGTAAGTAACTGTCCAAGACCCATCAATCTGCTAGATATAAAGAGTTTCTTGGGTTTGTCTGGTTACTATAGGCAATTTATTGAAGGATTTTCTCTCCCATGTCCTGACTGAATCAAAGGAAAGTCAAGTTTCAGTGGTCAGATTCCTGCAAGAAGAGTTTAAGGAGTTGAAGACTCGACTCACTTCTGCTTTAGTTTTGACTCTACCATAGGGTTCAAATGGGTTTATAGTGTATTATGATGATTCCAGAGTTGGTCTTGGGTCTATGTTGATGCATCTGGTAAAGTTTATAGCATACGCCTCTAGACAACTCAAACCTTACGAGAAGAACTACCCGACTCATGATCTTAAGCTAGAAACAATTGTTTTTGCCTTTAAAATTTGAAGGCATTACCTTTAGGGTGTTCGTGTTGATGTGTTTACTGATCAAAAGAGTTTACAATATATGTTCACTCAGAAAGACCTAATTCTTTATTAGAGAAGGTGGGTAGAATTGCTAAAAGGCTATGACATGAGTGTGTTGTATCACCTGAGTAAAGTGAATGTTAGAGCTGATGCCCATTGAAGATAGTCTATAAGGAGAGTTACTCATGTAGAGGATAATAAGAAAGAGGTAGTCTGTGAGGTTCATCAGCTTACTAGATTGGGTGTTCGGTTGTTTCATTCATCCAAAGGTAGTATTTGGGTTAAGAATAGTTTTGTGTTTTCTTTGGTTTATGATGTGAAAGAAAAGCAAGACATAGATCCTAATTTGTTTAAGCTAAACAAGGCAGTTCATGATTAAAAGGTTGAGGTTTTCTTCCAAAAGGGAGGTGGTGTACTTCATTGTTAGGACAAGTAATATGTTTTAAATGTGGAATATTTGAGATGACGAATGATAGTAGAGAAGCATCATTTGTGATATTCTATTCACCTATGAGCCACTAGGATGTACCACGATTTGCGAGAAGTCTATTGGTGGAATGTATGACGAAGGATATTGCGGGATTTGTGGTTACTTGTACAAATTGTTAGCAAGTAACGGTTGAGCTTCAGAGACCTAGTGAAATGCTTCAGGAATTTAACATCCCCACTTGGATATAGGAAGTGGTGAATATGGACTTTGTTAAAGGGTTGCCTCGTACGCGCCATTACCATGATTCAATTTGGCTCATTATGTATAGAATGACCAAGTCTATCTATTTCTTGTAATTCCATACATTGTATACTACCGAGGATTACACTAGACTCTACCTTAGGGAGTTGGTAAAGTTATATAGAGTCCCATTGACCATCATTTCAGATAGAGGTACCAGTTCACCAGCTATTTTAAAAGGCTTTTCAGAAGTGTCTTGGAACCCAAGTTCATCTTAGTACAACTTTTCACCCATAGAAAGATGTTCAGGCGGAGAAAACCATTCATACCATGAAGGACATGTTGAGGGATTTTATTATCCATTTCAAGGGGAATTAAGATGATCATTTGTCTTTGATTGTGTTTGCCTATAATAACAGTTATCACTTCATAGCTCCGTTTGAGGTTCTTTATGGTAGGAGGTAAAGGTATACTATTTGTTCGTTTAAAGTTGGCAAAGATGCTTTTGATAGGCCAGAAACTATGAATGGGGTGATGGGAAAGATTCTAAAAAGGCTGATAATAGCCCAAAGTCGTTAGAAATCCTATGCAATTGTACGGTGGAGGGGCTTTGATTTTTCTTTTAGTAACTTGGTGTATTTGAATAATATTCCTATGAAATGGTTGAAGAGACTCTATAAGAAGGGGAATATCATTCCCTGCTATGTTGGCCCATATAGGATTCTAAGCTATTTGGAAAAGGTAGCTTAAAAATTAGAGTTGCTAATGTCTCCTAAAAACTAACCTTCAAAGACGTATGCTACGGTCGATGTCAAATATAGTAAACCATACCAGGTTGGGGTTGAACCTATAGGGAAAATGTTTAATGGTTGCTTAACTTGATGAAATTTATGAGTAGCGCAGAAAAGTAAATAGGGGGAATTTGGAATTAACAGTAAGTAGTCACCGAACTTGAATGCTTTGAGTTTGTAAACAATAGAAGATGAACACTAGCACTATGTTACCCCCTGGATTCTCAATGTCATATAAATTTCTCATGTTCAACCACCTATTTTGTTGCTCTACATGTAAAGCCGACAAGATATGTATTATAAATCATCTTGTGAATACGTTGATAAATCTCACTCTTTTCCTTGTGAGTCTCAGGATGTCACCTTATTGCATAGTTTGTATAACTTCTGTTCAACTTTCACCTTTCGAGTCTCAAGATGATTAGATGAGATGGCGGAATAATAAATGGACAAAAATCTCAAATTACTGTCTTAATCCCCTTTTCCCAATCTCACACTCCTTTGTGAAGATGGTCGCAAATACAGGTAATCCTCAATCTTTCGCAATAGCTCTAAGGTCAATTAATACGAAGAATATTAATACACATGCAACCATATTAGAATAGATGAATCTCCCATTTCCTTTACACAGTTAATCCTCCAGGGTTCCCACAACCCTATCAAAGGAAATTAGCTACTCATGTTCATGAAAAATCCATGATAATCAATAAATAATACATGTAATTAATTTCACAATAATAAGAAGAAAAAAATCCGATGTCTTCAGTTGAATAAAAACCTAAAAATCATAAGAACAAAATCTCAATGATCAAAGTATGTAAAAAGTAGCAAAAATATAGTAAAAGTGTGTAACCTAATAAAGGAACAACCCTAAGGTATGTACATCATCTCAACATAACCTATAAATCCTTATTAAAAAAGAATAGGAAAAGTATGTCATCACAAGGTATGACTCGCGTAGTCCACTTGTAAGGTCTTCTTATGAGTCGTACACTACTTGTTGTATGTACTCCAGTGACTGATCTTTTAAGTCTTTAGGCTTATGCTTTCTTTATGACTCATCCTCACAAGTCGCACCTTACCCATATGAATCGTGGTTCTCACACGTCACCACCTGGACCTTAAACTATCAATACCCTGGAAACTGGTCTCTTCACAACTTATCCTTATGAGTCGTACTTAGTTCTTACGACTCGTCTTCTTTTGTGAATTTAACTCAAACTTTTACTTTGGTTTATTTTCATTCAATGATTGCTACTCAAAACTTGTAGCCTCATGTTATAGTTCATACTCTTCAGTCGTATCCACTCTTCACTTAACTTTCGTGCTTCACTTTTGTTACTGTTGTGCGTACCAGTTAACCTATGAACAATATGATGTGTTAACAAATTTTAAGATGATTCATATGATGCAAAAACTTAATCTTTGTTAGAGATTTTTCTTCCAATTTCATTATAAGACTATTATTCACCTGTTTCACTAACAACAACCACAAAACCACATCATACCTACTAAAATAACCTAAGTCCAAGCTTAAATTCTTTGTTGTAAGCATCGAAGGTGTTGTCTTTCCACTGTGCATGAACACTCTCAACTTAGAAAGTTCGTGTTTACTCAGGTAAAATAGAATTCAAAACTTTAACACAACAACGATGCTTAAATAGAGAGATCCTAAGGTACCTATGGCAGTGATTTTTAGTTTAGTTTTAAATATTTTTATTACCCCTCATAGTCTTAAATTTTCTAGAATCAGACTGTGTATATCAATTTTTCACACAGAGAAACATCAAGGAATCCAATAATGGCATTACATTAGTAGCATATGACTAGGTATAATCACACTCACCGTACAGTCTAGCAATCTAACAACATAACCCATGTATGCTCACAATCAAATAAATTCCATTCACTCAGTTTAGATTAACCATGTTGTGCAGGGAAATTCCTAAAGTCACTTTCGCTCACAAAGAAGTATTGAATAGTGTATACAAAATACCATAGGCTTGCCCATATGCTCTTTTCTTGAGATCTCGAACAATTGGGATAGGATCAATAAAGGACTTTATTCATCTTGTAACGTAGGTTTGGGGCTGGTATGGCATATTTTTGGGATTTTTCAGTGACCATGTCTCCTTGACACTACTCTTTCTTTGGGCTCCAATTATTTTCCACTTTTTCTTTCTTTTATTTGTGCCCTTATCTTTCCCTTATTATCATAAAGCACATTCAGATTGGGCCAGGTGCATTTTTATTTTTTCACATTCTTTTTCTTCTCTTTTACTTTTCTTTTTCTTTTATTGCAATTCTTTTTCATTTATTATCGTTTTATTTTCACTGCACCCGCCCTTCTTCATTTTTCTTTCTACACATTTTTCTTCATACTTAATTTCCCTACGCACCCCTATAATAGCCACCCTTAACTTAGATGATTTTCTTAATTTGAGGTACATAGTGTCAAAGGAGGATCAGGGCCAAAATAAGTTCATTATAGTTCACAGAGGAAAGCTCAGTTAAGGCTCAAACGATAAGATTAAGGGATTCATATCATTTGTTAGGGAAATTTAGGATTGAGTGCAATCAAAATAAAAAATAGCCTATGATCACTTTCTTTTCAATTATCCTAAACCCTAGGTAAGAGCAACCAAGCAAGTTATTGATTTTGACACCTCGAGAACTAGGTAACACCTCACACATACCTCGTACAGGATCATAATACTAGTTACTACTTTTCCGGTTATGTAATTATTTGCCATAATTGTTATATCCCTAATTCTAATTCCATTATAAGATTCACGATCATCTCTAACATATACATATATTACACAATTAAAAAAATTTAAGGAGGGGTATCCATTCCTCAACATAATTATTCAAAATCAGTTATTCAAAATCAAACAGACTCAACATAATCACTCATAACAACATGTCATACAACAAGTACAAATTTTCTTCCTATTTTTGGCTTTGCTTGAGCTTTCGTATTCGGTCACCTCAGCTTTTAGCTCTACAATGTCAAGGGTTTAGCCACTTCCCAAATGATGTGTCATCCACTTCTTAAAGGTATCAAGTCTACCCTATATCCATTTACTTTTTTCTTCTAGCCTATTCTAGATCCAAGATTTTACGCCACTTTCTATTAACTGTGCCTTTTCTTTGCCCTTGCATAATATCATTTAAAATAGACTAGAAAATAATCACATACCCAGGTGGTGTATATCTAGTTGATGATGGTTGTGGGATGGTAGTAGGTGGTAAAATTGGATTGTTGGCTGGGCTAGCTATATTTGAATGTTGTGGCTCAGAATGGCCACCCTCAATAGGAACCTTATCTACTCCAGCATCCTTTTTTCTTTATCCTCTACATTTCATTGCTTGAGCTAGCAATGCTGAACCTAGCTTTGCTTGCCTGGTCATGGGATTAGTAGTATTTACTAAAATAGTCGATCACTGGAAGTTCCTAAACCCCTACAGCTAAACAAATCTGGGTATTCATACACGGATATGCCAAAAGTAGCTTTTTTCCTCCCACTACTCAATCTTGTACTTTTTTTCTAAGAACTGCCCCACCTTAAACTTATAACCCACCATGAGTCCTATAATTAATGCTGAACAAACCTTACAGAGCACATTATCCCTAGTAGTGGCACACAATATATGCCTCGCTAATGTCCACCATGCTTTTTCCTTGAAACTTAATGTTTGTTTGGTAATTTGATATGATTGTATTCCTAGGCCACAAACCACCGACTGTCTTGTTCCCCATTCAAGTCATTCAAACTTGCGATCTACCAAAAATGACTTATTTTATCTTCTAACCCCATATGCTTCCTCATAACCTTCTGTATTTCATCTATGTGGTAATCTATCTCTTCAGTGTTTATTGGTGGTTGGAACATAGGTCTACTAAAGAACCTCAAAATAGTTAGTAGGAAATGTTCAACCAAACTCCTTGAACTTTTAGTGACGTAAGTAGATCAGCACCTCACGATAACTTTCCCTTAGGATATTTTCTTTTCAGCTCACCCTTTTATGCAACATAAAATTCCTGCAGTAGTACAAGACTGAATTTACCTGGTACTATAGTCATCTACTAGAATCCATACTACTGAAATCTGGCCACAAATCTAGGCAACTCAGACATGCCTATTGTAGTTAACCTACATTCAAGATAAATTTCCCTTTTCATTCTTCCTGTTGCAGGGTTTATGCTTATCCCATTAGTGTACTTCTCCTGCATACTAGGGTACCCACACCAATCAACTATGGACACTAGAGTAGGCTTGATAGGTAGAAGGATTTATAGTGGCTCCTGCATGTCAGTAAGGGTTATATCCTCCTCCGTCTCACCCTTATTTTCAGATTCTCTCGTATAAGAACTAGAGAACTTAGTACCTTATTCACTGTTACACACTAATTCAATTTCATCATATTCATCTTCTGAAAATGATGGTGTGTATGAAGGGACGTGCTTGGATTTTTAATTCTAGGCGCCCTTGGAGGTGTATCCTCTAGTGTGACAACTTTCTTACCCTAAGGAAGTTTTTCCCTTGGTTATATTTTCCCTTCAATGGGTATTCAATGATATCTCGACTTGATTCATTTTTTCCTCATTTATAAGATGTCAATAAGACTTAGGAGCCAACTTCTTCTTAGTATTTTTCTTTGATGAGTCTCCTTTTGTATATATTAGTACCTGTGTACATACACTTATTACTGATTACTAAGAAAAAGAAGGAAAAACAAGAAAATTTGGTGTTACTGTGCATGTTTTGCTTATGTTAGGACTGGGGGTAAGATTTGTATACACTGGTTATGACTCATATGAATGAATCATAAGGTAAATAGTGTATTCCTTCATGCTTACTAGTCAACTTACGAGTTCTTCTAACATTTCATAAGGACACTTTGTGACTCATTACCAACACTCGTAAGTATATCAGAAACAAATCTCTATTGTGTCCAATCTACCCAGTTATTCACGACTGTATTTATGATTCATAGGGATTTGACATGACTCATATAGGCTAGTCGTAACCTTATAAACACTTTCACACTATTAAACATTATGTTGTTAATGATTATGAGTCTCGTAATGACTCGTTACATATAGGTATGAGTCGTAAGGATCCTTATATCAACTACAACATAAGGGTTAAGATTTGTGATGGCTCTAAAATACATTCCCCAAACTACCTTTCGATGTACAGAGTTGCCACCGCCTATCAATCTAAAAGCACACATTTTCTGTACATAAATTTAAGTTGACTACCAAATCCTATTTCGAACTTAAATTCTAAGTAATAGAGGTCACATTTTGCATGCACATAGATATAAACTCAGTGAAATTCTAAATTCTCAATTCATTTTTGTATTCAACTAGAAATATTAAAAGTTTGAGCTTAAAAACTTACTTGCTTGGTGAGCTGTAACCAAAGGTTATGACTTATTCTAACAGTTGTGAAGACTTCAAAGACATTTAGTCTAGATATGTTTCAAGTTCCAAATCCTTATGACTCCTTCTCACGATTCTTCATAATAAGGTATGACTCATGAAGATTTTGTATGACCTGAATTCTAGACTTTTTTTGTTTATTTTGCAATCTTTAATCCTACTCACTGAACACACATATTACCCTATAAATTTCTAAGTACAAAATATTGGGGTCCTCCCATGATATGCTTGATTTATCTTTGCGCTATGACATGGCTAAGTTGGATACTAGATTTTGCCAATTATCCTTCTAGGTTGCCTCCCATGTAGCACTTGATTTAACATCGCAGCACGGCACAATTTCCTTAGTTACTCAGGCTTCACTAACCACCATCTCAAAAATAAATTAATTTTCTTAGTGTTACCCTTATAATGTTTCCAATAGTGCTTTGTGTTCAAGTTCAACAGGAAAGTTACATGCTTTTCCATATACCAACTGATAAGGAGAAACACATATGAGAGTCTTAAAAGCTTTGCGGTAAGCCCATAATACATCATCTATTATTTTTGACCAATCAGTCCTATTTGGATTAATTATCTTCACCAAAATAGACTTGATTTCTCTATTGGACACCTGAACATGTATACTATTCTGTGGATAGTAAGGTGTTTCAACCTTGCGCTTTACTAGATACTTCTCAAGTAGACTCTTAAATAGAATATTACAAAAATGTGACCCACCATCTCTAATGAATGCACATGTTGTGCCAAATCGAGAAAAGATATATTTTTTTAGGAAAGACTTAACACTTCTTACTTCATTATTATGGAGTGAAACTTCTTCAATACATTTAGCGACATAGTCCACCACCACTAGGATATACTTTATACCAAAGGAGCTCCTAAATCGTCACATGAAATCCAAACCCCATACATCAAATAATTAGAATTCTAAAATAGGAGTCCTAGGAAATTCATAGAGCCCAGATATATTACATTGGCGTTGACATTGATCACAAGTTGAAGCATAATCATGAGCATCTCTGTAAATTGTTGAAAAGGACTACCTACATTGACAGATTTTGTGGGTTGTGTAGGTCCTCCATGATTACCCCCAACTAGTAAAGAATGACAATCCTCAAGGATTCTCATCATCTCCACTTCAGGGATACATCTACGAATAACCCCATCCGTATAGATTTGGAATAAATAAGGTTCATTGCTGAAAAATTTCCTTACCACATGTAAAAATTTCTTTCCCTGCCAAAAGAAAAGATCGTTTGGGACTAGATCGCTTGCTAGATAATTTGCATAGTCAACAATCTATGGAATTAGAAATTGTGAAGAGGCTAATATCAACTCATTTGGAAAACTATCATTAGTCTTGAGTATATCTTCAACTTTATGCATCTCTTCCTTCTTAAGTCTAGGCAAATGACTGGAACTTTATTCTCAGTGCTTTTTCAGTCCTTGACCTCGAAATCAAACTCTTGAAGAAAGATAACCCACCTAATCATACTAGGTTTTTTTTGTCATCAGTAATTACCTCAATGCTACATGATCAGTGTGTACAACTACCTTTGTCCCAATCATATAATATAAAAATTTCTCAAAGGCAAAAACCACTATCAACAACTCTTGTTCTATAATTGTGCAGTTTTTTTAGCAGGGTTTAGTTCCTTGCAAGCATAGTAGATGGGATGAAGGATATTTTTTTTATTGGCCTAGTACAACACCTAAGGCCACTCCACTTGTGTTACACATAATCTCAAATTATAAGGACTAATCAGGGGACACAATGATAAGAGCTATCGTCAACTTCTCCTTCATACATTCTAAAGCCTTCAAGCATACTTCATCAAAATCAGACTTCACCTTTTTCTTTAGAAGCCTACTGAAAGGATTGGCAATCTTTGACAAATCCTTGATGAATCGCCTGTAGAACCCAACATGTCCTACAAAAATCCGAATACCCTTCATAGAAATTGTTGGAGGTAATTTCTTTATCACTTCAATATTATCTCTATATACCTCCATACGCCTTTGAGAAATCTTGTACCCAAGGAAAATACCTTCTTTAATAATGAAATGGCACTTTTCCCAATTAAGTAAAAACTTGTATTCCTATGATCAACGAGGAGCGTTTCCCAAGTGGACTAGACAATAATGAAAGAATAACCAACTACCAAAAATTCATCTATGAATACTTCAATGGTGCATTCTACCATGTTATAAAAGATTAACATCATACATTTCAAAAACTAGTTGGACATTACACAACCCAAATGCCACAAGTCTAAATACAAAGTTCCCATAAGGGCAAGTGAAGGTTCTATTCTCTTGGTCTTCAAGAAAAGTAGTGATTTGGTTGCAGACCAAATACCCATCAAGAAAATAGTACCACCCTCTGACCGCAAGTCTGTCAAGCATCTCATCCATAAATGACATGGGGAAGTGGTCCTTCTAGGTCCATGCATTGTGTTTCCTGTAATACATACACATTCTCCATCATGTGACTAGCCTCATTAGCACTAGCTCATTCTTCTCATTTGGAACAATAGCAATACTTTCTTTCATCGTGGTACATTATACATGACTGACCCACACGCTATAAAAAATGGGATACACTACACCAACATTAAGACACTTGATTATCTATTTATTCACCACCTCCAGTATAGGAGGATTAATTCGACACTGATGTTTATACTTAGGACACAATCTAATTTAAGTTGGATTTTATTAGTAAAAAGGCCAGGCAGGATACCCACAATATCAACAATAGACCAACCATGGTCCTCTGGAATATTTATAGCACTAATACTAAAGATTCTATCTCTATCTTCCTCAGGTTAGCTGCTATGATTACAAACAAAGTGTTGTCAGCCCCTAAAAAGCATATTGCAAATAAGGAGGAAGGGCCTTCAACTCTAAGATGGGTGACTTCTCAATAGATGGGTGAGCTGGTGGAGTGGTTCTATATTTTTTAGATCCAAATAAAGCTTCTTCGGTGATAAAGTGTGAGAACCACTTCCATATACTGCACATACTATCTCATCATAATCTTCAATACCATTACTATTGAAGTTCACAATCACTGCTGCTAAGGCTTCAACACCTAATCTTTCTTATATGGGAACAACCTCAGAAGAATTATCTTAATTAGTCACTACATCAATATCATTGAATGTGATTAGCTCTTTCTTAGAAACATCAATCACGATACTATCCTCAACTCATCCGGCTACCGCATAGACTAATATATGTTGATACCTCCTTCTCACCATTGAGTCTAAATATCAGATATCATAATTCCATATCAATTAAAGTCCTTCCTATATCTTAGAATAGCTTGCCTAAGATAATTAGAACCTAAAAATCCACTTCACTACCCAGTACTAAAAAATTAGTAGGAAAGTTGAAAGAAGCCACTTTCACCTATACATCATAGAGAATACAAATAGAATTTTTAACTGTTTGGTCTGCCATTACTAATCTCATAGATATGTATTTGGGTGCCACAAATCCAAACTTCTTAAACACCACTAGTGGCAAAAGATTGATGCTAGCACAAAGATCATATAGTGCCTGAGTAAAATTAAAAGATCAAATGGTGGAAATAATACTGAATGCACCCAAATCCTCCTTCTTTTCTACTAATGATCTAGTAGAAAAAACACTACAGTGATTAATGTTGTCAACTGGATCATAACTTACTATATGATTCTCGGTTACTAAATCCTTCATGAAATTTTCATAAATAGGCATTTGTTCAAATGCCTCTACAAGTGCAATATTAATGGGTGACTTTTTTAATATAGATAGAAATTTTAGGTGTTTACCCTCTTCTTACTGTCTTTTTAATCTCCAAGAAAAAAAAGGGGGAAGTGTTGGGATAGTCATCAAAATAGGATCTTCAGCCTCATTCTTACCTTTAGTTTCTCACTACTCTTATCAAATATCAATACAGTCATCTTCATTAGCGGGATCGATCAAGGTGGGTTCAGGTGGATCCATTGTAGTTTTACCACTTCGAGTAGTAATGGTATGGCTATGACTATCCTTCTTTGAATTTACCAATGTACTACTAGGAAAAGTTCCATGTTTCCTTTGATTAAATGTGGTCGATATCTATCCATACTTCTACTCTATTTTTTTTAGTGCAGTAATATGTGACTCAACTTTTTGATTCAGCCCTGACAGGTCTGTCTTAATCTCCTTAAGTCACTTCTTTTGACTTCCATGTCCTTTGACTAATTTTGACAATATTGCCTCCATTTTAGACTCAGTACCCAGGCTACCTGGTGGTACATAGCTCTCACACTTATCTTTGTAGTCATCCTTGCATATCCAATCAACATCTAGGTCTCTGCTCTTATTACTATATCTATCATTTTAATAGTTTCGACCTTGATTCGCTTCCCCTTGGGCTAAAAAATCTGTCAAATGACAATAATGATACTATGCTTCCTCTTTAGAATAAGTCTCGTAGGTTCTAGAAGTTTGCACCCCTACTACATTTACTTTCTCAGCACTCATTATTGCAAATTGTTTTGTAAGAAGCCCAATGTCCATCCAAAGTTCTGCAAGCTCTTGTACTACCAAATCATAACCAGCTCCATAATCATTAGCTCCTCTAATATCATACATACCTGGACAAACCTCAGCATCTATAGTATGCCAACCTTTGTTAGTCACTAAATTATCATCTAGCATCTCTTGAGCAGCATTGCACCGAAGACGAATGAATGTATCTCCTGAAATAATATCTTTCATTGCCATAGAATAGACATTCAGTGATCTATAGAAGATTTTCTATAGATTTGATCTTGTGATTCTATGACTAGTTACCACACTCATCTTCTTTTAAAACCTAAACTGCGCATCATATATGGATTGTGTAGGTAACTGTCTGAAATTGTTGATTTCATCTTTTATTTATAACATCTTTGCCAGAGGGAAAAATCTGTTCAAAATATATCAACGTAAGTCAAGCTATGTAGTGATTGAACATCTAAGAAGTTGCATTAACCACAGTGATGCTTATCCAGTCAATGAAAATAGGAACAACTTCAACCTCAAAGCTTGTTGGTTCACCCTCGAAATGGTATACAATGTATAGATCCCAGTAAAATTAGCAAGATTCATTTTTAAATCATCTGTTCCTGATCTTGAAAACATACCCTTCAAGTTTAATAATTGGATCATTGGACTAGTAATACTAAATTTAACATTGGTGGATAGAGCAGGAGCAATAATTTCTCTTGTCTTAGTAATTCAACATATCCCACCACATCTTAAACATATGGCTGAAGATATTAATATACATGATTCATTGGATCTCTACCTCATTAAACTCTATCTCGATTCTCACTAACTTTTCTTGGCTTATTTAGCTTTACTTGTTAAGCTAGCCTAGCCTCTTCAGCTAACCATGCCTCCTTTTCCAATCTCATTTCTTCAACTACTTCTACTAATAAGTGCTCTATCTATCTATCGACTATTTTATTTAGATCTCCTAGAGCATTAGGTAGTGCTATATTGGGATCAACAGGTTGAGGAGGGGCTACAATTTTAGGGTCTCAAGCCCCCGTAGGAATACCATCATGAATTTGTACTACATCCTTTGTGGTATTTGAAGAATTCTTTTAGGCTCTTGATCAAAAGGGAGTAAGGAATTGCCTCTCCTCCTAGGTTTTTACACACCCTGGCATACGTTAAATCAAGAACATAAAATAAGATTCACAAACTTTACTAACTTCAATCAATAATTCACACTGTCTTTCCTGTAATGGTACAAAAATTTTATGTTGTCAAAAAACTAACCAAACTAGATTGGGGTCGAACCCGCAGGGAAAATATTGAACAGTTTCTTAACTTGACAAATTTATGAGCAGAGTAAAAAAGTAAATAGGGTTAATTTTGAATTAATAGTAAGTAGTTATCGAACTTAAATTCTTTGAGTTTGTAAAAACTAGAAGACGAACAGCAGGACTGTGTTCCCCCTGGCTTCTCAAAGCCATAAATTTCTTGTCTTAAACCACCTATTTCATTGCTCTACATGTAAAGCTGACAATCTATGTATTATTAATAGTCTTGTGAACACATTGATAAATCTCACCCTTTAACTTGTGAGTATCAAGGTATCTCCTTATTACTCCTTGTCTGTAAATTCAGTTTAACTTTTACCATTTTAGTGTCAAGTTTATTTAATGAGATAGTGGAATAATAAGATGGACATGAATCTCAAATTACTATCTTAATCCTATTTTTCCCCATCTCAAACTCCTTTCTGAGTATGTTCTCAGTTACAGGCAATCCTCAAGCTTCTACAGTAGCTCTGATGTCAGGTAATATGAACAAAATTAAGATATATGCAACCATATTAGAATAGATGAATTTCCCACTTCCTTTACATATTTAATCCGTCAGGGTTCCCAAAACCCTAGTTAAGGAATTAGTCATTCATGTTCATGTAATAATCTATGATAATAAATAAAGAACAAATATAATTAATTTCACAAGAATAAGAAGAAGAAAATATGAAGTCTTCTATTGAATAAATACCCAAAAATCTCACGAACAAAATCTCGATGATAAAAGTATGTAAAAAGTAGTAAAAGTGTTATAAGAGTGTTTTAACCTAATTAATCAATAACCTTAATGTATTTCTAGCATCTATAAATAACCCAAAAAAACTTATTAGTACGGAATAGGAAAAGTATGTTGGCATAAGGTATGAATCATGTAGTCCATTCGTAAGGTCTTCACACGACTCTTATTGCTCTTTTGATATGTACTTTCAGTGACTAATCTTTCAAGGCATCAGGCTTTTGTTGTCTTTATGACTAATTCTTACGTGTTTTAACTTGACCATACAATTTGTGATTTTAACTCATCACCACCTGGGTTTTAATATTTCAATGCTCTAGATAGTAGTATATTCACGACTTATCCTTACGATTCGTACTCAGGTCTTACAAATCATCTTCTTCTGTTACTACAAATCTAACTTTAACTTTGGTTTCTGATCTTTAAATAATTTTTTCTTTAGAATTGTGGACTCATCTTATGATTTGTACTCTCAAGTTGTATTCACTCTTTATTTAACTTCCCTGCTTGACTTTTGTTACTATTGTACTTATGAGGTAACCTACGAGGCATATGATATGTTGATGACTTATAAGATGACTCGTATGATGCATAAACTTCACCTTTGTCAGAGCTAATTCTTACAATTTCATTCAAAGACTATTATTAACCTTTTTAACCGGCAAAAAACACAAAACCACATCACACATAATAAAATAATGTAAGTACAAGAATAAATTCTTGGTTTTAAAAATTGAAAGTACTGTGTTTCCATGGTGCATTAGTTGCCTGGAGGGTTAGCATTAGTGAACCCAATGTTTTATCTCTCTTTGCTAAAAAATACATTAGTGGTTCAGCTTTGATTGTTACTTTAGAGAGTGTGTGTGTTAAATATAGCCTCTCTTATAAAGAGGTCCCAATTTAGAGTCTTGATCATCAGAATTGTAGGTTAAGCAATAAAGAAATTTGCATTAGTAAAGTTTTTAGAAAGAATCGGTCAATTGAGGGAGTAACTTGGGAAGCATAAGATGATATGCGAGCCAAATACCCCTACCTTTTTTCTATGGATTTAGTTCTAGCTTGAGGTAATGGTTTTTTTAATTTATTAATTCTCTGGTTTTCTATCTCATCTATCTAACCATCCTCATGTCATAGAATGCATTCATGAATTCAGTTCAGTTCATGCATAATGTCTCAGATTCAAATATTCAGTCAGAATTTAGCTCATAAGTATTCAGTGCATGATCTCAGTCATCCTAGTATTAAAGCTTAGACGGTTTTATTCAAGGATGAATGATCCCAAGGGAAGATATTTTAATACTCTAAATTTTTAAGCTCTATACCTCTATAGAGACAGGCCATAAAGTTAGCTTTCCAATGCGTCAAGTTTCATCTTAATTTGATATCATGGAAGAAAGTTATGTAATTTTTCCTCAGACGTCAGTCATCTGCTAGTGGCTACAACTCATGTGATAGCCCGCAACCAGACATTACAAGTTATTACGAGTAGTCGTAGTCACAATAAAAATTACTTTAGTTCCAGCCTAGTGATTACGACTCCACCTTATGTGTCGTAATTAGTGACTATGATTTGTCAAGAGGGACTCGTAGTCACATTAGTGAAAAATCTAGAAATTATCCCAGTGAAAATGAGTCTACCTTACAATTCATAACTAATGACTATGAGTCATAAGGAGGGACTCATAATCACAATAGTGTTCAGCCAAATACCCAAGCCTTTGTCATGAGTACAACATATGACTCATAGTTAAACATTATGAGTCGTTATATGGAATCAGAACCTGACAAGTTAAGGAACCAAACCTCAGAGTTGTAGGATACGACTTAGATCATGGCTCATGACTAGTAGTGTCAAGTAATAAGGTGAGTCGTAACGATTAGAACGGGATTTTTCTACATGTTTTCTCAGGGACTTTTATGTGTTTTCCCACTCTATTAAAAACTGACTCACATTATTTGAGCTTTCCAAGGCTGTTATAAAAGCTAAAAAATCCCCAATGACATGATTAATCATAATTTCACTTAGAGAAATAAAAAATGGACAATTTTCCTATTATCTCTAAGGAAACTTGGGTCTTTCAAGTTCAAACTTGATTACAAGAAATCATCCAAGGTTTATGCATTAAGGTATGTGGTATATTCATCAATGGGCTCCTTTCACCCATTGAGTCCCAAAGTTTCCTAAAACTCTCAAGTTTAGTTTACCCTTTGTTCTTAGGGTTCCATGAAAATTACGAATTTTCTTGGAATTATAGTTTATACTTGCAATTGAACCATCTATACTTGTTATTCTCACAAGATTAACATGTTTCTATACTCAGAATCATGAATTCCCTTAGTATAATAAGATACTATGTTTTTGGGTCTATAATTATAAAATTACTTACAAGTATTCTAATAATGTTATCATGTTTAATGTATTCTTCCATGCTAGTGGCCAACAAAAACCCGATACTTAAATATTCATGCATGTTACAATCATTAGGTTATAAGTCATTTATATCATGCTTGTATCATTAAATTCATAATATTATAATTTTATGAATTTATCATTTTTGAATCATGGTGAACTTTTATTAGTATAAGTGTTAGTTATGTTGGGAGTAGAACTTATCACCAAGCGAATCTAGGGATGAAGGCTCACTAGCCAGTAGATGGTTGAGATCTTTAGCAGTAATCCATATGTTCCATAACTATGTAACCAACATAGGTTATGATAGGTCATCCTGCTAGTAACGGGTTCACACTTTCTTACGGGTCACCTATCATTAAAGGGTTGACATCCTTGTCTTTTGGGATATCAATTTAGTGGATCCACACAGCCAGTATTAGTACCCTAGGCAAGGTACTGACACCCTTCATACTTGAGTTATAGGTTGAACCCCAAGTAGCTCAAATTCGGGAATGTTTGTTAAATATTAGCTCCCATAGTTTTTTTCAGTATTCAGACTATATCAGTTTAAGTTTGCATGACCAAATGTCAATATATTAGTTATGCAGTTATTTAGATCATTTCAGTACATGTTTATGCTTGGTCTATCATTCGTCTTACATATTTATGAATTCATGCTCAATACCTATACTACATTAAAAGTACTGACCGTATAACTTCTTTTTCACAGTGTTATCTTATAACATAGGTTCGGATATGCAGTTCCAAGATCGCGCTTAGTCCATTCCGATGTCACATAACTACAGTATGGGTTGTCCTCATCAGTCGAGGATTAGTTATATTATTAGTTATTCATCCTAGTATTTTATTTCATGCTATTTTTGTTAGTCAAAGTTAGTTGGAGACCTGTCCCAGTAACTCGTCATGTTAAGAGGCTTTCAGATAGGCAGAAAGTTGGTTATTTTTTTCAGTGATGTTTCTAGTTACTTTTCATATTACTTTGACATAATTAATCTGAAATTTTATTATAAAGACTTCCATATAATATTTTGTTACCTTGCTTCATGCATTTTATATCTTGTGCTAGATCATGGGTTATCTAGAGGTCACTTGTGAACTTAAGCACCATGTTATGAAAAGGGGTAGTATCTGATAGTGACAGCGACATATATACCACGATCGTGGTGGCACTAGATTTTTGGATCCACCGAATTTTCCAACTCCAAAATGGGCTAGACCGAGTGCTTGAGATTCATATGAAATCCTATATATGTAATCAAACTATGTAACCATACCAAGTTTGACATTTGGGATGCGGTGCTACACTTATAATTTATTTTCAAGATTTTTCGACCAATTACTGGTCCCATAACAATATTTAATTTTGTTAACTTTTTGAACAATAGGTGGAAATAAGATAGAGTGCCTCGACACCCAAACCAAAGGTCTACCAAGCCTAAAATCGATATTTTACAGCTTCTAGCATAGTCAAAATTTGCAAATGAGTTTGTTACCATAGAATAGATTGATCCAGTTTCCATTCTTTCTTGGTGAACTAGTTTTTTACTGAAGTTTTTACCTGGTTGCTATTTGGAACCAACGAAGTCTTAAATATAAGAAAATGTCTCTAAGAACAAAATGAACTGACCAATAACTAAAATGTCAATTCTAGTAATTCATAAATGATTTAGGGCAGCTATAGAAAATCAATAATGATAAAAATAAGTGGAAATACAGAAAAATGACCTGAAGGGTCATTACAATATTCACTTCTAAAGGAAATTTCGTCCAACAAAGTTAAGGATTAGGATGTACCTAAAGTCTCAAGGAGGTGAGGACACTGAGTCTCTATCTTTCTTTCCATCTCACACGAGGCCTCCTCTACTTAACCATAACTACAGGAATCTCTTTAGTGAGCAATCTCCTAACAGCACTATCCAAAATAAGGACAAGCTCCTCCACAAAGGTCTAATGCTAATATAACTGGAATGCGTTCCATTTATGAACATAAGAAAAATTAAGAATGTATTGCTACAAAATAGAGGCATGGAAAACTAGATGAAAAACAAAAAAATCTAGAGGTAGAGCTAACTCATAAGCCATCTCACCAGCTGCGTGCAGAATCTTAAAAGGTCCAATATATCTGGGTTGAGATTGCCCTTCCTTCCAAAAATTATCACACCTTTCATGGGAGATACACTGAGGAATACAGGATTACCAACTCAATATCTCAATGCGTGAAGCTTACGATAAGCATAGGCCTTCTGCCTACTCTGAGCCACTCTGTACTTTTTCGAAATCACCGTGACTGTATCCAAAGAATCCTATGGATAATTTGTGCCATGGGGCCTAACCTCAAAAGTATCAAACCATCAATATGGAGAATAACATCTCGTACCATGCTAGGCACATCTCGTACCATGCTAGGCCTTAAATGATGCCTTATCAATACTCGAATGATAGCTATTATTATATGGGAACTCTGCAAGGCTAAGTGCTTCTCCCACTGGCCTCAAAATTCCTTAACATAGGCTCGGGGCATATACTTAATAACATGAATAGTCTGCTTCGACTAACCATCTATCTGCAGATGAAAGGTTATAATAAAATCTAGCTGAGTGCCTAAAACCTCTTGAAATGCTATGCAAAATCTCAAAGTTAACACAGAACCACGATATGAAATCATAGATATAGGCATATCGTGAAAATGGACTATCTCACCAACAAAGATATGGGCTAACCTCTCAGCACGAAAAGATATCTAAATAGGAATGAAATGTGCTGGTCTTGTTAAATGATCAATAATGACCCAAATACCATCAGAACTAAAGGAAGTGTGAGGTGAACTACTAACAAAATTCATGGTAATCTGTTTCTACTTCCACTAAAGAATTGGTAGCCTTTGAGTCAAACTACCTGGTCACTGATGTTCAACCTTCTCCTACTTAAAATACAAGCAACAAGCTAAAGAGTCTGCCACATCACTCTTTATACCACTCCATGAATAATGTTGTCTCAAATCTCTATACATCTTGGTTGCACCAGGATAAATGGAATATATAGTGTTGCGGTCCTCATGAAAAATCAACTACATCAAGTCATTAATTCTTAAGAATAATTACAACCATCAAATCTCAAAACACCCGCAGAATATATAGTATTCTTCTCAGACTCACTACTCAACACCTAGTCACAAAGAAAGTGCAATTTACAATCCTCAAACAGACGATCCTCCTAGGATTTAAAATATCACGGTCAACCATCAAGTTAGCTAAGGACCTAATGTCCCATGCCAATAACCACTGAGAGACTAAAATAAAAGCCAAGCCATCTATGCTCATTGCCTTCTAATTCAAGGAATTTTCTGTCACATTAGTCTTTCTTGGACGATAGAAGATAGAAATATTATAATTTTTAAGAAACTCCATCCATCTACACTGCCTACTATTAAGCTTCCTCTAGGTTGATGTGATATAGATATATATTACTTTCGATGCATAAAATAAGGAAAATATGTAGGTTTATGAAGTTATTTTTTTTAGGTATGATTCTTTTTGGGAATCTTTGGCAGGAAATAATGTTTTGGTTGATAAGTTCATGAAAAAATAAAAAAAATGTGTCTTCGCTATTTTTGGAGTAATTATGGATATTTGAGATACTTTAGGGCTTGATTGTGATCAAAACATGTTTGAGAATTGATGTTCTTAAAAGATGCTCATATCTCCTACTAAGTCAACCTACGAACCACATGTAGGACCATCGAACCACAGGTAGGCAAATAAAGTGCCTAAATTCCAAAGTACTAATAACTAAAATTGCCAGAATTTTTCATATGTTACCTATGATTTGTACCTTACCTAAAGTCAGGACCGTAGGTACTATCTATTTCCGATGCCAGACAACGGGAACCGACCACATATAGTCATTGACCCTATTTTATCCTATTTTATTTGGGCTTTGGTTTTAGGGTTTTCTCACGTACAATAAATACCATTCATATGTCTTTTATAAGGAGTTACACACTTTTGATATTTCCAAACATATTTTGATTCCAAGATTAGACTTAAATCTTGGGATTAATGTGTATTGACTTTATTTGAATAATACTGTAACAGTTGTGGGTTATTACAATTCTTATCATTGTGATTTCCTCTATGCTTTCAACTTTGGATGATATTGATTTCTTCACATGTATTTGCAGCTAAAACCCATACCTAGGGTTGTGGAAACCCTAGTAAATTAATGAAGTAGGGGAAGTATGATTATTGAATTGAACTAATACCGATGGCATGCATTGCATTATCTTTACTATAATAGATTTATAGTGAACCCATTTCTAGATTTGTCAGAAGGAGAAACATCAAGGAATCCAATGATGGAATTACATTAGTAACATACGACTAGGTATAATCAAACTCACCATACAGTCTAGTAATCTCACAAAATAACCTATGTACGCTCACAATCAAAACAATTCCATTCACTTAATTCAGATTAATCATGTTGTGTAGAAAAATTCCTAAAGGGTCTCTCACTCACGAAGAAGTATCGACTGGTGTATACAAAATACCATAGGCTTGCCCATATGCTCTTTTCAGGAGATCTCAAACAGTTGGGATAGGATCAGTAAAGGACTTTATTCAGCTTGTAATGTAGGTTTGGGGATGGTACGGTATATTTTTAGGATTTTTCAGCGACCACGCCTCCTTGACACTACGCTTTCTTTGGGGTCCACTTATTTTTCATTTTTTCTTCCTTTTATTTATGACCTTATCTTTCCCTTATTATTGTAAAGCACATTCAGATTGGGCTAGGTGCATTTTATTTTCTCACATTCTTTTTCTTCTCTTTTGCTTTTCTTTTTCTTTTCTTGCAATTTTTTTTCCTTTTATTATCTTTTTATTTTCACTGCACCCGTCCTTCTTCATTTTTCTTTCTACAATTCTTTCTTTATACTTGTTTTTCCCTATGCATCCCAATAATAGCCACCCTCAACTTAGGTGATTTTGTTAAGCTGATGTGGACAGTGTCAAAGGAGGATCAGGGCCAAAATAGGTTCATTATAGTTTAAACAGGAAGGTCAGTTTAGGCTCAAACAATAGCATTAAGGGATTCATATCATTTGGTAGGTAAATTTATCGAGTGCACTCAAAACAAAAAATGGCTGATGATCACTTCCTTTTCGACATTCCTAAACCCTAGGTAAGAGAAACCGAGCAAGTTCTTGATTTTGACACACCTAGAACAAGGTAACACCTTACGCATACCTCGTACAGGGTCATACTACTAGTTACTACTTATCAAGTTATGTAATTATTTGCGATAATTGTTATATCCCTAATTCTAATTGCATTTTAAGATTCATGATCATCTCCAACACATACATGCATTACACGATCAACAAAATTTAAGCAGGCGTATCCATTTTAGAACACAATTATTCAAAATCAAACAGACTCAACATAATCATTCATTACAATATGTAATGCCACAAGTACAAACTTTCTTCCTAATTTTAGCTTTACACAACACACAAAAGAATCAAACATATGCCACTTAAGAAACTTCTCCGATTATGGTTGCGAGTTTGAAAACATGACAAATGTTACTCGTGGTGATCTTTGTACAACCCTAACCCACACTAAATCTTATGCAATATCCTCAGTGCATCTATCTATGTAATATAAGACTGGAAGACATACCAAGGCACTCATGGGAATGACTTATGTTGCATCATCATGTGAGCCCTCAAATTGGGTCTTACCATCCTCAACAGTAGTCTCATTAGCTATCGGGAATATTATATAATAGTGACATCGATTGTGTCTAGTGTGCTCAATGGTATGTCAGATGTTGGGGCTATATCACTACCCTCTTCTACATTATCACATGCTGGTTTTGAACTACCGGCACTAGCTGCCATCTCTTTGACCCTTACTTGCCGATCCTGTTCATTCTGAATGCTCACTTTTTTTTCTTTTTAAATTTTTTTAAAACTTCAATGCTTTATTTTATTTCTCTTGGCTTTCTTCTCCCACTAGAATATTCTAGATGTTTTCAACTTCCATCTCAGGATCAATCTTTGTTATTATATGTGTAAGGATAAATGGATTGTCCTACAGCTCATTAACCAGATTTTGTATTTAGATACATCAACTTTCACCTCTAGAATGTCAGGGATTTGGACACTTCCCAAATGATGTGTCTTCCACTGTATAAAGGCATCAAGTCTACCCTATGTCCATCTATTTTTTTCTTCTATCTTATTCTAGACCCAAGGTTTTATGCCACCTTCTATTAACTCTTTGCTTCAATAGTTCCAAACCCTTGGATAGTATAATTTAAACTAGAATGAGAAATAATCACATACCCTGGTTGTGCATATTTAGCTGATGATAGTTGTGGGACTGTAGTAGGTGGTAAAAATGGTGTGCTGGCTGGGCCAACTATATTTGAATATTGTGGCTCAAATTGGCCACCCTCAATAGGAATCTCATCTACTCCAGCGTTCTCTTTTCTTTATCCTTTACTTTGCATCGCTTGAGCTAGCAATGCTGAACCTTTCTTTGCTTGCCTAGTCATGGGATTACCAATATTTACTGAAAAAGCCAATCACCAAAAGTTCCTAAACCCTTACAACAAAACAAATATGGGTATTCATACACGGATATGCCAAAACTAGATTTTCTCTGCCCAATACTTAATCTCATATTTTTTTTCTAAAAACTACCCTACCTTAAACTCATAACCCACTATAAGTCCTGTAATCAATGCTGCACAAACTGTACTAAGCACATTGTCTCCAACAGTGGCACATAATATATGCCTCGCTACTGTTCACCATGCTTTGGCCTTAAAATTCTAAGTTTGTTTGGTAGTTTGATATGATTGTATTCCTGGTCACCTGTCACCCAACTGGCTTGTTCCCCATTCAAGTCAATCAAACCTGCGATCCACCAAAAATACCTCATTTTATCTTTTTACCCATATGCTTCCTCATAACCTTCCATATTTCATATATTAGGTAATCCCTCTCATCGGTGTTTACTGGTGGTTGGAACACAGGTCTACTAAAGAACCTCAAAATAGTTAATGGGGAAATGTTAAACCAAACTCCTTAAACTGTTAGTGATGTAAGTGGATCACCACCTCACCATAACTTTCCATGAGGATATTTTCTCTTTAGCTCACCCTTTTATGCAGCACAAAATTCCTGTACTAGTGTAGGACTAAATTTTCCTGGTGTTGTAGTCATCCACTAGAATCTATATTGCTGAAATCTGGCCGAAAATCTAGGCAACTCAGACATGCCTATTGTAGCTAACCTTAATTCAAGATAAATTCACCTTTTCATTCTTCCTAGTATAGAGTTTATGCTTATCCCATCATTGTATGTCTCGTGCATACTAGGGTACTCCCACAATTCAACAGTGGACACCAGAGTAGGATTGATAGTTGGAAGGATTTGTGGTGGCTCCTTTATGTTGATAACGGTCACTTCCTTCTCAGTCTCACCCTCATTTCCAGATTCTCCCTCATTAGAAATTGAGAAATTAGTACCTTCTTCATCATTACACTCTAATTCTTTGTCATTATATTTATCTGATAAAAATGATGGTGAGTATGGAGGGACGTGCTTGGATTTTTTATTCTAGGCCCTCTTGGAGGTTTATCCTCAAGTGTGATGACTTTCTTACCCCTAGGAAGTTTTTCCCTTGGTCATGTTTTCCCTTTCAATGGTTATTCGATGAGATCTCCACTTAATTCACTTTTTTCCATATTTATAAGATGGTAATCAGACTTATGAGCTTGCTTCTTCTTAGTATTTTTCTTTGATGAGACTCCATTTGGATATATTTGTACCTATGTACATACACATATTAGTGATTACTAAGGAAAAGAAAGAAAAACAAGAAAATTTAGTGTCAGTGTGCATGTTTTACTTATGTTACAACTGGGGGTAAGATTCGTATACACTGGTTATGACTCATATAAGCTAATCGCAAGGTAAATAGTGTATTCCTTCATGTTTACTAGTCTACTTACGAGTTCTCCTAACTTTTCATATGGAAAACTTATGACACATTTCCAAAACTCGTAAGTAGATCAGAAACAAATCTCTATTGAGTCCAATCTACCCAGTTATTTAAGATAGTATTTATGATTCATAGGGATTCTATACAACTCACATAAGCTAGTCGTAACCTTATTAAAATTTACACATTGCTAAAATTTATGTCGTCAATGATTATGAGTCTTGTAAAGACTCGTTACATGTAGGTATGAGTCGTAAGGAGCCTTATATCCACTACAACATATGGTTTAAGATTTGAGTTGGCTCTAAAATACAATCCCCAAACTACCTTTCAATGTATAGAGTTACCACCAAATATCAGTCCAAAAGCACATATTTTCTATACATAAATTTAAGTTGACTACCAAATCCTATTCCAAACTTAAATTCTAATTAATAGGGGTCACACTTTGCAAGCATATAGATATTAACTCGGTGAAATTCTAAATTCTCAATTCATTTTTGTATTCTACTAGATATATAAAAAGTTTGAGCTCAAAAACTTACTTGCTTGGTTGAGATGTTATATTTCTTGATTTAATCACGTTGCCTACCCCAAAGGTCGATGAACTCGATGGATTTGGGAGGTCCCAATATATCGAGTAATGTTTTTTTAGTAAGATTTCATAGACATTAAGTTTACAAGTTGGTCAACAATGGATGGAATTAGATGTTCGCAATGTCGGATACTCGGATTGGGTACCTCTCTTTTGTTTAAAAATCAGTAAACTAGGCTGGGTCGACTTGCGACCTTTGACCTGTTAAGTCTATTTATGAGTCATCTATACAACTCATAACAAATGCTTAAGGGTTTCTTACTCTCTCTATAAAGACTAGGAGCTCTTACCTAGTTCTGGATTTGGTACGGCATAATGTGACAAACTGTAAGCAGAGGTTACGACTCATAATGACAGTCATGAAGACTTCAAAAACATTTAGCCTAGATATGTTTTAAGTCCCAAATCCTTACGAATCCTTCTCATGAAGCTTCATAATAAGGTACGACTCATGAATAGTTTGTATGACCTGAATTCTATACTTTTTTGCTCTTTTTGCAATATTTAATCCTTCAGACTGAACACACATATTACACAATAAATTTATAAGTAAAACATCGGTTGCCTCCCATGCTACGCTTTATTTATCTTTGCGCCATGACATGGCTAGGTTGGATACTAGATTTCACCAATTAGCCTTATGGGTTGCCTCCCATGTAGTGGTCGATTTAACATTGCAGCATGACGTAATTTCTTTGGTTAGTTAGACTTCACCAAGCTACATCTCAAAAATAAAATTAATATTCTTAGTGTTACCTATATAATCTTTCCCATGGTGCTTTGCGTTCAAGTTTAATAGTCAAGTGACATGTTTTCCCATATACCAATTGATAAGGAGAAGAACTTATAAGTCTTGAAAGCTGTGGGGTATGCCCATAATGCATCATCTAGCCTTTTTGACCAATCTATCCTATTTATATTAACTATCTTTGCAAAAATAGATTTGATTTCTCTATTGGACACCTGAACCTATCTACTATTTATGGATGATAAGGTGTTTCCCCCTTGTGCTTTACTACATACTTCTCAAGTAGACTCTTAAATAGACGATTACAAAAATGTGACCCACCATCACTAATGATTGTATGTGGCGTGGAAAATCGAGAAAAGATATATTTTTTTAAGAAAGACTTAACACTTCTTACTTCATTATTATGGAGCGCAACCATTTCCATACATTTATCGACATAGTCCACCGCCACTAAGATATACTTAATACCAAAGGATCTCTCAAATGGTCACATGAAATCCACACCCCATACATCAAACAATTCCAATTCTAAAATAGGAGTCATAGGAAATTCATGAAGCCCAGAGATATTACCTTGGTGTTGACATTGATCACAAGCTGAAGCATAATCATGCGGATCTTTGTAAATTATTGGCCAGTACTACCCACATTGCAAGGTTTTGTGGGTTATGTGGGTCCTCTATGATTACCCCCAACTGGCAAAGAATGACAAGCCTCAAAGATTCTCATCATTTCCATCTTAGGGATATATCAATGAATAGCCCCATCTGCATAGATATGGAATAAATAAGGCTCATAAATTTCCTCACCTCATGTATAAATTTCTTTTCCTGCTAAAAGGAAAGATCGTCTAGGACTAGATCACATGCTAGATAATTTGTATAGTCAGTAATCCGTGGAATTAGATCTTGAGAAGAGGATAATATCAACTCGTCTAGAAAACTATCATTAATCTCGAGTATATCTTTAACTTTCTTCACCTTTTCCTCCTTAAGTCTAGGCAAATGATTTGAACTTTATTCTCAGTGCTTTTTCAGTCCTTGACCTAAAAATCAAACTCTTGAAGCAAGATAACCCACCTAATTATTCTAGGTTATTCATATTTTTGTCACTATTAAGTACCTTAATGCTGCTTGATCAGTGTGTACAACTACCTTTGTCCCAATCCAATAATATCAAAATTTTTGAAAGGCAAAAACCACTGTCAACAACTCTTGTTCTATAATTGTGTAGTTTTTTTAGTAGGGTTTAGTGCCTTGCTAGCATAGTAGATGGGATGCAGGATATATTTTTTCATTGGCCTAGTACAACACCTAAGACTACTCCACTTGTCTCACACATAATCTCAAGTGTCAAAGACCAATCAGGGGACAAGATGATAATAGCTATCATTAACTTCTCCTTCATACATTCAAAATAATTCAAGCATGCTTTATAAAAATCAAACTTCACTTCTTTCTTGAAAGCCTATTGAAGGGATTCGCAATCTTTGAGAAATCCTTGATGAATCGCCTGTAGAACCTAGCATGTCCTCAAAAACACCGAATACCTTTCACATAATTGGTGGAGGTAATTTCTCAATCACTTCAATCTTATCTGTATCTACATCTATACGCCTTTTCAAAATCTCAAGCCCAAGGACAATACCTTGTTTAACATTAAAATGGGATATTTCCCAATTAAATAACAAATTTTCTTCCTAAGATCAACGAGAAACGTTTGCCACGTGGACTAGACAATAATAAAATAAACAACCAACTACCATGTCAAAAAAATTGACATCATACATCTCTAAAAACTAGTTGGAGCATTACATAACCCGAATGGAATAAGTCTTAATACAAAGGTCTCATAAGGACAAGTGAAGGTTGTCTTTTCTTGGTCTTTGAGAGCATTAGTAATTTGGTTGTAGACCGAATACCCATCAATAAAATAGTACTAACCTCTGCCCGTATGTCTATCAAGCATCTCATCCATAAATGGCATGGGGAAATGGTCCTTCTAGGTCCATGCATTGTGTTTCCTATAATCAATACACATTATCCATCATATGACTAACCTCATTGGCAGTAGCTCATTCTTCTCATTAGGTACAATAACAATACTACCTTTCATCGGGATATATTATACCTGACTAACCCAGTAGCTATCAACAATGGGATACACTACACAAATATCAAGACACTTAATTATGTCTTTATTCACCACCTCTTGTATAAGAGGATTAATCCGACATTGATGTTCTATACTTAGGACACAATCCGATTTCAAGTTGGATTTTATGAGTACAAAGACCAGGAAGGATACCCACAATATCTATAATGGACCAACCTATAGTCCTATGGAATATCTGTAGCATTGACAATAAAGCTTCCACTTCTATCTGCCTCAGGTCATCTACAATGATTGCCAGCATAGTGTTATCAGGCCCCAAAAAAGCAGATTGCAAATGAGGAGAGAGGGCTTTAAACTTGAAAATGGGTGGCTCCTCAGTAGATAGGTGAGCTGGTAGAGTGGCTTTATTTTTTTCCAATACAAATTAAGCTTCTTTAGTGCAAAAGTATAAGAACTGCTCCCATATAGTGAACACAATATCTCATCATAGTCTTCAATAGGATCACTATTGAAGTTTATAATCACTGCTGCTAAGGCTTCAACACCTAATCTTTCTTATATAGGAACAATCTCAGAATAATTATTTTAATTAGTCATTGCATCAATATCATAGAATGATATTAGCTCTTTCTACGAAACATCAATCACTATACTATCCTCAACTCATCCGATTACTACTTGGACTAACATACATTGAATACCTCCTTCTCACTATTGAGTCTAAACATCAGATTTCCTAACTCCATATCAATTAGAGTCTTTCCTATAGCTAGGAATGGCCTACCTAAGATAATCAGAACTTGAAAGTCCACTTCACTACCTAGTATTAAGAAAATCAGAAGGAAAGATGAAAAAAGACACTTTCACCAATATATCATATAGAATACCAACATGATTTTTAACTGTTTGGTCTGCTATTACTAGTCTCATTGTTATGGGGTTAGGTGCCCCAAATCCCAACTGCTTCAACACCACTAGAGGCATAAAGTTGATGCTAGCATAAAGATCACATGGTGCCTGAGTAAAATTAAAAGATCCAATGGTGGAAGTAATAGTGAATGAACCCGAATCCTTCTTCTTTGTTACCAATAATCTAGCAGAAACAACACTGCAGTGATGAATGTTGTCAACTAGATCATAACTGACTATTTCTTTCTTGGTTACTAAATCCTTCATGAACTTTTCATAAATAGGCATTTGTTCCAATGCATCTACAAGTGGAATATTAATAGACGACTTCTTTAACATATATAGTAACTTTTTGTATTTACTTTCTTCTTAATTTCTTTTAAATCTCTAAGGAAAAGGAGGGGAAGGTGTTGGGATACTCTTCAAAATAGTCTCTTCAACCTCATCCTTACCTTTGTTTTGCTTGCTACTCTTATCAACCTCAACACAATTATCTTCAATAGCTGGATCGAGCAAGGTGGGTGCACGTGGATCCATTACGTTTTTACCACTTTGAGTAGTAATGGTATGGAAATGACTATCATTCTTGAATTTACCAATGTACTACTAGGAAGAGTTCCAAGTTGCCTCTGATTAAATGTTGTTTATATCTGGCCATACTTCTACTCCAAATTTTTGATTGCGGTAGCATGTGACTCAACTTTCTGATTCAGCCCTTACCGGTCTATATTAATCACCTTAAAACAACTCTTTTAACTTTCTTGTCCTTTGACTAATTTTGACAACATTGCCTCCATTCTAGATTCAGTATATAGGATACCTGGTGGTACATATCTATCACACTTCTCTTTACAATCATCCTTCTATATCCAATAACCATCTAGGCCTTTGCTTTTATTACTATATCTATCATTATAAAAGTTCCTACCTTGATTCCCTTGCCCTTGGGTTAAAATATATGTCAAATGACAATAAATTACTTTGCTTCCACTTTAAAATTAGTCTCGTAGGTTCTAGAAGTTAAACTCTGCACCCCTACTATATTTACTTTCTCAGCACTCATTATTGAAAATTATTTTGTAAGAAGCCCAATGTTTGTCCAATGGTGTGCAACCTTTTGTCCTACCAAATCATGACCAGATTCATAATCATTAGCTCCTCCAATAGCATATATACCTGCACAAACCTCAACATCTATAGTATGCCAACCTTGATTGGTCACTAAAATTTCATATAGCATCTCTTGAGCAGCATCACACTAAAGACGAATGAATACATCTCCTAAAATCATATCTATCATTATCCTAGAACTGACATTCTTTGATCTGTAGAAGATTTCTAATAGATTTAATCTTGTGATTCTATGACTATTTACCACGCTCAGCTTCTTTTTAAACCTAAACCACACGTCATATAGGGATTCTGCAGGTAACTGTCTAAAATTTTTGATTTCATCTTTTAGTTATAACATCCTTGCAGGTAGGAAAAATCTATTCAAAATCTATCAGTGCAAATTGTGCCATGCAGTGATTGAACATCCCAAAAGTTGCATTAACCATAGTTATGCTTATCCAGTCAGAAAAAATAGGAACAACCTCAACCTAAAAGCTTTTTCGTTCACCCCTAGAATGGTATACAAACTACAAATCCCAATAAAATTAGAAAGATTCTTTTTTACATCATCTATTACTAATCTCAAAAACATACCCTTTAAGTTTAACAATTGGATCACTGCACTAGTAGTGCCAAAATTAACATTCCTGGATAGAGTAGGAGGAATAATGGATCTTGTCTTAGTAATTCAACATATCTTACCACTTCCTAATCATATGGCTGAAGATATTGATATACATGAGTCATTGGAGCTTTACCTCATTGAAATCTATCTCGATTCTCAGCCACTTGTCTTGGCCTAGCTTGTTCTACTTGATAAGCTATCCTAGCCTCTTCAACTAACCGTGCCTCTTTTTCAAATTCTATTTCTTTAACTACTTCTAATAATAAGTGCTATTTCCATCTTTCTACAATTTTACTTGGATCTCCTAGAGCATGAAAAATTTCTATAGTAGGATCAATAGATGGAGGAGGGGGTACAATTTTAGGGTCTCAAGCCCCCGTTAGAATACCATCACGAATTTTCTCTAACATCCTTCGTTGTATTTGAAGAATTCTTTTAGGCTCTTTATGAAAAGGGAGTACGGATTTCCTCTTCTCCTAGAGTTTGACATACCTTGGCATACTTTAAATCAAGAACATGAAATAAGACTAATAAACTTCAATCAACAATTCACACTGTCTTTTCTTTATTGGCGCTAAAATTTTATGTCGCCCAAAAAATAACCTCCAAAGAAGTATATTATGATCGATGTCAAATATATCAACCCAAACTAGATTGAGGTCGAACCCGCAGGGAAACATTGAACAGTTTCTTAGTTTGATGAAATTTACCAGAAGAGTAAAAAAGTAAATTGGTTGAATTTTGAATTAACAGTAAGTAGTCATTGAACTTAGATTCTTTGAGTTTGTAAAAAATCGACGAAGAAAACTAGGACTGTGTTCCCCCTAGCTTATTAAATCCATAAATTTCTTATGTTAAACCATCTATTTTGTTGTTCTACTTGTAAAGCCGACAATCTATGTATTATTAATAGTCTTGTGAACGTGTTGATAAATCTCACCATTTAACTTGTGAGTCTCAGGGTTGTCTCCTTATTACTCCTTGTCTGTAACTTTAGTTCAACCTTCACCATTTGAGTCTCAAGTTTATTAGATGAGATAGTGCAATAATAAGATGGACGTGAATCTCAAATTACTATCTTAATCCCCTTTTTCCCAATCTCAAACTCCTTTCTAAGCATGTTCTTGGTTATAGGCAATCCTTAAGCTTCTACAGTAGCTCTGATGTCAGTTAATATGAACAAAATTAAGATACATGCAACTATATTAGAATAGATAAATTTCCCACCTCCTTTACATAGTTAATCTGCTAGGGTTGCCAAAACCCTAGTCAAGGAATTAGCCGCTCATGTTCATGCAACAATCCATGACAATAAATAAAGAACACATGTAATTATTTTCACAAGAATAAGAAGAAGAAAATATGAAGTATTCAATTGAATAAAAACCCAAAAATCTCAAGAAAAAAATTTCGATGATAAAAGTTTGTAAAAAGTAGTAAAAGTAATGTAAAATTATGTAACCTAATAAATGAATAACCCTAATGTATTTCTGGCATCTCAAAATAACCCAGAAATCCTTATTAGTACAGAATAGGAAAAGTATGTTGGGACAAGGTATGACATATGTAGTCCATTTGTAAGGTCTTCATATGAGTCTTATAGTTCTTTTCATATGTACAACAAAGACTGATCATTCAAGGAATCTAGCTATTTTTCTCTTTACAGCTCATTTTCAGATGTTGTACCTTAACCATACAGCATGTGGTCTTCATTTGTCACCACTCGGGCCTTAATATTTCAATATTCTAGACACTAGTATATTCACGAATTATCTTTATGATTTGTACTCTTGTCATATGACTCATCTTTGTCTGTGACTATAAATCTAACTTTAACTTTGGTTTCTGATCTTTTAATAATTTTTTCCTCAAACTTGTCTCCTCATCTTACGGTTCGTACTCTCAAGTCATATCCACCCTTTATTTAACTTGCTTTCTTGACTTTTGTTACTATTATGCTTATGAGTTAACCTACGGGGCATATAATGTGTTGACTACTTGTAAGATAACTAGTATGACACATAAACTTCATCTTTGTCTGAGCTATTTCTTCCAATTTCATTCCAAGACTATTATTCACCTTTTTTACCTACAACAAACACAAAACCACATCACACATGATAAAATAACGTAAGTCCAAGTATAAATTCATTGGTTTAAAAATTGAATGTGCTATATTTCCATGGTGCATTAGTTTCCTGTAGAGTTAGCATTAGTGCACCCAGTGTTTCATCTCTCTTTGCTAAAAAATATCGTTAGTGATCCAGCTTTTGTTGTTCCTTTAGAGAGTGTCTATGTGGAATATAGCCTCTCATATAAAAAGGTCCCAGTTTAGAGTCTTGACCATGAAAATTGCAGGTTAAGTAATAAAGAAATTTACATTAGTAAAGGTTTTATGAAGGAATTGGTCCATTGATGGAGTTACTTGGGAAGCATAAAATAATATACGAGCCAAATATCCCTACCTTTTTTCTATGAATTTAGTTCCAGCTTGAGGTAAAGGTTTTTTAATTAATTAATTTATGGTTTTCTATCTTATCGATCTAACCATCCTCATGTCATATAATGCATTCATGAATTCAGTTCAGTCTATGCATAATGTCTCAAATTCAGATTTTCAGTCATAATTTAGCTCATTAGTATTCAGTACGTGATTTCAATCATCCTAGTATTCAAGCTCAGACAGTTTTATTCAAGGATGAATGATACCAAGGGGAGATATTGTAATACCCTAAATTTTGTAAGCTGTAGACCTCTCTAGAGATAGGCCATAAAGTTAGCTTTCCAACACGCCAAGTCTCATCTTAATTCGATATCGTGGAGGAAATTTATGTAACTTTTCTTTAGACATCAGCCAAATACTAGTGGAAAAAACTCATGTGATTGCCCGTAACCAGAATTACAAGTTGCTACGAGTAGCCGTAGTCACAACAAAAATTTCCTTTAGTTCCACCCATTGACTACGAATCCACCTTACTGTTGTAATTAGTGACTATGATTTGCCCAGAGGGACTCGTAGTAACAATAGTGAGAAATCTAGAAATCATCCCAGTAATAAAGAGTTTACTTTACAATTCATAACTACTGACTATGAGTCCTAAGCAGGGACTCGTAATCACAACAGTGTTCAGCCAAGTACCCAATCCTTTGTCACGAGTACAACATATAACTTATACTCAAACATTATGAGTTGTTATATGGATTCGCAACCTAACAAGTTCAGGACCCAAACCTCAGAGTTGTAGGATACGACTCAGATCATGACTCATGACTAGTAGTGTCAAGTCATGAGGTGAGTCGTAACAATTAGAACGGGATTTCCCTACACATTTTCCCAGGGACTTTTATGTGTTTTCCCACTCTGTTAAAAACATGACCCACGTCATTTGGTCTTCCCAAGGGTGTGATAAAAGCTCAAAAATCCCCAATTACATGATTAATCATAATTCCACTCAAAGATATAAAAAATGGGCAATTTTTCTATTCTCTCCTAGGCAACTTGGGTCTTTCAAGTTCAAACTTTATTTCAAGAAATCATCCAAGGCTTATGCATCCATGTATGTGGAATATTCATCAATAGGCCCCTTTTACCCATTGAGTCCCAAAGTTTCCTAAAACTCTGACGTTTAGTCTACTCTTTGTTCTTAGTGTTACATGGAAATTATGAAGTTTCTTTGAATTATAGTTTATACTTGCAATTGAACCATATATACTCGTTATTCTCACAAGCTTAACCTATTTCTATACTCAGAATCATGAATTCCCTTAGTATAATAAGATATTATGTTTTGGGGTCTTCAATCATGAAATTACTTACTAGTATTCTAATAATGTTATCATGTTTAATGTATTCTGCCATACTAGTGGCCTACAAACACCTGATACCTAAATATTCATGTATGTTACACATCGGTTTATAAGTCATTCATATCATGTTTGTATTATTAAATTCATAATATTATCATTTTGAGCATTTATCAGTTTTGAATCATGGTAAACTTTTATCAGTATCTGTGTCAATTATGTTGGGAGTAGAATTTAGCACAGAGCAAATCTAGGGATGAAGGCTCACCTGCTAGTTGATGGTTGAGATCTTTAGCAGCAATCCGTATGTTCCAGAACAAGGTAACCAACATAGGTTATGAGAAATCATCCTTCTAGTAATGGTTGACACTTTATTATGGGTCACCTATCATTAGAGGGTTGATATCCTAGTCCTTTGGGATATTAATTTAGTGGATCCACACAGCTAGTGTTGGTACCCTCGGCAAGGTACTGACACCCTTCATACTGGGGTTACAGGTTGAACCCTAAGTAGCTCAGATTTGGGAATGTCGGTTAAATGTTAGATCCCACATTTTCAGTTCAGTATTCAGATTATATTAGTTTAATCTTGCATAACTAAATATCAATATATTAGTCATGCAGTTATTCAGATCATTTCAGTACATGTTTATGCTTGGTCTAGAATTCATCTTACATGTTCATGAATTTATACTCAGTACCTATAGTAAATTAAAAGTACTGACCGCAAAACTTCTTTTGTGTAGAGTCGTCTTATATATAGGTTCAGATGCACAAGTCCAAGATCACGCTTAGTCAGTTCTGATACTACTCAGCTACAGTATTGGGGAGTCCTCATCAGTCGAGGATTAGTTATATTATTAGTTATTCATCCTAGTATTTTATTTCATGCTATTTTATTTAGTCAAAGTTAGTTGGTGACCTGTGACCTGTCCCAAAAACTCATCATGTTTAGAGGCTTTCAGATAGGCAGAAAGTTAGTTATGTTTCTCAATGTTGTTTCTAGTGATATTTGATATTACCTTGAGTTAATTAATCTGAAATTTTATTCTAAAGACTTCCACATAATATTTTCTTACCTTTCTTCATGCATTTTACATCCTATGCCAGATCATGGGTTATCTTGAGGTCACTTATGACCTTAAGCACCGTGTTATAACCAGGGGGTAGCATTGGGTCGTGACTACGACATCGATACCATGATCGTGGTGGAACCAAATTTTAAGATGCATTAAATTTTCTAACTCCAAAATTGGCTAGAATGAGTGCTTGAGTTCATTTAAAATCATATATATGTAATAAAACTATGTAACTATACCAAGTTTGACATTTCGAATGCGATTCTACATTCGTAATTTATTTTGAAGGTTTTTCAACCAATTACTGGTCCCACAACCATATGTAACTTTCTTAACTTTTCGACCAGTAGGTGAAAATAAGATAGAGTTGCTCGGCACCCAAACCAAAGATCTACCAAGCCTAAAATCGATATTTAAGAGCTGCTAGCTTAATCAGAATTTGCATATGAGATTGTTACCATAGAATAGATTGATCCAATTTCCATTCATTTTTGGTAAACTAGATTTTAACTGAATTTTTTGCCCGGTTGATATTTGGAACCAATGAAGTCTTCAATATAAGAAAATGTCTCAAAGAACAAAATGAACTTCCCAATAACTAAAATGTGAATTCCAGCAATTCATAAATGATTTGGGGTAGCTATAGAAAATTTATGACAACAAAAATAAGTGGAAATATAGAAAAACGACCTGAAGGGTCATTACAATATTCACTACTAAAGGAAATTTTGTCCATAAAAGTTAAAGATTAGGATGTACCTAAAGTCTCAAACATGTGATGATACTGAATCTATATCTCACTTTCAATCTCGTACGAGGCCTTCTCTACTGAACTGTAACTATAGGAATCTTTTTAGTGTGCAATCTCCTGACATAACTAGCCAAAATAAGCACAAGATCCTCCACAAATGTCTAACTCTAATATAACTAGAATGAGTTCCATCTAAGCACATACGACAGATTAGGAATGTATGCCACAAAATAAAGACATGGAAAACTGGATGAACAACAAAAAAATCTAGAGGAAGAGCTAACTCATAAGCCACCTCACCAACTTCATGGAGAATCTCAAAAGGTCCAATATATCTGGGGTTGAGCTTTCCCTTCCTTCCAAACCTCATCACACCTTTCATGAAAGATATACAAGGAAATACAGGATCACCAACTCAAAATCTTAATGTATGAAGCTTACGGTATACATAGGCCTTCTTCTTACTCTAAACCACTCTCTACATATCATGAATCACCATGACTCTATCCAATGACACCTGTGGATAATTTGTACCACGGTGCCTAACCTCAAAAGTCTCAAACCATCAATATGGAGAATGACATCTCCTACCATACTAGGCTTCAAATAATGCCTTATTAATATTCGAATGATAGCTATTATTATATGGGAACTCTGCCAAGACTAAGTGCTTTTCCAACTGGCCTCAAAATTCGATAACATTGGGTCAGGGCATATACTTAAGAGCATGAATAGTCTGCTCTGACTAACCCTCTATCTACAGATGAAAGGTTCTACTAAGATCAACTTGACTGCCCATAACCTCTTGAAATAATATGTAAAATCTCAAAGTTAGTACAGAACCACGATATGAAATGATAGATATAGGCACACCATGAAAATGGACTATCTCTCCAACATAGATATAGGTTAACCTGTCAGCACTGGAATACATCTAAATAGCGATAAAATGTGTTAACTTTATCAAATGATCAACAATAACCCAAATACCATCGGAACCAAAGGAAGTGTGAGGAGAAATACCAACAAAATCCATAGTAATTTATTTTTATTTCCACTAAAGAATGAGCAGCCTCTGAGTCAAACTACCTGGTCACTGATGCTCATCCTTCACCTGCTTAAAAGAAAAGCAATGAGATAAAGAGTTTGCCATATCACTCTTCATACCACTCCATCAATAATGTTTTCTCAAATCTCTGTACATCTTGGCTGCGCCAGGATGAATCGAATATCTAGAGTTATAGTCCTTATAAAAATTTAATTAAATTAAGTTGTTAATTTCTAAAGCATCATTACAACCATCAAATCTCAAAACACCCTTAGAATCTATTGTGTTCTTCTCAGAATCACTACTCAACACCTAGTCATAAAGGAAGCGCAACTTACAATCCTCAAATAGATGATCCTCCTAGGATTTAAAATATCAAAGAGAACCATCAAGTTAGATAAGGACCTAATGTCCCATGCCAATGGCCACTAAGAGACTGAAATAAAATCCAAGCTACCTATACTCATTGCATTCCAATACAAGGAATTTGCTACCACATTAGTCTTGCTTGGATGATACAAAATAGAAATATTATAATCCTTAGTCAACTCCATCCGTCTATACTGCTTACCATTAATCTCTCTGTAGATGATATGATATAGAAATATAGCACTTTTGCTGCATAATACAGGGAAAATATCCAGGTTTCTGAGGTTATTTTTTGAGGTATGATGCTTTTTTGGAATCTTTGGTAGGAAATAATATTTTAGATTATAGGTTCAAGAATAATGACAAGAAAATGTGATTTTGCTATTTTTGGAGTAATTATGGATGTTTGAGATACTTTATGGATTGATCGTGATCAAAACATGTTCGAGAATTGATGAAGTTCTAAAAAGATGACTCACTGGTCCTACTAAGTCAACCTACAGACCACATGTAGGTCCTTCAAACCATAGATAGACAAAGAAAGTTCCTAAAGTCCAAAATACCAAGAACTAAACTTGCCAGAATTTTTCATCTATTACCTATGATTTGTACATGCACCCAAAGTCAGGATCATAGGTACTACCTATTTCCAGTACTAGACCACGGGTACAGAAAAGATATAGTTATTGACCCCGTTTTCTCATATTTTTTTTGGTATTTGGTTTTAGGGTTTCCTTATGTACTATAAATACCATGCATGTGTCTTTTAGAAGGAGTTACACACTTTTGATATTTACAAACATATTTTGATTCCAAGATTGGACTTAAATCTTAGGATTTACATGTATTGACTTCATTTGAATAATTCAGTCACAGTTGTTGTTTATTACAATTCTTATCATTGTGATTTCATATATGCTTTCAACTCTGGATAATATTGATTTCTTCACATGTATAAGCATCGAATACCCATAGCTAGGGTTGGGGAAACCCTGGCAGATTAATGAAGTAGGAAAAGTGTGATTATTGAATTGAACTAATATCGATGGCATACATTGCATTATCTTTACTATAATATATTTCTTAGCGGTGAACAATGTTAAGATCATATATAAATTAGTGCTACTTACTCAAAAAGAGGAGTAGTGACTTGGAAAATATAAAGACAACAATAATTTAGAGTTTAGCTATTTATCCATGCTACTAGTTATTATCTACGTAAGATAGTTTGATTTCATATAATAACTAGAGACTCAAAAGTTAATAGTTAACTGGGTTCAAGATAAGGATTAGTAAGGAGACATCCTGAGACTCAAAAGGTAAAGACTGAAATTTATCTACTCATCCAAATGACTGTAGATGGTACATTACTTATTAATTCTGCATGTAATGTATTAGGCTATTTTAATAGAGCATGATAAGCCTATAAGTTAAGAAGTCAGGGGTACACAATCATAGCATTCACTAATATTGATCACAACAAAAGTTGTTAGCTGATCTTTGTTTTCTATTCCCATTAAAAATCCCCGATTTACTTTCTCGTTTTCACTTGTTGATTACAACATCTAAAATCCTTGAGTCCACGTATACCCTTGGTGTTCAACCCAAAACTTTTTTGGGTTAATACATTTCAACAATGACCATATCATTATCTGATAGAAGGTATTGTTTGGACATCATCAAAATATTTGCACCACTACCGAGGTGTACAATGTTTATTTATGAACTAAGGTTGTTACAATCATCTAGTCTTTATTTTGTTCAAATTTGGTCATATGCTTAGCAGATAGAGTAAAGAAAATCCCTTACTCCCACAAAATCATAATCTAGAGAAGATCCTACAAACACTTGGTAGGATATCTGAATTGAAAATAGAAAAAATTTCTATAGGGGTTTGTAATGTTGTACCTCCCCCTCATACTGATGAAGTGTACTAAATTATTGATCAACAGACTAGTGAACTTTTAGCTCATGATAAAATTGAGAGGAGGGTATTAGAGAAATCTCAACACATATCTTAGGAGGTAGAGTTAGATGAGATGAAATAGGTACCAGACTATAGAGTAGTTGATAGTGGAAACCAAATTAGAAATAAAGGAGGCCGACCTCAATTGATCCCACTATAACGTTATGTTCAGTCAGATGAAGATAATGAAGAGGATCTGGGATACGTTGAGATGGAAGAGACTAGAGCTACTATTTCTCTTATTTTGCCTCCCAATTTTAAGTTCAACATTTCTAGTTCTTTAATTCAACTCTTTTATTTGAAGGGCGTGTTTGTTGGGTTACATACTGATGGCAAAAAAAATGCATATGGGAAATTTTATTGGGATTTGTACATCCTATACCATACTAGGGATAGATTAAGAGGTATTGAGACAAGGTTGTTTCCCTTCTCACTTATTAGAGAAGAATATATATAGTTAGGGGAACTTCCAAGAGAGTCTATAACGACATGGAGCAAGTTATGCAGATAATTCTTCAATAGGTTCTTTCCTCTATCTAAGGTATTGTAGCTTAAGGATGAAATTTATAAATTTAGGAAGCTGTAGTCAGAATCTATTTATAAGGCATGGTCCAAATTTAAGAAGAAGCTTAGCATAGTTCCCAACCACTAAATTTTAGGGACAATCTTATTGGAAATTTTCTATAAATCCCTAACTATCAGTTCTAGATCAATGGCAGACACAATCTTCTGAGTAACCTTCATAAGATTATGATGGGAAATGGATTTGAGTATGATGGATCAGATCTTATTAACTAACCAAGGGTGGCTAACTCTAGAGTTTGAGAAAAGATCAAACAGCTATGTCATTAGAGCTTTTGGTGAGGGGAGAGCAGCTGAGAATGTCGTAGCTCAGGAAATTTCACCATTGAGTAAAAATATTGGTGAGTTGGCAAAGCAATTTGCAATAATAATTTTTTCAAAGTTTAATGCAGTAGGGGTACAAAGTGTAGCTTCTAGGGTGCATGAGTATGAGTTAGAGGAGGATGAAAAGCATGTGGATCATCAGTTGGCAAATTTTCAAGAAAAAGATATAGGGAATCAATATTGGAACTATGTTGATAGAGATAAATACATTTCACCTGGTAGATAAGATTTAGAATTCAGAATAGAGGAGATATTGGCTACGTTGATGAAAGGTCAAGAGAGTCAAGAAGCTTGTATTAAAGATCTCAAGTTTATTATTTCAAGATTAGCCCAGGAGGTTGAGTCCTATGTAACATTTGTTAAGTAGTTGGAGCACCAGTATGGGCAAATCTCTATTACTTTAGCTGAGAGATAGTTAGGAATACTTCCTAGAGACAATGTGTCGAATCTAAAGACACTGGTTCATTGCATAGCTATTAACATAATAAGTGATTCCCCACCAGATAAGCACATTTTTACCACTACTAAAGAGCCAGAAAGGTAAAATATTAATCTAGACGAGCCACCTCAAGCAGAATTAAAAAAACTTACATATAGTGATGATAATTTTAGGTTTGATGGTAATGATGACTGGGTAGGAGAAGAGCTGCAGCATATATAGCTGCATTTTAGCATAGATTTTCATGGACATCAAGTTTAAAAGAAAGTAGACTGAGGTGCAATCCACATCTAATGTTCTATTGGATGTATAAGGATAATAAGGCTATATGTGATATGGGAGTAAGAATAAATATTATGCCATTAGTGATATACATATTATTAGGGATAGAAAAACTCAAGCCTACATCTGCAAGGCTATTGATGGGGGATTCATCTATAAAGAAGCCAGTGGATATTGTGGAAAATGTATAAGTGAAGGTAGTATCGTTCACGTATAAATGAAATTTCATGATTTTAGACTGTGTAATGGATACACATTCTTCTATTAACTTGGGTAGACCTTTCTTATCCACTGGCTGAGTTTTTATTGATATGGTCCTAGAGAAGATCACTTTCAAATAAAATATAAGCAAATAGTGTCTAATGCATGACAGTTTAGTAGGCTGATGATATGAAAGTGGTAACTGTGATTGATGTAGTAGAGGATGATGTGAGTACTGTAAAGGTTCCTATTGAGTAGAGATTATGGGTTGAAGTATTAGCAACAGTAATTATAAACTTTGAGAGTGATGGGATAGATAAGTATGATCAGTTAGTTCAACAACTGTATGTTATATGTTCTTACAAATATTCCCCAAAGAATCTGGACCTTGACTTTAATGATTGAACCAAACCTCCTGCAAGACCATCAATTGAAGAGCCATTGGTATTGGAATTTAGGGCCCTCCCACCTCATTTGAAGTATGCATTCTTGGGGGCAAAGAATACTTTACTGTTAATTGTTGCAGCATATTTGGTAGAAGCATAAGTAGAAGCTTTGATATCATTGTTACAAAAATTCAAGAGGGCTATTGGGTGGACCATTGCAGATATTGTAGGGATTTCACCATGTATATACACACATAAGATAAAGCTTGAGTGGAAAAACATTCACAGTATTGAGCATCATAGATGACTAAATCCTCTTATATAGGTGGTAGTAAAAAGGAGATAATCAAGTGGTTAGATACAAGGGTAGGTTTTCCCATTGTAGACAACAAAGAGGTTAGCCCAGTTCAATATGTGCTAAAGAAAGGAGGAATCACAGTGGTTCCAAATGAGAAGAATGAATTAGTACCAATAAGGCTAGTTACTAGGTGGAGAGTATGCATGGACTATAGAATAATGAATAAGTGGACACAAAAAGACCACTTCACTATGCCATTCATGGATCATATGTTTGACAGACTAGCAGGAAGAGGTTGGTACTATTTTTGTAATGGGTATTCAAATTACAATACAATCATGATTGCTCCAGAAGACAAAGAAAATACTAATTTTACTTGCCCTATAGGACCTTTGTATTCAAGAAGATGTCACTCGAGATATGCAATTCCCCGGCCACTTTTCAAAGATGAATGATATCCATATTCTATGACATGGTGGAAGACACTATTGAAGTATTCATGGATGATTTTTCAGTGGTTGGGGACTTATTCGATAACTGCTTTAACCAATTTTCTAGTTCACTACAAAGATGTGAAAAATGTAACTTAGTACTCAATTGGAAAAAATGACACTTTAGGGTAAAAGAAGGTATCTATAATACTTGTGCTTTTCCTAGCTAGAAATCATCTCAAGGATGCTAGTACTTGATTTGAAATACAAATCTATTTTTGTACCTATGGTATTTTGTATATTTCTACTTCTATCATGTGGGAAATTGAGTTAGCTTTCTATGATACCAATTTTGTGCATATCTGACACCTGATGAGGAAGTTATGGGTGTTTTACTCAAAACTGACCAAAACGCCTAGGTGCGACGTCCAAGTTGACGGACCACCAAAAAAGTGAAGGACTGCCGCTTTAACCGTTACAGCTAAGTCATTAGGTCCATGTTCTGGATAAGGATTGATGGATGAGTTGATGGACCGTTAGATTTTTGATGGACAGTCATCCAGGCCATCAACTCTTATCAAGTGAACCCCATTTCTGGTCCACATATAACGGTTGAAATGATAGACCATCAAGTTCCTGATAGACCGTCAGTCGGGTCATCACACACCACGTTCTGTTTACTTCCAGGCTATTTTAGCAGGGGTATTTTGGTCACTTGCCACTCACCTATATATACCGAGATTAGTCTTAATTCAGCCAGTTTGCTCATTATTATTTAACAAACAAAAACTAGAGTTTCTCTCTAAATTTAATCTCCAAGAGCAAGACCCGATCTTCTTAAAAAATCAAAGGATTTCAAATCCTTAAAGTTTAAAAACATCATGAACCTTGAGTCAGGTATGCGTTGTGTTCATCTATGGATCCATTTGGTCATAGAGCTTAAGAACCATGTTTTAAATATTATTTTATGATTGTTATGTTGTGATACGAGCATGTACATATTGATGATTGTTGGTTAAGTTTCAAGATGATATCTAAAGGTGTTTTCGTGAAGTATATGTGTTTTTTAGTTAAAAACCATAATCCTTATGTGGTTTAATATGGTGAAATTCATGAACACACTTAGGCTAAAAGAATGCATGCAAAGTCTTTGATAATATTCCTAGATGATAGAATTCATGTCCCATGATTTAATAGTGCTTAAATGATAAGTCCATTATCTATGCTTTACGATTTCCTATGAATTCTATGTGAGTGATATGCATTGTTGTTGTGATATAGATTATTCATGATATCGAAGCTATCCAAGTGTAAACATGTTGTATGAATTTTCCTTCCATGTATAAGATGTTGAGAACTATGCTTACTGTGAAATCGCCTACTCATGAAATGGTAAATTATGGACTCTACTCTTATGATCAAGTCAGTCATGTGTGTCAGTTTCCTTCCATTGAGACCTGGGGGTACTTGTACCTGAAAAATATAGTTGTGTACCTAGAACCATGTCATGTTATCACGATAATCTCATTCAATCCACGGTCTATACAACTCAGTCAGGTATGTGACTCAGGAAACCTCAAAAATCTTATTATCTCAGTATATTCTCAACTAGTAGCACTAATCCATCAGTCAATGGAAGTCAATTACTCAGTCCATGTACTGTCAGTTAAATCATGTTAAGTCTCTTCAGAGAATGCAAATCCAAACTTTAAATTTTAATAAATCTTCGATGAAAATTACTAATCCTTCACTTAGGAATTACTCTAATGTCTTCTTAGCTTAAGAATAGTCCATAATCCTTTATCTCAGATCATCAATATCGCAAAACACAATCTACCTGCCAATCTCAACACACTATCTCCCCCTTGAGATAAAACCTCTACTTTTTGGTAAGGAATTTAAGGATCAGTACTTAGCGCCAACAATATGGCTATAAACACTAACTTGATGTGGGATAAATGGTGCCTATGGGAAGCTAGAAGTGCCAGTTTAGTATTCATGTTGTGCGAGGGAGCATGAGCTTCAGTCAAACTCTCAGTCCGATCGCCCAAATCAGTAGGGTGCTAGTCCATCTGTCACAATAGATAATCTATATGTTGCAACAGATGGTAAATCTGTTGCGATAGACCTCACTTGATACAAATACAATTACAAACAAATGAAACAAGTGATTTTAAAAATATAATTAAATATTGTATTTTTATAAAAATTTGAATTCAAGAAACCCTCAAGAATCATCATGAATTCATCTAGTGAGGTATGTGTGATGTTCATCCATAGGTCCCTTTTACATATGGAGTCCAAGAATCCTTTTTGCTGTCTAGCTTCCTGTAAAGAATGGTGATAAGAAAATTTAAAATGTTAAAACTGCTACTAGAATCCCCTTTTATTTGGTAATTCAAACATAATTCGACTTTTCAAGACTTGGCTTTTTGATAGGTTTAGAAAGAAAGGATGGCATGAGGCCTAAATGACACTTGAAGCCAGTTAGGACTTACAACTTTTGGAATCGACTCAAACAATGATGGGAGTAGAAGTGAGAACCGAGTAATCCAAGGATGGGAACTCACCTGTCAGTTTAGGGTTTGATTCTTAATAATAATCCTTGTGTTCCAAAACTACGTAGCTAGCGTAGGTTGAGACATCTTAACTTGTTAGATTAGGGTTGATGAGGTGGCTTAATCTATCAGTTTAGGGTTCCCACCATTCTTATTTTTAGTACCTTCAAGCTAAGGGTCACTCACATAAGTCCTTACCAGTGGCGCGGTATTGACACCCTTCCAGTCTGGTAGAAATTGGACCCCAACTTAGCTATATGCATTATTAGAGAATGTTGGTAAAACAACTACCTCCCAGAGTTTTAGTCCCAATCTTAGTAAAGAAACTCAGATAGTTCTTTAGATTTTAGCATATTAGGACTGTTAGATACAGTCAATTTAGTTATAGAACGGAACACAGATAGTTCCATTAGATTCAGGACTGTCAGATACAGTCATCTATGTTATTAGAATTTTAGTATTAGTCATGCTAGATATCAGTACATCATGTAGTAGTGTCAAGATGTAGATATCACAAAATCACGATCTCAGTTACTATGTATACATGTTTTTACTCTTACGTTTATATCAGTTAGTCAATTAGCATCTTTAGTGCATGTAAACCCTTTTTTTACAGTTAGCCTACCTCACTCGTATACTCATTACTCCCAGTTGTATTGACGTATTTGTGCTATGGTGCTTTATTTCACGTTACACCATAGGTTTACAGATACGAGCTCCATATCAGCAGTAGTAGTAGCATTCCATTCAGAATGTTGAACTGAGTCCTCATCCATTCGAGGATGATATTATTTATTTCATTTATTATTTCAGTTTAGTTTTGCTGGACGGATTTAATTGGAGGCATGTTCCTTCAACTCTTAATTCAGATAGTATTTAGAGACTTTTAGATTTAGCTCAGATTTGATTCAAATTTCAGTTGTTTTAGGGCTTCGTTACCCCATAAGGATGTTATGATTTGATAGATATTCTATGCAGTTGAACCTTATGTCCTATTGTTTATGTTTTGCACATTATTACATCATATATTGTATTACACAGGTATAGATATCAGTCATGGGTTGGCTTGTGGTCCTTCGGGGTGATAAGCACCGTGTATCACTCTGGTTTAGAAAAATTGGGGCGTTACAAATTTGGTATCAGAGCCTAAGGTTCGATAGAGTCCTAGGAAGTCTGAAAGCCGCATCTAGTAGATTTTTGTGCATGGTTGTATTGCACGCCACATTTATGTGCAAGAGGCTATAAGATGTTTTAGGAACAGTTTCCTTCTTTTTGGTATTCATATCGTTCTAGTGATCATAATCTCAAGTTAAACTCTTAGTTTTATCCGTTCATCTCTTATTTCAGAATATGCCTCCAAAAAGAAGAAACCAGCCAGCTTCTCAACCCGAAAATCCTTTGGGAGAACCTATTTCTCATGCAGAGTTTATGGCCGCATTCACCACACTTGCTTAGTCTATGGCCGCCTAAAATAAATGGCCACCAGTTATTCTGGCCAATCCAGTGGCTAACTCAGCCGTAACTAAGATTCGGGACTTCACCCAAATAAATCCTCCATCTTTCTTTGGGTCTAAGTCTAATGAAGACCCTTAGGATTTCATTGACCAAGTCTAGAAGGTCATAGACATCATGGGAGTTACTCCTTGTCAGAGTGCCGAGTTATCCCCATACCAGTTATATAATGTTTCTCACACTTGGTACAAACAGTGGAAGTCTGAGAGGTTAGAGGATGCAGGTCCTATAGAGTGGGAGGAATTTGTCATGACTTTCTTAGACAGATTCTTTCCTCAAGAGCTAAGGGAGGCAAAAGTTCTAAAGTTCATCAACCTCAGGCAGTGAAATATAATTATTAAGGATTATTCTCTGAGATTTACTTTAGCTAGATATGCCTCTCATGTGGTTGCAGACAACAGGGCTAAGATGAGCAAGTTCGTGTCAGGGGTGAATGATAACATTATAAATAAGTGGGTCTGTGATGCTGAATAGTGATATGACTTTAGCCACGATCATGAATCATGCTCAACAAATAGAAGAGAAGAATATTAGGACTAGGGAGAGGCAGAAAAAGAGAGCAAGGTCAGGCAGTTTCAGTTTTGCTCAACCAAAATCAGAAGGGGTAAATAATTTACAGTTTCGTCCTAAGCCAGCAATTCCATCTCCTTCCTCTGCCAGTGCCCCAATGCCAAAATTTAGAGATGACAACAGAAATCGAGCACTGGGCTCTAAGTCTCAGGGCAGTGTCAGCAGTGCCCGAACTAATCCCCTATGTTAGACTTATGGTAAGAACCACAAGGGTACTTGTAGAGCTAGTAGCAATGTTTGTTTCGGTTTTGGCAAGCCAGGCCACAAGATTAAAGAGTGTCCACAATAAGGTCTACAGTGTTTGCAGAATTGCTCTAGAACCCAGTTTTGTAGCCCAAATTAGCAGGGTGTCACTTCCAGTGCTACTAGTAGACAGGGCCCAAATAGACTCTATGCTCTTCAAACCCAATAGGATTAGGAAAATTCTCCTGATGTCATTACTGGTACGTTATAGAGTTTCTATGTTCATGTTTACACTTTGCTAGATCCAGGTGTATCCTTGTCTTTTGTTACTCCTTATATAGCAGGCAATTTCAGAATCAGTCTCAAAATTTTAGCAGAGCCGTTTTCAGTCTCTACCCAGTGGGTAAAATCATCATAGCTCGATAGGTATACAGGCACTTCCCAGTTTTGATATTTCAGAAAGCAATATTAGCAGATTTAGTCAAGTTAGAGATGACTAATTTTGATTTCATTCTCGATATGGATAGGCTTTATTCCTATTATGACATAGTAGACTGCAGAACTAAGGTAGTTGATTTTCAGTTCCCGAATAAGCCTGTTCTAGAGTGGAAGGGTAGTACTTCATCATTTAGGGGTCAACTTGTTTCCTACCTGAGGGCAAGGAAAATGATTTCTAAGGGGTGTGTGTATCATCTCGTGTATATTAAAGATTCCAGTTCTGAATCTCCTAGTCTTGAATGAGTTTGTGTAAATAAGTATTTATACGTGTTTCCTAAAGATCTTCCAAGAATTCCTCCTGAAAGGGAAATAGAATTTGGCATTGACCTTATTCTAGATACTCAGCCTATTTCTATTCGACCATATAGAATGGCAACTGCAGAACTCAAGGAACTAAAATATCAGTTGAAGGATATCTTTGATAAGGGATTCATCAGGCCTAGTGTATCCCCATGGGGTGAACCAGTCTTATTCATGCGCAAGAAAGATGTTCTCTCAGGATATGTATTGATTACCATTAGCTCAACAAAGTTAGGGTCAAGAAAAAGTATCCTCTTCCCAGAATAGATGACTTGTTTGACCAACTTCAGGGTGCTAGTTATCTATCAAAAATAGACCTTAGATTAGGCTACCATCATCTAAGAGTTAGAGAATGTGATATCCCAAAGATAGCTTTTCATACTCGGTATGGTCACTCCGAGTTTCTAGTTTTGTCCTTTGGTCTTACCAATGCCCTAGCCGCTTTCATGGAGTTGATGAACCATATGTTCAAGAAGTACTTGGACATGTTCTTCATAGTCTTAATAGATCATATCCTTGTCTATTCCTGCACAGAGCGTGATCATTTAGACCATCTCAGGATTGTTCTTTAGACTCTCAGAGATCACCAGCTATTCGCCAAATTCAGTAAGTGAGAGTTTTGGCTAAGATCAGTAGCATTCCTTTGATATATTATTTAGGGTTATGGAATTAGAGTAGATCCTTAAAAGATCAAAGTGGTAAGAACCTGGCCTTATCCCATCTCTCTATCATATATTAGGAGTTTCTTGGTATTGGCTGGCTATTACAAACGGTTTTTCAAGGGATTTTCTTTTATTGCATCCCCCATGTCTAGATTGACTCAGAAGAAGATCAAGTTTCAGTGGTCAGATCCTTATGAGTAGAGTTTTCAAGAGTTGAAGACTTGGCTCACCTCAGCTCCAGTTCTAGCTCTTCCAGATGGTTCAGATGGGTTCGTGGTATATTGTGATGCATTTAGAGTGGGTTTAGGTTGTGTTCTAAAGGAGCATGGTAAGGTCATATCCTATGCCTCCAGACAGTTAAATCCCCATGAGAAGAATTATCCTACTCATGATTTTGAGTTAGCAGTCATAGTATTTGCCTCAATGATTTGGAGGCATTATCTATACGGAGTTCAAGTAGATATCTTCATGGATCATAAGAGTCTCAAATATGTATTTTCTCAGAAAGGTTTCAATATTCGTCAGAGAAGATGGTTAGAAATTTTTAAAGATTATGACATGAGTGTCCTTTATCATCCAGGCAAGTCCAATGTTGTGGCCGACGCTTGATAACTCTCAAATTACACTCTTGAATGTGTGTAAGTGATCGTTTTCAATATAAAACCCAACTAGGTTGTGGTCGAATCCCAAAGGGAATAGGGTGTGAATGTTTATTTGTTTACAAAATACTTTACTGGTACTTTATCATTTCCAAAAGTTAGTCGTTTAAAGTTAACAATGTATCAATCTTTACTTTCTGTATTTTTAGAGTTGTTATCAATATAAATGGGAAACCAGGGTTATGATCACCAAAGGTTTTGGGTATTGAAAGATACAAGATAATGCTAGAGATCATCAGAATCACAAGAACAACAAAATATCCCTGACTATGATACTATCTGACTTATCTCTCGACCTCACCAGATAATTTATTATCTAATTCTCTCGAAGTTAGATAATTCATCTATATCCTATCGGATGTTATCTCAGGTAGATTAATCCAGTTACGACATTAATCATTAAACAGAAGGTTGGTAACTTCCGAGTCCCTGTTGATAATTCCCGTCCTCTAGTCTATTTCTCCGTTAGAAGTAAATAAAACCTAAGGCATAATCTAATGTTTGCAACCACTAGATTTCAGTTAAAAATACAGAATTTTGAAGATGTTCTAGTACTCTTTGAATCCGTTAAACACCTAGCATCATATCAAACCCTTATCCTTGGATCCCATAACCTCGGCTAATGAAATTAGCCGCTCATGATTTGATGAAGGAAATCATAAGTTGAATTCATGATGATAATGATAAACTTACGCATAGATGGAAAACAACTAATAATTTTTTCAATTAATCCCAAGTTAGAAACCCAAGAAAAGTTGTTAAGAAAAAAATTAAAAATAATTGGCAAAAGAGAACAATGTACATGTTTTTCCCTCTAAAATGCTTGTTCTGAATAATGAAAACTATTTTTAAAAAATCCTAAAAACTGCTATTTATACTAAAGCCTAATTAAGGAAATAAAATAACAAAATCAAAGATGGGCTCGAATTTAGGTGACTCCATATTGGTGTTGGTCGTCAGGCTTCTGATGACGTCTCAGATATATCGTCAGAAGTCATGCCATCTTGACCTATTCAGCCTTACTCTGATGATGTCCTATGATGTCTTACCATACTTCTAACGGCATATAGCAAATGTCGTTAGACCTTCATCTTATTTCACCATGTTCTGCCTCACTCTGACGGCATATTCTAACGGCTTACCACACTTGTGATGACATACTGAGAATGTCATCACTCTTATCCAACAACTCTTCTCCACTGCTCTCCCTGAAACCTTTTTATGGTAGCTTACCACATCTCTGACGGCTTGCAAGAAATGCTGTCAGATTAATATCAGCTTACTTGTACCAGATTTTACTTATTTTGTTCATCTTTCCTTTATTTTTCTCCCATCCCTGCTACAACTGCAGTATCACAAGAAAATGATCAAAAACATCCAAAAGTTGCTTAAGACTTCACAATTATTTATAGTTAAAAGCCTCAAATGTGTTAGCATCTACTCACACATCAACACCCTCAACTTAAAGCAATTTCTTGTCCTCAAGTAACCAAAACACAACTAATAGAATACAAAATACAATCAGTAGCCAGTCACTCAACTTTGCTAAAAAACATATGGATCCTCTCCAAGGTCAATCAACTTAAAAATCAGCTGTGCCAAATTTTTGAAAATAACCAGGCAACTCATAGGAATCAAGGTATGGCATCCATTCGGCAACAACACTACTACATGCATCTACATCACATTCACCAAAACAAGTCAACAACTGGTAGTATACCTATTGTACCCTCCCAGTAAACAAATTTCCCTTTTCTCTCATTATCAACAATCAAGGTATAACGACAAAGGCTCTCGCACTCAGGATAAAGTTCAACCAGTGTATGGGAAATACCATATGATTGCCCTTAGCGTCATTACTGAGGTTTCTAGACAGGTAAGCTAGGATCACTATAGGACTTTCTTAGGCTTGTAATGTAGGCTTGGGGCTGGTATGGTATTAAACAACATTTAGAGTGATCAACCTCCTTGGCACTACCTTATCTTATGGGGTCTACTTATTAACCTCGTTTTCTCTTTTTCTTTTCCCTTGATCGCAAAATAGGGTGTGGTATTTCTTTTTATTCAAACAATTTTCATTTTATTGCTCTTTTTCACCAACACCCAACCATCAATTTATTTTTCAGAACTTTTTTCCTTTTTTTTACCCTTCTTCATAACCAGTTTATCTCATGCACCCCCATAATAGCTACCCTCAACTTAACTGTTTGCCTAAGTCAAGGTGCACAGTGTCCAAGGAGAACCAAGACCAAAACAGGTTCATTAAGATTTAAAAAAGAAAGGTGATGGGTTTTATAGAAAGAAAATAGTCAATTTAGGTGCAAACGAGGACCAAGGGGTATAATGTATTACAGGGAAGGTCATTTAGGCTAAAAGTGACTAAGATTCAAAAACGGCCTATGATCCTTTCCTAACTCCTATCCTTCAACTACAGTAAGATGATAGGGAAAGTTCTAGATTAGGAAATACAAAGGGTACATAGTAAAGCCTCACAAATACTTGGCATATAAGCATATTACCAGCTACTACTCATCCAGTTCATGCAAATGTTTAGCAGTGATTGTCAAGTTATTAGAACTAATGCCACAATAAGATTTACACATGGTCACAATTTAAAGTAGTTCACACAGTCATGCAATCAAACCAATGGAGAGGTGCCCAAAAATTCATCAACCATGTAGACTGATTCAAGGGTAAGTACTTCTCCTAGTTACTAACACAATTGGTACAACGAAAATACACCCCCACACCCTCAACTTAAAATCAAACCAAAATGAAACTAAGGGTTAGGTTTTACCTGGAGTGGGTTATTGTCAAGACTCATGGGTTGCCTCCCATGCAACGCTTGATTTAATGTCGTGGCATGATGTAGGAGGCTCAATTACCTCATACTTCATCGAGAGAAATAATGGTGACGCTTTTCACTAATTTTTCTAGTCCAATGTAAAGCTTTACCCGTTGCCCATTTACCTAGAAGGTACTGCCATGTTCGTTTTCAAGCTCCACTACTCTAGAGGAGTGGACTTGGATTACCTTAAAAGGGCCTAACCACTTAGATGTCAGCTTTCCTGGAAATAATTTAAGCCTAGAATAAAACAAAAGTACCAAGTCCCCTCTTTTGAACTCCCATTTCTCTATCTTCCAATCATGTTCTTTTTTATTTTTTCTTTTTTTAAATCTACTCGCTCGTATGCACTAAGATGGAATTCATCTATCTCATTCAGTTGCCCTAATCTTATTTCTATCGCCTCTTTCTAGTTGATATTCAACTTCTTGAGTTCCCATAAGGCTTTGTGCTCCAGCTCTACTGGAAAATGGCATGCTTTTCCATAGAATAGTTGAAATGGTAACATTCCAATAGGTGTCTTGAAAGAAGTTCAGTATGCCTACAAGAAATCATCAAGTTTTCATGACCTGTCTTTTTGGCTAGCATTCACTATCTTGGATAGGATGGCCTTCACTTTACATGGTACTTTGAAGCGAGAGAAGATATTCTTATTGAGATATGCAATGACTCTCTTTCCCGTTATTGTCAGCCAATGCGATAGCTTCAACCCACTTGGACAAATAATCAACAGCAACCAGAATGTACTTCATCCCATAAGAACTTACAAATGGACCCATGGAGTCAATACCCCATACTTCAAATAACACCACTTCAAGGATCTTGGTCAATGACATTTTATGCTATTTATATATCTATCCCTATCTTTGACACTGATCACACTCCTTCACAAACTTATGGGAATATTTAAATAATGTTGGCCAATAATAGCTACTCTATTATACCTTCCTGGCTATTCGGTCACCTGCATGGTGACCCCCAACTAAGGAAGCATGATATTCCTCTAGTATAAATCATATATCTACTTCAGGCATACATCTCCATATGATATTGTCTGCATATCGCCTTAAAAGATAAGGTTCATCACAGAAATAGGTGGAACTAAAGGTGTTCTGGGAGGAGCTCACTCACAACATAATTTGCATAATTAGCATAACAAGGCAATATTTCCACAGCAGTTGCTAGGATCTCCTTATCTGGAAACACATCATTTATCTTTGTTTCATCACTAACTTCTTATCCACCTTCTATCCTAGATAGATGATCTGCAACCTGTTTTTCGCAACCTTTTCTATGTTTGACTTAGAAATCAAACTCTTGTAGTAGCAACACCCATCTAATAAGCCTTGGTTTAGCATCCTTCTTGTCCATCAAGTACCGCAAGGCAGCATGGTCTGTATGGACTACCACTTTAGTTCCAAGTAGATAAAACCTGAATTTCTCAAAAGCATACACCACGGCTAGTAATTTTTGTTCGGTTAGTATGTAATTCTTTTGTTCTCCATTCAGTGCTTTGCTGGCATAATATATCGGGTGAAACAATTTATCCCTCTTTTGTCCCAATACAGCTCCTAGCGCAATACTACTTGTATCACATATTGTTTTAAACAGTTTTTTTCCCAGTCGAGTGCAATAATAATGGGGGCTTCCACTACCTTTTTTAAGGCATTCAAATTCCTTCAGGAACTTATTATCGAAGAGAAATTTAACTTCCTTCTCCAAAAACTTGTAAAGTGGACTTGGAACTTTTGAGAAGTCTTTTATGAATCTTTGATAGAATCCTGCATGACCAAGAAAACTACGCACTCCTTTAACTGAAATGGGGGCGGTAATTTCTCAATAACTTTAACCTTTTCTTGATCAACTGGAATCCATTTTTCAGAAATTTTGTGGCCCAGAACAACACCCTCTTTTACCATAAAATGACATTTTTCCCAGTTAAGCACTAGATTAAATTTAACACATCTTTACAAGGCCACATTCAGATTCTCCTGACATATCTTGAATGAATCACCTACTACTGAGAAATCATCCATGAATACCTCAATGGTGTCTTCTACTATGTTAGAGAATATAGACATCATGCACCATTGAAAAGTGACAGGTGCATTACATAGCTTAAATAGCATCCTCTTAAATTCAAATATGCAATATGAGAATGTGATCATCATATTCTCTTGATCTTCCAGAGCAATGGAGATTTGGTTATACCCAGAATAACCGTCCAAGAAGCAATACCAACCCTGCCAGCCAATCGATCAAACATCTAGTCCATGAAAGGCATTAGGAAATGGTCTTTCAGTATCCAAGAGTTCAACTTATGGTAGTCCATGTAGACTCTCCACCCGGTCACTCGCCTGAGTGGAATCAACTTATTCTTCTCATTAGCAACCACTGTCATACCACCTTTCTTGGGCACACATTGAACTGTGCTCACCCACTTGCTGTCAGAAATAGGGTAAACTACTTCTGCATCCAACCACTTAATAATCTCCTTTTTAAACACTTCTTGTATTGGTGGGTTAAGACGATGCTGATGCTCAATGGTAGGAGTACATTCTTCTTCTAGTTGGATTTTGTGCGTACAGATGCTAGAAGGAATGCCAATAATGTCTGCGATGGTCTATCTGATTGCTCTCTTGTGCTTTTGAAGTACTAAAATATGTGCAGTTACCTGTCGTTCTTCCAAATCGACTGCAATAATAACAAGTAGCATATTCCCTTTTCCAATAAATACATATCTTAAGTGACCAGGCAGCTTTTTTAATTTAAAGACCAGAGGTTCTTTAATGGATGGCATGGCTGGTGGTGTTGGTTGATTAGCTAGATCAAGGTCGATCTTTTTAGGAGAATAAGAATACGAGCCCAGACTGATCAGGGCATTAATTGTCTCTTCATACTCATCAATGCCTTCGCTTTCATAGTTCATCACAACCGCTACTAAGGGCTCGATAATAAGCTATTTAGTTCTGAGCACATCCTGTTCGTCCTCAAAGTACACATCAATTACTAAGAAGACACTTATTTCCTCATGCTATTTTATTGATTTACCCACGTTAAACCATACCTCTTAATCGTTCACCCTAAATAAGAGCTCATTCGCTCTTAAATCCATCAATACACTTTCGGTTGCAAGGAAAGATCGACCTAGGATTATGGGAACCTTGAAATCCACCTCATAGTCCAGAATGACGAAGTCTGCAGGGAATATGAAATTGGAGACCTTGACCAGCACATCATACAAAATACCAGTAGGTTGTTTTACGTATCTGTCGGCCATTACCGGCCTCATGTTGGACGGTGTGGGATTTCCTAAACCCAACTTTTTACAGATAGTCAATGGCATCAAGTTAACACTTGCACCTAGATTATACAGTGCTTTGGTGAATTCCATTATTCCAATTGTGCAAGAAATAGTGAATGCACCTGGATCCAACTTATTTTGCGTCAAGGTCCCTGTGGAAATAGCACTATAGTGGTGGAGGTCTGCTTCCAGTTTTCAACTCATTGCTCATTTCTTAGATGCAAGATCTTTCATAAATTTTGCATACCCTGGCATTTGCTCAAGGGCCTCGATCAAAGGAACATTTATAGTCAAGTGCTTGAGCATTTCTAGGAACTTGCTAAACTTTGCATCATCTGCCTTCTTTCTCAGCGATCAAGAAAAGTGAGATGGTGGCCATGGCATGGGTTTTAACACCACTTCTTTCTCTTTCTCCTTGTCTGACAAGTCAATAGAACTATTTGGTTTCTCCAACTCCCCTAGATGTTATTTTGCTGGTTCATCTGCAATTTCCTCAATATTCCCAAATCCATCGACAGTAGGGCCAGATAAAATCTTACCACTCCTAGTGGTGATTTCTTGACATGAATTGTCAATTTTCTAATTTTGAGTTGCTTGAGCAAGTGAAGTACCAATTATTCCCTGGTTTAGTGCTAAAGATAGTTGACTTATCACTTGCTCTAACTGCAGAATAAAAGTTGAATATGAGCTAACCAACTGGCTCATAGTAGAAAATTCACTCCTCATATTGGCTACCCCTACATTAGTAGCTTCTACTCCCTTCAATAGTTCTTTCATCATATCGTCCATCGAACACTTTCCCAAACTAGTTGCAACAACTTATTGATGTCCTGCATGAACATACAACCCATTTTTTCCATTGATACATCTCCTTTTTTCTTTCTCCCTGTCTTTATGATTAGGATTGTCATTCCCATTCCGACCTTGATTCCCTTGGCTATTGCCTCGAAAACCCACCTGATTAGTAAAATATTGACTTCTTCTTCAGTCTCTATATCATCACGGTCCCAAGTCATTATAGCTTTCACCTACTCTTTCCTTCCTGACATTAAGTGCTTGGTGAGCAGGTCCATTTGAGTCTTTAGATGGCCTATGTCTTTATCATTTTCCTCATTCTTTTTTTGTTGTTCATCCTTCATTTCAACAGGTACAGTTGGACTTGTCACCATAGAATTACTGGTATGCCAAGCCCTACTTAATTTGGTCATCCTATTCAACATATTAGCAGCATCTTAAAATGCAAGAGTAACAAATGATCCTCCAGCAGTGTTGTCTACCATTGGCCTTGTCACAGAGTTAAACGCTCTATACAGAGTCTCCATCAGATGTATGTCCATCATGTTATGATTTGGACATTATGCCAGCAAATTTTTGCGCACATAATTTTCAATTTACAATCGTATTCCCCGCCAACGGCGTAATTTTTGAAAACGCTTAAATTACACTCTTGAATGGGTCTAAGCGATCATTGTCAATATAAAACCCAACTTGGTTGGGGTTGAATCCCACAGGGAATAGGGTGTGAATGTCAGTTTGATTATGAAATACTTTACTGGTAGTTTATTATTTCTAAAAGTTGGGGGTTTAAAGTTCACAATGTATCAATCCCTACTTTCTGAATTTTTAGAGTTGTTATAAATATAAATGGGAAACATGGGTTATGATCACCAAAGGTTTCAGGTACTGACAGATACTAGGTAATGCTAGAGATCCTCGGAATGAATGGAACAACAGAATATCCCTGACTATAATATTTACTAACTTATCTCTTGACCTCACCAGAAAATTTATTATCTAATTCTCTTAAACTTAGATAATTTATCTATATCCTATCGGATGTTATCTCAGGTAGATTAATCCAGTTACAACATTAATCATTAAACATAAGGTTGGTAGCTTCTGAGTCCCTATTGATAATTCCTGTCCTCTAGTCTATTTATCTGTTAGAAGCAAATAAAACCTAAGGCATAACCTAATGTTTGCAACCAATAGATTTCAGTTAAAACCACAGAATTTTAAGATGTTCTACTACTCTTTAAATCTGTTAAACACCTACCATCATATCAAACCATTGTCCTTGGATCCCATAAAACCGACTAATGAAATTAGCTGGTCATGATTTGATGAAGGAAATCATAAGTTGAATTCATGATGATAATGATAAACTTACTTATAGATGGAAAAAAATGAATAATTTCTTCAATTAAATCCTAAGTTAGAAACCCAAGATTAGTTGATAAGAAAGAAAATAAAAATAATTGGCAAAAGATAATAGTGTACATGTTTTTCCCTCCAAAATGCTTGTTCTGAGTAATGAAAACTTCTTTTTTTAAAAACCCTAAAAACTACTATTTATACTAAATTCTAATTAAGGAAATAAAATAACAAAATCACAGATGGGATCGGATTTAGGTGACACCATATTGTTGTTGGTCTTCAGGCTTCTAACAGTGTCTCAGATTTGTCATCAGAAGTCATGCAATCTTGACATATTCTACCTCACTCTAACAATGACCTATGATGTCTTACCACACTTGTGATGGAGTGTAGCAAATGTTGTCAGACCTTTATCTTATTTCACCATGTTTTGCCTCACTCTCACGGCATATCTGACGGCTTACCACACTTGTGATGACATATTGAGAATGTCATCACTCTCATCCAGCAACTCTTCTCCACTGTTCTTCCTGATGCCTTTTTATGGTAGCTTACCACATCTCCGATGGCTCGCAAGAAATGCCGTCAGACTCATGTCATCTTACTTGTACCAGATTTTACTTATTTTGTTCATCTTTCCTATATTTTCCTCCCATCCTTGATACAACTACAATATCACAAGAAAACGATAAAAAACAACCAAAAGTTCCTTAATACTTCACAATTATTTTGAGTTAAAAGCCTCAAATATGTTAGCATCTGCTCACATATCAGCGCTCTCAGTAGACTCTCCATGGGTAGTATTTTTCACATCGAGGACAACAAGAAGAAGATAGCTTATGAAATCTATCAACTCACTAGACTAGGTGTTTTCTTAGTCGATTGTTCAGAGGGTGGTATATGTGTTTAGAGTAGTTCAGGGTTATCTCTAGTTTCCGAGGTCAAAGGAAAGTAAGATAGGGATCCTATCCTTGTCAAGATAAAAGAGTCAGTTTAGAATCAGAGAGTAGAGTTTTTCTCCTAAAAAGGACATGGGGTTCTTCATTATTACGGTTATCTATGCATTCCAGGTGTAGATGACTTAAAGTAGCGGATTCTTGAAGAAGCACTTAGTGTTCGATAATCTATTCATCCAGGGGCCATTAAGATGTACCTTGACCTGCGAGAAATCTATTGGTGGAGTAGGATGAAGATAGTTGTTGATTTTTTGGCTATGTGCTCTATACGTCAGCAAGTTAAGATAGAGCATCAGAAGCCTAGTGGACCCATGCAGGAGTTCACCATTCCTTCTTAGAAGTGGGAAGAAGTGAACATAGACTTTGTGATGGGTTTGCCTTGAACTCGTCATTAACACGACTTTGTTTGGGTTATTATAGGTAGAATGACCAAGTCATCTCATTTTCTTTCAGTTCATACCTTTTATTTGGCCGAGGATTACACCAAACTCTACATCAGGGAGTTGGTCAGATTACATGGGGTTCCATTATCGATTGTTCCAGACAGAGGTACCCAGTTTACCTCTCATTTCTGAAAAGCATTCCAAAAGGGTCTTGGTACCTAAGTCCATCTCAGTACAACCTTTCATCTTCAAATAGATGGTCAATCAGAAAGGACCATTCAGACTCTTGAAGATATGTTAAGGGCGTATCAATTGATTTCAAGGGAAGTTGGGATTACCACTTGCCTTTGATTGATTTTGCATTCAATAATAGCTATCATTCCAATATTAAAATTACTCTATTCGAAGATCTCTATGGCAGGAGGTATAGATCTCCAATTGGTTGGTTTGAAGTTAGTGGGGCCTCAGTCATAGGTCTTGACTTAGTTTTCAATGCCTTAGAGAAAGTTTAGTTGATCAGAGAGAGACTCCGAGCTGCTCAAAGCCGATAGAAATCTTATGCTGATGGTCGTAGAAAGGATCTCAATTTCTAGGTTGAAAGTTGTGTCTATCTCAAGACCTCTCCCATAAAGGAAGTGTAGAGGTTTGGTAAGAAAGGAAAATTCAGTCCCTGCTATGTCGGTCCCTTTAGGATTCTCAGTCATTTAGGCAGGGTAGCTTATGAGCTTAAATTTCCTTTAGATACAGCCTTAGTTCATCCGGTCTTCTATGTATCTTTGCTCAAGAAGTGCGTAGGTGACCTAGCAGTTGTAGTCCCTATTCAGAGCGTTGATGTCTAGAACAGTCTCTCTTATGAAAAGATTCCAGTCAAAATCTTAGACTATCAAACTCTTTGATTTGAGGAACAAAGAGGTCCCTCTATTTAAGGTTCTTTGGAAAAATTAGTCCATCGAGGGAGCTACTTGGGAAGACGAAGCAGATATGCATACCAAGTATCCTTACCTCTTCTCCGCCGATTCTTGTCAAGCTTAAGATAGTAGTTTGCCTTAAGCTTATTTAGTCTCATATTCATATTCCCATTATAAATGTGGTATCTACTACTATTTTATATTCTATCATGCATTCATGTATCAGTTCAGTTATAAAATCATGCATTGTGCATTCTCGTCTTGAGAAACTCAATTTATCAAAAAACTCAGTTAACCATGCCAGTTATCCATGCATCAGATGTGCATGAGTTTACTATATTTAGTATGTCAGTCATGAAATCATGTCTCAATCACTCATATTCAGTTCATGTTCATTTATTATTTTCCCTCTTAGTTAGTCTCATTCGAGGACTAATGTTCTTAAGGGGGAGATATTGTAATACCCGTTCTTATTCCTAGCTAGAAATATCTCAAGGATGCTAGTACTTGTGTTTAAATACAAATTTATTTTTGTACACATTATATTTTTGAGATTTCTACTTTCTATCACGTGGGAAATTGAGTTAGCTTTCTAATGATGCCAATTTTGTCAAAATTCGACACCAGATGAGTAAATTATTGATGTTTTACTCAGAGATGATCGAAACGCCCAGGTATGACATCCAAGTTGATGGACCGCCAAACAAGTTATGGACCACCACTTTGACCATCACAACCAAGGTAGTAGGTCTATGTTTTGGACAAGGATTGATAGACGAGTTGATGGACCGTCAGATTTTTGATGGACTGTCATCCAGGCCATCAACTCTTATCCAGTGAATCCCATTTTTAGTCCATGTATGATGGTCAAAATGATGGACCATTGAGTTCCTGATGGACCGTAAGTTGGGTCGTCACACGTCATGTTCAATTTACTTCTAGGCCATTTTAATAGGGGTATTTTGGTCACTTACCACTCATCTCTATATACCCAGATTAGTCCAAATTCAGCTATTTTGCTCATTATTATTTCCCAAACAAAAACTAGGGTTTCTCTCTAAATTTAATCTCCAAGAACAAGACCCAATCTTCTTAAAAAATCAAAGGATTTCAAATCGTTCAATTTCAAAAACATCAAGAACCTTGAGTCAGGTGTGTGTAGAGTTCATCTATGGATCCATTTGGTTCATTGAGCTCAAGAACCATGTTTTAAATATAATTTTGTGATTGTCTTTTTATGATATGAGCATGTATATGTTGATGATTATTGGTTAAGTTTCAATATGATATCTAAAGGTGTATTCATGAAATATAAGTATTTGTTAGTTGAAACCCATGATCCTTATGTGGTTTAATATGGTGAAATTCATGAAAACACTTAGGATAAAATAATGCATGAAAAGTGTTTGATAATATGCCTAGATGATAGAATTTATGTCCCATGATTTAATAGAGCTTAAATGACAAGTCCATTTTCTATGATTTGCGATTTCCCATGAATTCTATGTGAGTGATACGCGTTGTTGTTGTGATATGGATTGACCATGATATCAAAGCTATGCAAGTATATACATGTTGTATGAATTTCCCTTCCATGTATAGGATGTTGAGAACTAGGCTTAGTATGAAATCCCCTACTCATGGTATGGTAATTTGTGGACTCTACTCCTATGATCAAGTCAATAATATGTGTTAGTTTCCTTTCATTGATTCCTGGGGGTACTTGTACCCAAAAAATATAGTTGTGTACCTAGAGCTATGTCATGTTATCACGATAATCTCAGTCAAGCCATGATTTATAGAACTAGTTGGGCATCTGACTTAGAAAACCTTAGAAATCTCATTATCTCTGTTAATTCTCAAATAGTAGTAGTAATCCATTAGTCAATAGAAGTTAGTTACTCAGTCCATGTATCGTCAGTTAAATTATGTTTAGTCTTTTTAGATGGCAGTATAAGTTAGCACTGAGTGAACCGAAGGATGGGAACTGACCTGTCAGTTTAGGGTATGATTCTTGGTAATCATCCTTGTGTTCTAGAACTACGTAGCCAGCGTAGGTTGAGATATCTTAACCTTTCAGATTAGGGTTGATGAGGTGTCTTAATCCATCAGTTTAGGGTTCCCACCATTCTTATTTTGAGTACTTGCCAGCTAAGGGTCACTCACAACTGTCCTTACTAGTGGCACGGTATTGACACCCTTCTAGTCGGGGGAGAGATTAGACCCCAACTTAGCTATATGTGTTATTGAGGAATGTCGGTCAAACAAATATCTCTCACAGTTTAAATACCAGTCTCAATAAAAGAACTCAGATAGTTCTTCAGATTTTAGTATATCAGGATTGTCAGATACAGTCAATTCAGTTACAGAATGGAACACATATAGTTCCATTAGATTGAGGACTATCAGACACAGTCATCTATGTTATCAGAATTTTAGTATTGGTTATGCTAGATATCAGTAGATCATGTATTAGTGTCCAGATCTAGATATCACAAAATCACGATCTCACTTACTATGTATGCATGTTTGCACTCTTACATTTATATTAGTTAGTCAGTTAGCATCTTCATGCTTGCAAACCCTTTTTTTACAGTTAGCCTACCTCACTTGTATACTCAGTACTCCCAGTTGTACTAACGTATTTGTGCGATGGTGCTTTCTTTCACGTTAAACCATAGGTTCACAAATATGAGCTCCAGATCAGTAGTAGCAGTAGCATTCCTATCATAGAGTTGTAGTGAGTCCTCATCTATTAAAGGATGATATTATTTATTTTATTTATTAGATCAGTTAAATTTTTCTAGAAGGAGTTAATTGGAGTCATGTTCCTTCAACTCCTTATTAAGATAGTATTTAGAGGCTTTCAGATTTAGGTCAGATTTAATTAAGATTTCAATTTTTTTGGGTGTTCGTTACCCCATATAGATGTTATGATTTGTCAGATATTCTATATAGTTGAACCTATGGCCTATTGTTCATGTTTTCTGCGTTATCCTGCCATATATTAGAGTACACAGGTAAAGATATTAGTTATGGGTCAGTTTGTGGTCCTTTGGGGTCATAAGCACCGTGTAGCACTCCAGTTCAGAAAAATCAATTTGTTATAGTATTGTACTAGAGCAAAAGATATCCATACATGGTATGAGGTCGATAAAGAAAATATTAAGGTGATTGAGCAGCTGTCTCTGCTAGTGTTAGTTAGAGACATATAGAGTTTTATAGGTCATGTTGTCTTTTATTGAATGGTCATCAAGGACTTCTCTAAAATTGTGTATCCTCTATGCAAGCTTTTAGAGAAGAAAAATGTTTGTTTAATGATGATTGTCTCAAGGATTTTAAATACGTAAGTAGCGGTTAGTTTTAGCGCCCATCATTATGTCTCATGATTAAACTACACCTTTTGAGGTAATATGTGATGTGAGCAGTGTGTCCTTGGAGTTGTTCTAGGCTAAAGAAGATAAAAGATACTGCACCCCATCTACTATTCTAGTAGAGCTTTAAACTTTGCATAGAAAAATTACACAATTACAAAGTAGGAGCTACTTGTGGTGGTTTTTTATTTTTAGGAATTTTTGTCTTATTTGATTGGGACTAAGGTTATAGTGTACACTGACCATGCATCCTTGAGGTACATGATGTCGAAGATGGATGCCAAACTAGATTGATCCATTGGGTTATTTTGCTATAAGAGTTTGATTTTTAACTCAAGGACCGAAAAGGGAAAGAAAATCAAGTTACATACCACTTATCTAGACTTAAAGAGAATACCATACCAAAACTAGGTGATAATGTTTAGATAAATGATGTTTTTCTGTATAAGCAAGTGTTGGCAGCATCTCATGATTTGATTCCCTAGTTTGCTGATTTTGCCAACTTTTTTGAAAGCGATCTCATCCTATAAGATCTACTCTTCTAGCAACGATGTAGATTTATGCATGAGGTAAGGAGTTATTTTAGGATGATCCATATTTATTTAGGGTTTCTGATAAGGTTTAGTTTCAAAACTGTATTCCAGAGGTGGTAATGATGAGCATTTTAGAAGCTTGTCATTCTTCACCAGTTAGGAGTCACCACAATGGTATACGGGCAGCCCCTTAAAATTGTATAGGTTCGTTTAATTTACAAGGATGCTCATGATTTTGAAAAATCCTATGACCAATGTTAGCATCAAGGAAATATTTTATGACATCAGGAACTCTCTATGACACCCATTCTGGAGTAAGAGTTGTTTGATGTATGGGGATTAATTTCATGGTCCTATTTGTGATCTCCTATGGCATGATATACATTTTTGTATGGTTGAATATGTATCAAAATGGGTGGAGGTAGTTTCACTTCAAGAAAATAAACGTAGAAGCATTATCATCTTTTTGAAGAGGAACATATTTTCTTAATTAGGAAGTCTATGTGCAATTATCAGTAATAGAGGGTCATACTTTGTCAACCATTTTTTCAATGTACTACTTGATAGATACGAGGTAAGGAATAATTTAAAAACACCTTACCATTCTTAAATGAGTGGGTGAGTGAAAGTCTTAAATACAAAGATAAAGTCCATATTGGCAAAAAATATGATTGCCAACAGGACGGACTAGTCTAGAAAGTTAGATGATGCATTGTGGGACTACCTAACAACCTATAAGACCACCATAGGTGCCTCTCCATATCAGCTTGTGTTTAGAAAAGCATGCCATATACTGATTGAACTTGATTATCAAGAACTAAGGGCATTGAAAAAGCTAAATTTTTAGTGGCGTGATGCAGCAAACTTAAGGTTGAGCAAGGTGAATGAGGTTGATGAATTTCAAATTTGTTCTTTTGAGAGCTCGACCATATACAAAGAAAGAAGAAAGTTGTACAATAATAGGAAAATCAAGAAAAGAATATTCATACCTTGGTCTTGTTATACAATTCAAGATTGTGCTTTTTTTCTTGAAATCAGAAAGCAAGATGGATTATACCATTCATTGTGGTTAAGGTTTTCCCATATGATACTATTGAGATAAAGTGTGATGGTGAAGTCAACTCAAAGTGAATGGGCAGCGAGTGAAACACTACATGGGAAACCTATAAAAAATAAGGGTTTATGCTGAAATAGACCTTGACAAAGTCTAAGTAGCCAAGAGAATCGAGTCATGTTGCGATAATAAATCAGGCGCTTCTTGGAAGGTAGACCAAGGTATTTTTTTGTTGCATGTATGTTTGTGATTGACGTCAGATCTCCACACCTATGGTTCCAGAGTTATGTTCCTAGCTATTTTGTTTTGTAGAAGTTTGATACATTGGGGACAATGTAAGATTTTAAGTTAGGGGCGGGGGGGTTGCTTGTGTGTCTTGATGTCCTCTTGGATTTTTTGTTGTTGTGTCTCTTTTCCCAAGAGTCTTATTCTTAGTAGAGCCAGCATATTTAGGCATATTGTGTTTTTTTTCATGATGTTTGTGGTTAATTAGGAGATTTTTAAGTATTTAGGGCAGTATTCATGTTTTTGTTGATTTTGATATCCCTAAAAAAATTAAGGTTTTAGAACTGTGTGAATGTATATATGCATGAGATTTGTGGATATTGTTATTGCATTAGGATTAGGGACATGATAATCACTTGCCAATAATTACATAAACTGGATAAGCAGTAGTTTGCGATATTGACTCTAAGCTATGTGTGTGTGAGATACTACCTAGTTTCATTTTTTGTGTCGAATTCAGAACTTGCCCGGTTAGCCTTGCCTAGGTTGTAGGATAGTTGGTTTGGAAAGGATCATATGCCATTTTTTATTTTTATCTATGTTTAGCCTAAATGGCCTTCCATGTGTAAATTATATCTCTTGATCCATATTTTGAGCCTTGTAACCTTTTTTATTTTGTTTCACCATTCACTTTACCATTTATAATATAGTGAACCTATTTTGGACCTCTTCCTTCTTAGACATTGTGCACCTCAACTTAGGCAAAATACCTAAGTTGAGGGGGGCGATCATCGGGGTGCGTGGTATTTGTATGAAGAAGCATAAAATAAGAGAAAAAAAGTTAGGACTTGGTATGGTATAAAAATAAAATAAAAAATAAAAGAAAAACGGTAAAAATGAGAAAAAGAAAGAATAAATGACCATACCCAAACTGAATGTGCAATAAAGAATAAAAAAGGAGAAATAATGGTCAAATAAAGGAAAATTGGCTAGTAAGTCAGATTCCAAGGTTAAGTGTGGTGGCAAGGAGGCTTAGTCACTTTAAAAGTCCATATGTATCATACAAGCCCCTAAGCCTACATTACAAGCCGAGAAAATTGATCACTTAAACTCAAAACACAACATCCCTCTCCGATCTTATTCTTCAAAACCAACTATGTATGAACATGAAGCATAACAATCCGACACAATGGGATCAAGGTATGGTAATTATATTAGCAATAGACAGCTACTCATATAATGTTTTTTCATATTTCAAATCATACCTCGACGATTTGGAGTACAATGAAATTCTTTTGTCCTATCTGTGGATGACGTTTATAGGATAGGCCCTACACCTTGAGTTTGTACATGACCTCAGGGTCCTATCCCTGATTATTCTAGATTTTCCCTAATTGATACTAGTATTCCTTAAGGTTAGGTGACTAATGCGGAAATTTCCCAATCAATTTATATTATTGCTCATTTATTTTTTGGTCAGGCTGAGTGGGATGAATATGGTGTTTTATCTATTAAGCCCATAAGGGTTGGCCAGTTTATGAAGATGAATCCTCCTACTTTTACTGTAGTAAAACTGCAAAAGGATCCTCAAATTTTCTTAGATAAAATAGAAAAAATCTTTAGGGTGATGCAGACTATGAATGTGGAAGGGGTAAACTTTGTAGCTTACCATCTTAAGAATGCTGTGTACAAATGGTATGAGGAGTGTGATATGGATAAAGGTGATATTGCAGAGTAGTTCTTATAGGAGGCCTTTTCTTATGCTTTTCTGGATTGCTTCTTTCCTTAGGTGTCGAGGTAAGTAAAGATGGAGGAGTTTGTGAATCTCAAGTAGGAAAGAATATTTGTCAATGAATATGCCTTGAAGTTTTATCAAATGTCAAATTATTCTACGAACTTGATGTTTGATATAAGAGAGAGGATAAGAAAGTTCACTTCTGGGATATCTCGGGATTTGGTCGTAAAAGCAACATTGCTTTGCTGATTAAGGATATAGATATTTTGAGGTTAGTTGTCCACATACAACAAATGAAGGATGAAAAGAGGAAATAGGCAGAGTTTGGGGAATGACAGGGTAAGAGAAGCAGGTTCTCTGAGCAGGGTGGTGCTCAGCAGCAGGGTAGTCGCAATGACAGCAAATAGAAAAAGAAAAAGTGAGGGAGTTTTGGTTCCTTCTCTACTTCTAGTGCTACTTACCTGAGCATTTAGGTGATAGGTGTCTTAGGGTAGTGATAATTTCCAAGCATAGGGTGCCCAATCTCAGGCGAGTGGAGTTCAGTTGTCTTCTTAATGCCCTCTTTGCCGGTTTTGTGGTTGTTTTTATTGGGGATTTTATAATGAAAGGAGGAATATATGGTTTTAGTAAGGTCATGTAGTCCATATGCTCAGAAATTTTCCAATTGGTAAGGGTGTTTTGGGAGAAGTCAAAGCTCAGGTTGTTTCATATTCTGCTTTTGTGCCTAGTGGTACTGCTTCAATATTTATTCCTATTTCTATTACCAGCACAGGCCAAAATAGGTTTTATTCTCTTCTATCTCGGTAGAAATCTAAAGCATCACTTGATGTTGTTATTGGTACATTACAATTCTTTACTCGTAACGTGTATTGTCTACTTGATCCGGGGTTGACTCTTTCTTATGTGACCCCATATGTGGTTGTATGTTTTGGTATTGATCATAAGGTTCTTTTGGATCCTTTTTTTATTTTTACCCCAATGGGTGACTTAGTTATTTCCAAAAAAGGTGAAGGGGGTGTGTGGTATCATTTTGTAGTAAACATACATTGGTAGATTTGTTTGAGTTGGATATGGTGTATTTTGATATTATTCTGGGGATGGATTGCTTACACTCTTGTAACACATCCTTAGGTTGTTGGAATCCTATGGTTGTATTTAGGTTCCTTGGTGAACCAGTTATAGAGTGAGAGGGTTGTTCCTTAGCTCCTAGGGGAAGGTTTATTTCTTATCTTAGAGCTTAGAGATTAATATCTAAAGTGTGTGTTTATCACTTGGTCTAGGTTAAGGATTCTAACTTGGAGGGTTCTTATTTTCACTCGGTTTCGGTGGTAAGTGAGTTTCCTGAAGTATTTTTGGATAATCTTTTTGGTATTCCTCCGGATAGGGAAATTGATTTTGGTATTTCTTTGATTTTGGACACTCGACCAATGTCTATTCATCCTTATAGAACGACTCTGGCTGAGTTAAGGAAACTCAAGGAGAAACTTAAGAACCTTCTAAAGAAGAGGTTTATTCGTCCTAGTGTATCCCCTTGGGGTTTCACCGGTGTTATTTGTACGTAAGAAGGATGGTTCCCTTTAGATATTCATTGACTACCGGCATTTGAATAAGGTAATGGTTAAGAACAAATATCCTTTTCCAAGGGTAGTTGACTTGTTTGATAAGTTGCAAGGTACCAAGTTCTTTTCTAAGATAGATCTTCTTCAGTCTGGGTATCATTAGCATAAGATTAGGGAGGAGGATATCCCTAAGACAACTCTTCGTACTCGGTATGAGCACTTTGTGTTCTTGGTTATGCCATTTGGCTTGACTAATACCCCGAGGACATTTATAGATTTGAAAAACATGGTTTTCAGGTAATTCTTAGATCTTTTTTTCATTGTGATTATTGATGACATCTTGGTGTATTCTAAAATTGAGGTGTATCATGCCAATCACCTCCGTGTGGTATTGTAGACCTTGAAAGATTAGCAGTTGTATGCCAAACTTTCCAAGTGTGATTGTTGGTTGAACGTTGTGACTTTCCTTGGTCATATTATTTCTTGTAAGGGGATCATAGTGGATCCTCAAAAGGTGGTTGTGGTCAAAAGGTGGCCTAGACCCACGACTCCAACAAACATTTGGAGCTTCTTGGTTTATTTTGGGTATTATAAGCGGTTTGTTGGAAATTTTTTTGTGACAACTTCTCTTTTGACTAAGTTAACTAAGAAAAAGGTAAAGTTTTCTTAGTTAGAAGCGTGCGAAGGGTGTTTTGAGAAGCTTAAAGATAAGTTAGCTTCGGCTCAAATTTTGACCTTTCCAGAAGGTACAAAGGGGTTTGTGGTTTACTGTGATGCATCCAAAGTGGGACTTAGCAGTGTTTTGATATAGTATGGAAAGGTGATTTCCTATACTTCCAGGGATTTAAAGGTGCATGAGAGAAATTATCCTACTCATGATCTAGAGTTGTTGGTGTTGATTTTTGCTTTTAAAATCTTGGAGCATTATTTGTATAGAATGCATGTAGACATCTTTTTAGTTCATAAGAGTCTACAGTATATGTTCACAAAGAGGGAGAAAAATCTCAAGCAGAGAAGATGATTGAAGCTTCTGAAGGACTATGATATGAGTCTTCACTACAACCCAGGTATGGATAACGGTGTTGTTGACGCTCTTAGCAGGTTATCCATGAAAAGTTTGTCTCATGTGGATATAGGAAAGAAGGACTTGGTGAAGGTTATTAACCACTTGGAAAATCTTTAAGTTCATCTCTTGGACTCCAAGGATAGTGGGGTAATAGTTCAAAAGTGTCTAGGTCCTCTCTTGGTGTAGAGATCAAGGAGAAGATATTGCTAAATCCTATCTTGATTAAAATCAAGAGTGATGTTGGTGAGAAAAAGGTGATAGTCTTTGATATCAGCGATAATGGTAATTTATGGTACCAATGGATGTTGTGTGTTATTGATGTCAATGGTTTGCAAAATAGGGTTCTGGCTGAGGCACATGAATTGCGCTATGTTTTTCATCTCAGTTCTACAAGAATGTATGATAATCTCAAGGAGATATATTGGTGGAATGGTATGAAAAGGGATGTGGATGATTTTATAGCCAATTTCATAGTATTCCAACAAGTCAAAGTTCAGAACATGAGGCATGGTGGGTAGTATCATGAAATTGAGTTACCCAAATGGAAATAAGAGGTGATTAACATGGATTTCATTACTGGTCTTCCTTGGTATCAGAATTAATTTTATTCGATTTGGGTTATAATTGATAGGATGACTAAGTTTGCTCACTTCTTTCTAGTGAGGGCTACCTTTTTGGTGGAGGACTATGCGAAGTTGTATCTTCATGAGATAGTAAAGTTGTATGGGGTACCTGTTTAAACTATCTCTATTCGAGATATAGTTTTCATCTAATTTCTGGTGGTCTTTTTAGAAGAGATTGGGTACTAAGGTGCGTCTAAGTATTGCTTTCATCCTGAAATGGATGGGGAAGCAGAAAGGACTATTCAAACATTGGAGGATATGCTTTGGGCATATGTGATTGACTATGTTAGAAGTTGGGTTAAGCATCTATCTATGGTAGAGTTTGCTTACAACAATAGCTATCATTGTAGTGTAGGAATGGCCTCTTTTAAGGAATTCTATTGTAGGAGGTATAGATCTCTTATTGGTTGGTTTCATCTTAGTAAGGTGGATATGTTGGGTCCAGATTTTGTTTATTAGGCTATAGAAATGGTGAAGGTAATTCGGGTTAGGCTTAAGGATCCCCAAAGTCGCCAAAATTCCTATGCAGATGTAAGACGTAGAGACTTGGAGTTTGAGGTTAGGGATAAGGTGCTCATAAAGGTATCTCCAATTAAGATAGTAATGTTGTTCGGTAAAAAGGGGAAGCTCAATACCCAACTTATTAGTCCTTATGCAATTTTGTGGAGGGTTGGTAACACTTAGACATATATATGGATCAACACTTTGAGGATGTACTGAGTATATGGGGGTGCATGCAGTAAGTAAAATAATATCTCAATATCTTTATTTATAAAATACTCCATGCTAAATGTAAATGGCTCACATAGTTTGAGTAATCTGAAATCTAGAACTCATAAATTATGCATAGTAACGCATTTAGTATAAATCTCAAAAGTCATTATACTTAATTCTAAATCTATAATCTTTCCTTATTCTAAAATCATATAGGCTAAGTGGAAAAAGGCTCACCTTTATTTCTAAAAGCTGTGACTGTAATTCTGTAACTGAAATCTTAAGTAAAATAATATCTGAAAAAATTGTGAGCTTTTACACTTAGTTTCTGAAATTTGGAAAGTGGTCTATCTTAGGCTTTAGAAATCTTAAAGCTTATTCTGTGTGGAAAACACTTTATCTCAAGACTCTAAATAATTGAAACTATTTGAATAGTAGGGACATCTTTTGGGGTGTTCTTCTAACCGACATAAACCATGTGAGCTACATGGAGTCCAATGTCTCGCCCACGTTGGGGAGAGCTGTTCTACCCTCCATCAGAATAGAACCTCATCTTAGTTAACACTATCTCGGTCATCCACATATTATGGGAATAAGTATCTAAACTTACGATGGCACGTAGTTCTAGGGTATGAAACCGTAGTAACTTACTCAACTCGGTGGTAAATACTACTCCCATACTCAGCTCAGAACTTTTAGGAAATCTACCTCAAAATAACTCAAGGGTCTATAATGAAGACTAAATCATGTTTCTCTTTGCTTTAAATCATAATTAATGTGGATTCCTTTCTTAACTCAGGCTCAAAACAATCTTCTTAAAAAGCTTTCAATCATCTCAATCAAGATATTGGAAAATTACTCATAATATGAATCTCATGATTTCAACATCTCAAAATTCATGCTTGATAAGAAAACATTCATAATCAACTTAAAATCTGGAAATTTTAGCAATATATATATATATATATATATATATATATATATATGTATGTATATATACCAAAATATAAACATGCTTATGTAATTCAACTTCTAAAATGATGAAAATCTCATAATCTCATGAATAGTAACAAGGGTATAAACCCAACTTTAATTTCATCAGAAAACATGTAAAATCAAGTAACTCTTGTAATAAAAAATAAGTTTTGGGCATACGAACGAAAGATTTGTTCTTGTTCAAACCCCACATACCTTAATTGATGATCTCTGAGGAATTGAATGTAAAAGCTTAAATCTTAGACTTCTATTGATTCTTTTGAAGATGAGTTCTTGAAATTCTTGTATTGGGAAGCCTTAATCTTGAGTTTTCTTGGAGAATTAATTGAGAAATTGTGAGTTTCTTTGAGAGAAAGTATGAGCTTAGGGTTTTTCTTCTTGAGATGAAAAGATGAACAATGAGGTATCTTTGCTTCTTTGGGGGTGAAATTATGTGTTTTTGAATGGATTTGGGTGAGGGAAATTGAATAAAGTAATCCTAAGCCCATTTTAAATGGAATTACCATATAAAATAGCCTTGGATCCGCGTCATATTTTCATATCGAGGCGAAGTCAACGCGACGCATCAAGATCGCATCAGCTTACTGCCTCACATGGAAAATGGCATAACTTTTTACTCGGTTGTTGGATTTTTGTGAAATTGCTATCGTTGGAAAGATAATTCAATCATCTACAATTTGGTGGCTCTTCGATCTGGAATATTCCATGTATATAAAAAGTTATACATGTTTAAAGTAGACACTTGTAGAATCAAACACAAACCGTTAGACGAATCAAATGATCTTAGCTCTACTTTGTGCTAAGTCATTGCTATGAGAATTTTTCACCTCTAAACCACTTCATAGAGTATGATAATGATCATGAAACTTATATTCATAGACCTTGGACGCATAGGAATGACTGTTAGAATTCTAGCACAAAAATATGGGGTATTATATTATCTCCACCTAGGAAACATTCGTCCCTGAATATGGCTAATTAAGCCGAAAACACTGAGGAATCTGAGGCTCTACGCTATCATACAAAATAGAAATAAACTTAATCATTGTATCTTAAACATATTGAGCTACTGAACTGATCTATGCATGCATGAATTCTCATGAAAATAGCTATATGGCAAAGATAGAAATGAGAGTGTCAACTTATTAATAACCATTACTTTACGCTAGATCTAATCTCATGAGAAAAGATGACATGTTTATAACATGAAAACTCAAGGTTTTACAATATCCCTCATTTGTGAACATTTTTCCCCAAATGATACTGATTTGGTTTAAATACTAGGATAAGATTGATATGATACACGGGATACTCACCAACTGAATCATTACTTAATATCTCAAACTGAAACTGATGCATGAATTGAGCTGAATTCATAATTTGCATGGATGAAAACACATTACCTCTTGGAATGGACATTCATCAGAGACTGCTGATAGTAAGGCTAGGTGAAAAGTTGGGAATCTATAGGAGGTTATATGATTGATTGCTAAATAGGTTTGTAGGCTATATGGACTAGATCATATTGAATGCTCCTTCTCAAATGGAGCATTTCTTCAACACTCTTCCACAAAATTCTAAAAATATTAGGGAGCGAAGAATTCTAGGCATGATCTGAACAAGACATCTGGCTAAGGAATTACAACATAGATACAACTCTATAGCTTGAAACATAGACATATAGATCATAAGTCAGGATAGAAGTACTGGGCCTCAATCAATGCAACTTCTTACTTTCAAGCTTATCAACTCTTCTCGAATACTCCCTCACTATACTATTCCTTTCAATTTCTAATTCTCACATAGGCATAAATAAACCTATCTTACTAAGGTCTAAACTAATCTAAGTCCTCTCACCATGGTAAGGCCTAACTCAAAATCATGGGCACAACACATAACACCATAACTGAATTTGACTACTGACACGATGTGCAACACGTCGCATTGCTCCCAACCAAGCGATATACGACGCGCCGTGGCCATATCGCATTGGCTCACTGTCTTTACAATCCAAATAGGTCTCAAAACTTGCCCAAAAACTCTGAAACTTACACGAGATATGCTATTGACAACTCCGAACATGAATTCACTTAAGGACTTACATTCTAAGGTTGGGAAGGTTGGAAACTAATGCGCACCACATGCATCCACTCATACACCAACATGACATTCAAGCCTAATGTTACAACCACATATGAATGTCTAAACAAACAACCATAATAGCACACTCCTCGTATTCTCTAACCCTCTATCACAACAACTCTACACACTACTCCAAGAACATTCACACAATAATTTCAACTAACCACAATCGTGTATCAAGGACTTATCCTCAATATTACTTCACACTTATGGCCTTAGCTAAAACAAGGATACAATAATGTTTCATCAGCAAGAAACAACTACTCTCTCCCATTAACACAATTACTCATCACTACTATTATTACATAAGGAGTAGTCTCTCAAAGGTTATAACATGAGACCTAAAACTTGGAAGGATAACTTTGACACTTAACTGAGTTCAGAGAAATAGAATATCAACATCATGGATTCATCAAGAGATCTAAATTAAGGATGTAAATGATATAAACTGGATTGCACTAGGATCATGAGTTTCTAAAAACTGGCCATACTTTGAAACATGAGTCCATACTTATCATAAGCTACTCAACCTAAGATTGGAGTTTATAGATTCATGAGGGATAACTCGAATCATAGAGGGAAGCTGTTACTTGCTTTCTAGAAGTGAGAATGGACTTGAGTATGCATGATATGTATAAGTATTGGCATGTGGCATAGATCTATTATGCAAAACATGGATTTGGTGTGATAATGACTGAAATCCATGGAATACTCTAGAGTACGAAGGGATCACTATCTCATCATAACTCTTATTGACATGCATCACAATCTAATTATCAAAACTTGATTTGGTTCTAAACTCTACCATCACCCCCTTAAGTCAAAGTTGATATTCTAAGCTTATGGTCTACTCCATATCCTTGAGCCAAAGCCATAATTTCATCATTCTAATGTCTACACATAAATGCTAAACTCACAAGAATAAACTATAATTAGAACTTACTGACTTCATTCTTGAACAACCCTTTCATATACCATCCTAAACTTTCTTGCTTCAATAATCATCATCACCAACTTACAACTTCATTTGCAAACATACCTATATCTCTAAACATATAATTATAGCCTACAAAGATCACACTTCTATACTTATATTTTTAACCCTTGAGAATCATGATTATATCCAAAGGCTGAATATTATCAACCATACTCCTTAACTTAGCTACTAAGAACACCATATACTATATCACTAGCCTCCTTCCACTTAGAAACTTAAGGGTACTACTAACCACACAAAAAACTTAGTAAACTTTGAGAAAGCGTTGCCCCATATCACCTTGGGCACACCTCTACATCATACATAATAACGAATAAATGATCTTACACACTTGCATACACTGTTCAAGACAACTAGAACATCTCCATATAACTAGCGTCAACAATCAAACCATCATTATTCTCACTTTTATGATCATCCACTATTCAAACTTAACGTCTACTGCCAAACATGATTTATAACCAAACCCCATACACCATTCTCACTCAAAAACTATATAATAAGACTTCACAAAAAACTAGTCAACTAATGACTTAAATAACCAAAATTGATCACAAATGTATGGCCTTTCTTATTATAATCCACTAGCACATCCTCCCTCTACACATAACTATTATTTATCCATCTGTATGCCTAAATTTCTCTCATAGCTCTACAAGTTTCAACTAACCTCCTTCTGCAACCTCAAGGGAAGCCTAAATTAACAATACTAAACCACCAAGTACTTCATCAATAACCTATACTTTTCTAATACAACAAATATTGTCAACAACCTTTTTAAGACCTCAAGTAAACAACAATTCACCTTAACTAATAACTCTTTCTCTACCTTCCACTAAACTAACATACAAGGATATATCACTTCATTACTAATTCAATCATATGCAAAAATTCAGCAATATATATAATTAATAAATCGCCCTAGCCACCCTTTTTGTCGCTACACCTCTAAATCCCCGATTCCAAACAACACAAGAACAACAAGATGAATAATAAGTTGCTAGTAAATTGAAATAGGCCTCACATGGCTAGACTAAACTTTGATTTTGTGTTTGGAACAAGAAAATGAGATTAATAACAAAGCAACTATGCTAGTGAATCGAAAGAGCCCCACACGGCTTCACTAGACTTTAGTTTAAACAACACAATGATAACAAGATTACAAGAGATAGAAACTTGACACACAATATTCACTGATCAAAGAATACACATCTTACTCTATCTTAACTGAATGGCTCATAAGAATGAACACATAGACTTTCAAGTCAAGGAACTTCACATACTAGGGAGCTCCTCTCAGCCCTTTATGTGACTTTTGAAATTTCTGCTTGTAAATCTAAGAGCATTATCTAGGGAGTAATTGGAAGTCACTGATTATGTTAACTCAAGAATAGTATATAGATAAAGTAATTTCAGGGTATAAAGTAATTTCAGGGTAACACATGAATAGAAAGGATATTTTAAGAGAACAACTTTATTGCACGATCTAGAGTAGAAAAGAAAAGAAACTTTTCTTAAATGCCTCGTAGCCTGTCAAAGAAAAGTACAGACGTCTCTGTACCTTTCTGCAAGACTCTAGTAGACATGGCTTCACAGACACTGTAGGATACTTGAACTTAGTGCTTTGATACAAAGTTTGTAAAGCCCCGAAAATAGGTCTCAAGATGTCACACGGTTCTTAGGACCACACGTGGTCTAAAGCTAACCCTTTGCCATGACCTGAACTAGGGCCTGGCCGTGACGGATATCCCAAACCATAAAGGCTCGAAATGCCCTTCTATATCTAGTAATCATACACAATATTCATATAATAAAGAAGATACGGAAACATAATCTGCTATGGAAACATAGTTAATTCTAAATTCAACATAAGTATGAAAACTATAAATCAACTACATCTAAAAAACATCTGACTCAGTCTACGAAATTTCTACTACATGAAAATCTTACTACTGTCTGATACTGGGACAAGGCCCCCAGCAGAACAAAAATGAAATAAGTGACATAATCTAAAATGACAGGCCTTCTAGAATAGAGAAGGATCACCACTACACAATCTGATCAGCTATCTGAATTATCTACTATTTATCTGGAACCCTAGACTATGTCTCAAAACCTAAGAGATAAGGGGGAGGGGTTAATACAGTTGTACTGGTACGTAGAGCATATCCAAAATAATTATTTATTATTCCACATATATGAGAGAAATTTAAAATAGTTTATAAGTATATCATATAGTAAGAATTCACATGGGCATTTTAAACTCTGCAAAAATCATCTCAACTCTGAGAAATCTATGTTAGTTTTATGCTAGGTGGTATACCCTACAACTCTAAAAAATTCCATGGGCTATATGGAAACTGGCATAAACTTGGAAGTGAAGCCCCTAACCTAAGTGTGCCGTAAGAGTCAGAGTCTCTGAATCTACTACACGACACAGCTGTCGCCAGCGTACAATAATAATTTACCCATATCGGTAAAAACAATTTTACGCTAAGAGTTTCTTTAACCCGTGCCTTCTTCAGGTAACCACCTAACCCTATTTAAGCCCCTTTTTAAAACTCTATCAAAACATAGAGTCTCTAAAAACATACTCTGAAAACATGCTCTAAAAACATAATATATTATGGCATAAATACATATGGTATCGTCATACCATTGACTTGCAAGTCACATCTCTGAGCCGTTATTAGTCTATCATAAATTTCTGTTTTCAAAACATGAGTTTTGGGACCACTATTTCAATAATTCAATTCATAGAAACTCTTCCTCAAACCACATGTAAACGCATGCAATGAAATTATCATTGTCAAGCATTTTAATAGTACAGTACAAGGTGGTCATGTCAAAGTTCTCAATTCACATGCAATTTTTTATTTTAAACACAAGAACACATTTATATTAAGAAACACCATCTCAAAAATTTCCAATCATGCTTAAATGCTATAATATTGCAAAAACATTTTTCAAATCACAAAACCATAATCTTTAATTCAGTACATGAGAGGGAGTTCATAATTTATGCTCTCAATGATCTTAAATCTCAAATTTCATACATATAGGTATACATGTAAATCAATTAGGGGATAGGACCAAAAGATCAAAACAATATTAACATTAAAACATTCGGAGTACGTAATTTAGAACCTAGATTCTAAAACCCCTTTGAAATTTATGCATAAAAATCTTAAAATCATGCTCTAATGGTTTTAAGCCCATGTAGTTTTTAGGATAAACCCCACGTACCTCTATCTAGAAATTTAAAGGATGCTTCTTGATGCCCATGGCTTGGTGATTCCAAATCTTCAATTTGTTTTGGAAACCCACAATTGGAGCCCGATTTCATAGTTCACTGTGATACGCCACTATCGCGATGGCTCATTGGAAATTAACGAATAAGAATTTTGCCTACTCCGTGATGCGCCACTATCTAGGAGTCCCACTAGAAATTGACCATTATCATTTAAACCCTCTTTGCGACGTGCCAAAGACAGGAATGATGGTGTTTTATGACTATGACTTAAATTAACAATAGCTTCTTCATCAAGTAACTATTTTGGATGCATCATATCTCGACGAAAAACTTATTCAGTCATCTATGACATGAAAAGTTGAATTATAAGTGATTCCACTGGGAAAAAAGTACAAATCATTCTACAAGCCAATGCTTGATATTTTAGGGACAAAATTTAGCTAAGAAAAATTCTGGGCGTTACAATATCTCCCCTTAGGAATATTCACCCTCGAATGTTGATGCGGGATACAGACAAGTATAATTTCAAGCATACTAAGGTTTAGAAAGAATAAGGCAAGGATTGTACCTTCCATTGGATCAAAAAAGTTTGGGTATCTAGCTCTCATGTCAAATTTTGATTCCCAAGTTGCTTCTTTAATTTTTTGGTTTCTCCACAATACTTTAGCTGAGGCTATCTCTTTGTTCCTTAATATTCTAACTGTGCGATCCAAAATCTCTACTAGCTCTTCTTCATATGATAAGAAGTCTATCACTTTTATTTCCTTGACAGGCAATACTAAAGAATGGTCTCCAAAACACTTCTTCAACGTAGATATATAAAAACCGGATAAACCCAATCCAAACTAGCTGACAATTCTAACTCATACGCGATTCCACCTATCCTTCTCACAATCTAATATGGTCATATATAGCGAGTACTCAGCTTAACTTTCTTCCCGAATCTCATGACTCTTCATGGGAGAAACCTTGAGAAACACCCAATCTCCAACCTCAAACTCTAGATCTATTCTCCTAATATCAGCGTAGGACTTTAGACTACTCTGAGATGTCTTAAGTCATTCTCTAATGACTTTCACATCTTCTATTTCCTGATAAACAAGATCAAGCCTAAATATCTGCGTCTCACCTACTTTATACCATCCTATCAGGGACCTACATCTTCTCCCATACAATGCCTTAAAAGGTGCCATCTTAATATTGGAAAGGAAACTATTATTATATTTGAACTCTATCAATGGCAAGTGTTCTACCCGACTACCTTTAAAATCAATCACTCAGGCCCTCAATATATCCTCAAGGGTCTGGATAGTGTGCTCAGTTTGCCCATCTATCTGATAGTGAAAAGCCGTGCTCAAATTCACTTGGGTACCTAAACCCTTTTAAAACGATCTCTAAAATTGTGAAGAAAACTATCTACCTCTGCCAGATATGATGGACACAGGTGCCCCATGAAAATGAACTATTTCTACAATGAATAGCTTGGCATAATTCCCTCTTGAATAATTTGTCCTGACAGGTAGAAAGTGAGTTGCCTTGGTCAAACTATCTACAATCACCCAAATGGAATCATACTTATTTCGGCACCTCGAAAGTCCTGTAATGAATTTCTTAATAATCATCTCCCACATCCACAAAGGCAAACCTATCTCTTGAGAAGAACCACTTGGCCTCAAATGTTCCACTTTAACTTGTTGATAATTCAAACACTTGGCAATATAGTTAACCACATCATGCTTCATATTATTTCACAAATAAATGGTTTTCAAATCCTGATACATCTTAGTAGAGACAGGGTGAACAACATACTTCAACGTATGAGCTTCGTCAAGGATTCTCTTCCTTAGACCACCTACATCTGGCACACACAACCTACCCTGGTATCTCAAAATACCATCACCACCAATTTCAAAAGACATTACCTTTTGTTGACCCAAATCTTTCTTGATCTGTATCAAGATAGGATCTTCAACCTGCTTCTCTTTAACTTTTTGACAAAGGGAAGATTTAGCTATCTCATGAACAACCACTCCTCCATCCTCAGAATCCAAGAGTCGCATTCCTAGATTTGAAAGTCGGTGAATATCCTTCACCATCACCCTCTTTTATTTCCCCACATGAAAAATACTACCCATAGATAACCTGCTGAGGGTGTCGCTACCACATTTGCCTTGCCCGAATGATAGTGCAGGCTCATGTCATAGTTTTTTAAAAGTTCCAACCACCGTCTTTGCTTGAGATTTAATTATTTCTATGAGAAAACATACTATAAACACTTATGGTCAGTAAATATACCAATATGTACCCCATACAAATAGTGCCGCCAGATCTTATATACAAAAACCATAACTGCTAACTCCAAATCATCAATAGGGTGGTTTCACTCATGTACCTTCAACTGCTTGGATGCATAAGCCACTACCTTATCATACTGCAAAAGAAACACCCAAGTCCCACTCGAGAAACATCATAATATACAACAAAACCTTCTATACCCTCTGGAAGACTCAAAATAAGAGCAGTAGTCAACTTGTCTTTCAACTTCACAAAACAATTCTCATAAGAGTCAGACCACAAAAACTTCACCTTTTTTTGAGTCAACTTAGTAAGTGGTGCAGGTATGGAAGAAAAATTCTCGACGAATCTTCTGTAATAACCCACCAAACCCAAGAAGATCCGAATGTCTATTGGAGTCGTGGGTCTAGGCCATTTTATCACTTGCTCAAACTTTTGGGGATCAACCTTAATCCCCTCACTAGACACAATATGCCCCAAGAATATAATAGTATTCAATCAGAATTCACACTTGGAAAATTTTGCATACAACTAATGATCTTTGAGAGTATGGAGGATAATTCGGAGGTGATTGGCATGGTCCTCCTCACTTTTGGAATAACTCAAGATATCATCAATGAAAACTATGACAAACAAGTCTAGAAACTATCAAAAAACCATGTTCATTAGGTCCATGAAGGCTGCAGACACATTAGTCAACCCGAAGGACATGATTAGGAATTCATAATGACCATATATGGTTTGGAAAGCTGTCTTGGGAATGTCTTACTCCCTAACTTTCAATTGATGATATCCTGAATGAAGGTCTATTTTAGAAAAACACTTAGCACCCTAAAGTTAGTCAAATAGATAATCAATCCTAGAAAGCAGATACTTATTTTTGATAGTGACCTTGTTTAACTGGTAATAATCTATGCACATACGTAGGGAACCATCTTTCTTTCGCACGAAAAGTACAGGTGCACCCAGGGAGACACACTGGGGAAGACAAAACCTTTATCTAAAAGATCTACTAGCTATTCTTTTAACTATTTTAGCTCTGCAGGATCCATCCTATATGGCAGAATAAAAATAGGATGGGTATCTGGAAATAAATCAATACCAAAATCTATCTCCCTATCAAGTGGTATTGCTGGGAGATCATCTGGAAAGACTTCTGAGAATTTATTCACTACAGGGACAGACTGAAGAGGGAGACTTTCGGCACTAGAATCTTTTACCTTAATAAAATGATATAAGCAACCTTTGGAAATAAGTTTACAAGCCTTGAGATAAGATATGAAATGCCCTTTAGCTATAAAAGAATGTCCCTCCCATTCTATCATAGACTCATTCAGAAAAGGAAAGGTGACTCTTTGGGTCCTATAATTCAAGGTGTCATAGCACGAATGGAGCCATTCCATCCCTAGGATAGCATCAAAATCAACCATATCAAGCTCTATGAGATATGCCATAGTATCTCGGCTAAGAATAGACAAAACATAATTTTTATATATCTTTTTAGCCATAACAGAATCACCCATTGGAGTGGAAACTAAAAAAGGTTCAGCAACCACATCAGGCTTAAACTCAAAACCAATAGCCACGTATGGGGTCACATAAGACAAGGTAGAACCGAGATCAAGTAATACATACACATCACGAGAAAAGATTTGCAATATACCAGTCACTACATCTGTGAGTCCTCTGCTTACTGGTGGTTCGTTAAAGCATACAACCGGTTTTGACCATTTTCAGTGGCTGAAGTGGCACCCTTCTGAGGTGGTGGTGTAGATGAATTCGCCTGGGACTTGGCTCCTCCAATATTACTCTTTCCTGCCAGACAGTATCTCTGGATATGGCCTGGCTGGCCTCATGAATAACACACCAAAGTGCCAAACTTACATATCCCTGGATGATTTCTCCCACATCTCCGACAACACTGATAGGACCAAGAGGTCTAGGAGATACTTCCCTGCGACTGTGTACCCAGCATCCTTGGCCCTGACTAGACTAAAAATTCTAGGTGCACTGCTCAGATATGGGTCTGGACACTGGAGCACTAGCTGACGACTATGCATTACCCCAATTTATTTTCTTTTACCATTTGCTACCCCAATTACCGCTTTAATGCTGACTATGACTCTGGTCTATCGCTCTGGCTCTCTTTGCCTACCTGTACTTTTCCCTAGATTCGGCTATCTTCTTCTTATTCTCATTAACTTTCTGCATATAAACTGACAGAATCTAGCAAAGTCCATATCCCTGTTCAGCATAGCTCCCTAATACTCAAGCACTAAATTATCTGAAAGAGCAGAAGCAAACTTCTTCATTCGGGCCCTCATACTACTCATTATCTCATGAACATAATGGGCAAACTGGTTAAACTTTAAAGTATACTCTTGAACACTTATCTTGCCCTACTTAAGGTTCATGAACTCCTCTACTTTATCTTTCCTCAACTCCAGAGAAAAGAATCGATTAAGAAAAGCTTCCACGAACTCATCCCAAATTGTGGGTTCAGCACTATTACCCTTCGCATCTTCTTATTCATTGTACCACTGATTTGCAACATCCTTGAGTTGATAAGTTTCCAAATCCACCCCTTATATCTACTCTACATGCATCACCTTAAAGATCTTCTCTATCTCATCCTCAAACTCCTATGGATCTTCTTCTACCTTAGAGCTAGTAAACTTAGGTGGGTTCATTCTCATGAACTAACCCACCTTAGTAGCCTTAGAAGTGACAGACGCAGAACCTGTATCCTTCGACCTCTGAGTATGTTGGGCTACCAACTAAGCCTGCATTTGAATAGACTGTCTGAATTCAGCATTAAAAAACTCTCCTTCACGAGGCTGAGTGCAATTGGCCCCCATTCGAGGAGCTTTGGGAGGACTGGTCGATAAAGAAGGTACTCCCAGAGTAGTAACAGGTTTTGAGGCCTGAGATCTGTTACGGGTCCACATCCCATGGGTGGGATGGACTTCATCATCCTGAGTATTAATGTTAGTGCGACGGGGAGACATCGCTAGTTTTTCGAAAAGCACGAGGTCATTGATTAGGGGACAGATTAGACTCTGAAGCACGAACTAAATCACAAAGAAGAGAAACATTCTTCAACGCCTAGTAGACTTCTGCTTATAAGTGTGGTGCGCTGCACACAAATAAATAAGACTCTACCCAATGTGATTTTGCAGGCACACTGGGCCAACGAATCATGCTCTGATACCAACTTTATGATGACCCGAACTAGAGCTTAGCCATAATGGACATCCCAAACCATGAAGGAATGAACCACACTTCTCTATCTGGTAATCATGCACAATATTCATATAATAAAAAAAGATGCGGAAACATAATCTGCTATGAAAACATGGCCAATTCTGAATTCAACATAAGTATGGAAACTGTAAATCAACTACATCTAAATAACATCTGACTCATTTTGCGAAATATCTACTACATAAAAATCTAACAACTATCTAAAACTGGGACAAGGCCTCCAGTAGACTAAAATTGAAATAAGTGAATAATCTGAAAAGGCAGGCCTTCTGGAATAGAGAAGACTCACCACTGCACAATCTGATTAGCTGTGTGAATTATCTACTACTTATCTGGACCCCTAGACTGGGTCTTAAAACCTGAGAGGTAAGGGGAGGGGGTTAATACAGATATACTAGTACGCAGAGCATATAAAAAATAATCATTCATTATTCAACATATATGAGAGCAATTTAAAATAGTTCATAAGTATATCATATAGTAAGAATTAACATGGGCATTTTAAAGACTCTGTAAAAATCATCTCAGCTTTGAGAAATCTGTGTTACTTCTGTGCTAGGTGGTATACCCTACAACTCTAAAAAATTCCATGGGCTATATATAAACAGCCATTAACTCGGCAGCGAAACCCCCAACCCAAGTGTGCCGCAGGGGTCGATGTCTCTGAATCTACTATGCCACACGACCGTCGCTATCATACAATAATAATCTACCCGTATCGGCAAATACGGTTTAAGGCTAAGACTTTCTTTAACCCGCGCCTTCTTTGGGTAAACACCTAACACTCTTTAAGCCAATTTTTAAAACTCTATCACAACATACAGTCTCTGAAAACATACTCCGAAAAGATGCTCTAAAAACATAATCTGTTATGGCATAAATACATATGGTATGGTCATACCATTGACTTGCAAGTCACATCTCTAAGCCATTACTAGTCTATCATAAATCTCTATTTAAAAAACACAAGTTTTGGGACCACCATATCAATAATTCAATTACAAGAAACTCTTTCTCAAACATCATGTAAACACATGAAAGGAACTCATCTTTGTTGAGCATTTCAGTAGTACAGTACAAGGTGGTCATGTCAAAGTTCTCCATTGACATGCAATTCTTTATCTTAAACACAAGAACACAGTTATATCAAGAACACCTCTCAATAATTCCAAATCATGCACAAATGCTATAATATTGCAAAAACATCTTTCAAATCACAAAACCATAATCTTTAATTCAATACACGAGAGGAAGTTCATAATTTATGCACTCCACGATCTTAAATATCAAACTCCATACATATGCGTATACATGTAAATTAATTAAGGGACAGAACAACAAGATCAAAACAATAGTAACATTAAATCACTCGGATTACGTAATTTAGAACATAGATTCAAAAAAACCCTTGAAATTCATGCACAAAAATGTTAAAATCTTGCTTTAATGGTTTTAAGCCCATGTAGTTTTTAGGATAAACCCAAGTACCTCTATCTAGAAATTTAAAGGAAGTTTCTTGATGACCATGGCTTGGGGATTCCAAATCTTTAATTTGTTTTGAAAATCCACGATTGAAACTTGATTTATTTGGATTATCAATATGGAACCGTAGAGCGTGTTCTTGAATATTTTTGGTGAATGTATGAGTAATATGCTCAATTGAGGTTCAAATCTCATGTTTTGACTGATAAGGGTATGAGAAAATACCCAATATACCCTTAATGAGATAGGTATTAAAAAATATAACTGGGAGATCAATTTCATAGGCCACCATAACGTGCCACTATTGCGGTGGCTCACTGGAAATCGATGAATGGAAATTTGGCCCATTCCGCGATGTGCCACCATCGTGGTGTCCCACTGGAAATTAACCATTTTCATTTACGCCCTCTCTGAGATGCGCCAAGGATAGGAATGATGGTGTTTTATGACAAGGACTTAAATAACTATAACTCCTTCACAGAGTATCCATTTTGGACACATCTTATGTCGACGGAAAACATATTCAATCATCTACGAAATGAAAAGTTGAAATCTAAGGGATTCCATTAGGAAAAAGGTATAAATCATTCTAGAAGCCAATGCTCGATATTTTAGGGACAAAATTTAGCTAAGAAAAACTTTGGGGTGTTACACCCTTATACTAGCATAACTCATGAGCAACTAATTAAGATACATAAATTTGTACAAAATCAGTGCAAAGTAACTCTTTTCTTAATCTAATCAATTCAAAACTAAATTAGCATGATTACAACTCTACTTTTACAAAGAAAACTAAAGTTGATTGCATTAACATCTACTGACTGTCATTGAAGCCTCTACTAATACTGACTATAGAAAGTAGGGAAGCTACTCTAATTATCGGTAATCAATACATATGGGTAAGAAAATAAATGACACAAATGAATCAAACTAGAGTCCCTGAAGTAGGAAGACTCATCATCTTACTGGCTTTAATCTGTAACTTTCTAAATTTGAATGTGCTTACTAAATCTTTTACCTACATTATGAGATAATGGAGCACTTAGACATATATGTGGATCAGCAGTTTGAGGATCCACTGAATATATGGGGGTGAATGCAATAAGTAAAATAATATCTCAATATCATCATTTATAAAATCATGCATGCTAAATGTAAATGACTCACATCGCTTCAGTAATCTAAAATCTAAAACTCAGAAATCATTAATAGTAAAGCATGTAGTACAAATCTCGTAAGTTATTACACTTAGTTCTAAAATCTGTATTTTTTTCTTATTCTCAAATCATATAGGCTAAGTGAAAAAAGGCTCACCTTTACTTCTGAAAGCTGTAAATGTAATTCTGTAACAGAAATATTAAGTAAAATAATATCTGAATAAATTGTGAGCTTTTACACTTAGTTTCTGAAATCTGAAAAGTACTCTGTCTTAAAACATTTTTCTTAAAAAGCTTTCAATCATCTCAATCAAGATATTGAAAAATAACACATTATATGAATCACATGATTTCAACATCTCAAAATTCATGCTTGATTACAAAACATTCATTATCATCTTAAAATACAAAAATTTTAGCTATGTATATATATCAAAATATGAACATGCTCATGTAATTCAACTTCTAAAATCATGAAAATCTCATAATCTCATGAATAGAAACATAGGGTATAAACCCAACTTCAATTTCATAAGAAAACATGTAAAATCAAATAACTCTTATAATTAAAATCAAGTTTTGGGTACAAGAACAAAAGATTTGTTCTTGTTGAAACCTCACATACCTTAATTGATGATCTTTGATGAATTAAATGTAAAATCTTGAATCTTAGACTTCTATTGATGCTTTTGAAGATGAGTTCTTGTATTGAAAAACCTTAATCATGAATTTTCTTGTAGAATTAATGGAGAAATTTTAGGTTTGTGGGAGAGAAAGTATGAGATTAGGGTTTTGCTTCTTAAGATGAAAAGATGAACAATAAGGTATCTTTGCTTCTTTGAGGGTAAAATTATGTGTTTTTTGATGGATTTAGGTGAGGGTAAATGACTATACTGACCCTAGGCCACTATGGAATGGAATTATCATGTAAAATAGCCTTGGATCCACGTCAGTTTTTTGTATCGAGGCGAAGTCGACGCAACACATCAAGAATGTGTCGGCTTACTGCCTCACATAGAAAATGGCATAACTTTTTACTCGGTTGTCGGATATTTACGAAATTGGTATCATTGAAAAGCTAATTCAATTATATACAATTTGGTTCTACTTTGAGCTGGAAAATTTCATGTATATAAATGTTTATACACATTTATAGTAGACCATTGAGAATCAAACAATAAAAGTTAGACGAATCAAATGATCTTATCTCACCTTTGTTCTAAGGAATTGCTATGAATATTTTTCACCTATAAACCACTTCATAGACTATGATAATGATCCTAAAACTTATATTCACATGGAAATCAATTGGATTAGAGCTGGAAGCATAGGAACGATGGTTAGAATTCTAGCACAAAAATATAGGGTATTACACATACAGGAATCCTTTGAATACACTCTCTTTGTATCTCTAATTCGTATGGCTACATGTATCAGGGCCCATTTATGGGGTTACACCATACGTATATCGTCCCTGGAAGTTAAGGGAGGTTAATCTACACATACCCAGGTTCATGATTTTATTGCTAAACCTAATTCCCTTTCCCAAAACAGTTTTATATATATATGTATATATATTTATATATTTGTAGGGTTTGTATGCATATGGATGGTTTAATTTTTTTAATTGCATTATTTTATCCTTATCTTGAGTTTACAGCAGCATTTACCCGCTAACCTTTCTTCGGGCGGTTGTATCTCCACACGATTCAGGAACTGGCCATTGTAGTGCTCCTGCTTCATTATCGGACATTGAGATCATCTATTGGATTGAAGTGGTGAGATTTTATTTTTCTGTAAGGATCCATTTAATGGATCTTATTTCATAATTTAGTTTATTTATGGATATTTATTTTTGCAATGGTTGGGGGCATGTCCCATTTGGATTTTGGTACTCGTTTGGTAAACGGCACTTGTGGAACTACTATGGGTTTGAACGGGAGGGATTAGTAGGGGTGTCAGCCTTAGTATTGGCATTGATATTGGGACTGATACCGACTTACTGCATTTTTGGTTGTTCCATCCTCTTTTATTTTTGGATTAAATATTATTATTATGGAACTCATATGGTTATGGTTTGGATTATGGTTTGGGTTGAATTGGTTATCAATTGGGTATCAGATGGTTGGACTCGTTTGGGTTGTTATGGATATAGACCTAACCTAGTGTTCTTAGAGCATGCTATAACACTATCATATTATATATTTGGAATTCACCATACTCAGGATATGCGAAGGTCAGTTCGGTTATGTTGCGAGGGTTGTCGCTAGTCCTGGTTGGACTTGGGATGCATATGATGACACGGCCCTGGTTTGGGTCTTGTCATTTACGTGTATTGACTTTAATTGATTCATTCAGTAATGGTTATGGTTTTTCTTTTTCTTATCATTGTGATTTGATCTATCCTTTCAACTATGAATAATATTGATTTCTTCACAAGTATGAGAGGCTAAAACCCATATCTAGGGTTGTGTAAATCCTGGCGGATTGATAAAGTAGGGAAAGTGCGATTGTTGAACTAAATCGATACCTATAGCATGCATTGTATTATCTTCACCTTAGTAGATTTCTTAGTAGTGGCCAACATTAAGATCTAGCCTAGATTATTGATACTTACTCAAAAATAGGAGTAGTGACTAGGAAAAGATAATGACAACAGTAATTTGGAGTTTAGCTATCGATCCACACTACTAGGTATTATCTACGTAAGATGGTTAGATTTCATCTAATAACTAGAGACTCAAAAGATAATAGTTAACTGGGATATAGTTAATTGGGATCAAGATAAGGGTTAGTAAGGCGACATCCTGAGACACAAAAGGTAAAGAGTAAAATCTATCTAATCATTCAAAGACAATAAATGGTACATGACTTATCGATTCTACATGAAAGGTATCGGGTTGGTTCAATATAGCACGATAAGCCTATGGAGTTAAGAAAAAAGGGGAAACACAGTCCTAGTGTTCACTAATACTGATCACAACTAAAGCTGATAGTTCATCTTTGATTGCTATTCTTGTTCAAAACCCCCATTTACTTTCCAGTTATTAATCGTTAATTACAGCATCGAAAATCCACGAGTCCACATATTTCCTTGGGATTTGACCCCAACATTTATTGGGTTACTATATTTTGACAATGACCATATCATCATTTAATTGGAGGTATTATTTGGATGTCTTCAGGGTCATAAGATACTGAAGAATGTGATGATCGGTGAAAATCACACAATGCACACCATAAAGATAATGCCTTAAAATATTAAGTGTAATAATTATTACCGCTAACAAAAAATAATAAGTGAGGTATCTGCGCTCATGAACCTTAATCTATCTTAAACAAAAAGCAATGACATGACCCTACTACATCAATACACAACCCAAACCAACACTGAAAGCATCACAAAACAAAGTGAATCCCTCATCCTTAAACATTAAGAGATAAAACTGGAGATGAAGTGAGGAAATCCTTGAGGTTTCCAAAGATCGACTCAAACACCTCAGACTATCGGAAAGGAACCTCTTTCTAAGTAAATTTTATCTTATCGAATAAAGGAATAGCAAAACCCTCAATGAGCCATCTACAATAACCGACTAAATCAATGAAGCTACGAACCTTAGTTGGAGATGTAGGTCTATCCCTATCACGAATCACGTCAATATTTGTTGGGTCTACGATAATACCATCCTTAGACACCATATGTCCAAGGAATGCCACCGACTAAAGCCACAACTCATACTTAGAGAATTTGGCAAAAAGAACATGATGTCTAAAAGTCTGGAGCACAATCCTCAAATGTTGCACATTCTCCACTTTACTCCTTGAATATATAAGGATGTCATTGATGAACATAATTATGAAGGAATCCAAATAAGGCCTAAATACTCAATTCATTAAATCCATGAATGTGATTGGAGAATTTGACAACTCAAATGACAACACCAAAAACTTATAACGACCATAATGGGTAATAAAAGCTATCTTAGGGATATCCTCAACCTGTATCCTTAACTGATGGTAACGAAATCTCAAATCCATCTTAGAAGACATTATCGCTTTCTAAAGTTGGTCAAAAAGATCATCAATGCAAGGCATAGGATAATGATTCTTCACTGTCACCTTATTAAGCTACCTATAATCAATACACATATGCATGGATCCATCTTTGTTCTTCACAAACAATACATGAGTTCCTCAAAAAGACACACTCGGTCTAATAATAGGTCAATTTATTGGCTTGAGATCACTATAAAACTCAATTTTGCATACAGGGGGAATGCCAAATAATTCAGTCGATAACATATTAGGAAACTCATAAACAATAAGCACAGAGTCAAGCGACGTACACTCTACATAAGTATCACAAATATAATTCATATATTACTCACAAGCCCTTAAAATAAGCCTCCTAATAGAACATAAGAGATAATCCTTGTCGACTCATGACTAACTACTCCTTGCCACAGGAATGAGGGCACGTCGGGCGTGGCTAAGGTAACGGCCTTTACAAAATAAACTATGACCACATTATAGTGGGATAAATAGTCTATGCCAAGAATCACATCAAAATTCATCATATCAAAAATAATAAGATCAACATAAGCATCAACAAATCTAATAGTAACAATACATGATCTAGAAACTTGATCCACTACTAAAGAATCACCCACCATAGCACATATAGCACATATAATTAATAATAAGACAACATTAATCCTAGAGTAAAATAAGAGAATATATAAAAATAAGTGGATCCTGGATCAAATAAAGCAAGAGCTGACTGGAGGCTCACAAAAATCATACTTGTAATGTTAGCATCCAAAGTCTCCACCTAGAGTCTAGCAGGTACTACTTAAAATTGACTGCACTTGCCACTTAACTGGGTACCTGACCGACATCCTATCTAATCTAATAGAGAATCGCCTCGAGTACTCTGGAAACCATTCGTGCGACCATGAGAACCACCTCTAGATAAAGGATAAATTGCTCTAATAGAGGAAACACCTTGAGTTGAAACAACAGTCTCACCACAACTAGGGTACTACTGAGAATAATGACCAAGAGATCTATAATGATAATAGTCCCTGTGAGTTGAACCAGAATTAATAAATCCCGCTGACTCAGAATAACCACCATAACTATAATAAACAGAAGATGAACCCCACAAAGATAGACTACTATCCTACCCAGGGCAGTATCTAGCACTAGACTAACCTACATTAGTTATCCAAAGCATTGCCTGAACAAGTCAACTAGGTTGGCTCTGCAGCTGATAAGATAAATATGGAGAATAGTAAATATGAGAACTTCAACATATGAATTGTGAACTACTATGACTCCTAGTAAAAATCCCTTTATATCTAGGGCTTTTAGTTGCCCCATTGAGGCTCATGATAAATCTCCTCTAGCACCCGAGCGTGATATGAAACCTCAACAAAAACCTACAAACAGTAAAAAAATCTGAGCAGACATACAAATGAGGAGTCCCAACCCTCTAATAAAGAAATAAACTCTCTCATACTCAATATCTATAATATAATTTGCATGCTTAGCCAACTCATAAAAATGAGCCTCATAATCTACGACTGTTATGGACCCCTTCTTAAATCTAGAGAACTAATACCTCAAAATATATCTAAGGCTACGAGGTATGTTTTTCTCCAAAGAATATCTCAGAGACTTGAGTCCATGAAAAAAGAGAAAATCCACCTGGTCTAGAATCCATATAAACTCTCCACTAATGTCGAGCAACCAAGTCCAACTATAATATAATGTCCATACCATGAGGCTCAATAAAGCCCAAATCATAGAGCCTATTCTCACAAGCAATCAGAAATTTATATTCATCCCCGCATAGAGCACCAGAAAACAAAGGTGGAATGAATCTCAAGACTCTACCTATTATATTCTACTCCTCAAAAGACATAGGAGGCATAGAAACCACAGGCTAAACAATTATTAGTGTAGAAAGAACCTCAACTCTATAAGCAGCAGCTATAAGTTGCGATCCTGCCTTTGTACCACTTTGATCTGTAGAGAGATAACTATCAAACAAAATATCATCAACTATACTCAAAAGTTAAACATACATATCTCTGCGTATTAAAGAAGAAATAAACCCTGGTGGATCCTGGGCTAGTCCCTGGCTCTCTATCGGTCTGTGTGGAAGAATCTTCGATTTAGGAGCAGGAATATGACCTAGGGAAGGTGGCCTATCCTAGACTCTAGCTGGGGGATATATCTTGTGGATTTCCACAACTTCTTGGTTAGCCATGAATAGGAGTTGGATCCCTAAGATTGATCTCGAGACCCTCTTCTCATGTAGAGGTAGCATGTGTCCTATCCATGTATAAATGACTAAAGTCAAGGGAATACTCTACACATTAACTCATACTCTTAGCACGAAGTGAGTGAATTAAGTGATGCACAGCTAAGAATGTCCTATAGCCTCTAAAAATGTGAAACAAATGTCATTATTCTATTTTGCATGACTAAAATAGACACTTTCTTTTCTACAAACAATGTTGGTGTAACCTAGCTCTAATACTAATTTACCATGACCTGATATACGAGTCATTATGGCACAGACTAAATCTCGTTAGTAGGTAAGTCAAACCATAACCTGGAGCTAATGCAATGGGTTAGTTTTCTGGAAAATACCCAATATATGTAAATTTCAATAACACAATATATAAATAAGTCGTGTTCTAAATGGATAAACATAATCAATACTAGATACCATCCTACGACTTGGTAGAGCCTATATAAAAGCACCTACTAATAAAAATACAACCCAAGTATCTAGAGTAGTCAATATATCTTTCTCAAATCAAAAGACTGAATATAGAAAGAGAGAAGAAAATAGGAAACTCAGAATCAAGAAGCTCACCTGATGTCTAGATATAACATCATACAAAAAAGAATAAATGGTGGCAACTAGTACTCAGATCTGCACCAAAAAAGTAAATAAGTGTTATATGAGTACCAAAACAATAGGTAATCTATACGCATCATCGACTGACTGAGCAAAATCTTTATATAAGAATGATAAAATTGAAGATAACCAAACTAAGTCAAGGTAAAGAAAAACCTGAAATAGCACCAATACCACAATGCATAGATAAGTAAATAAATAAAAATAATAACATAACATGAAACATCAATTCATACAATCATAACTACAAAGTTTTCTCCAATATTTCAATTAGTACAGAAAGTAAATAACTCATCACCTACTCCTATATGATTGGAGAATACACTCAAAGATATAATAAAAGAACCATACATCCCTCATAACTAACCACTCGCTTTTTAACCATCATTACATAATTTACCAATATATGAAAAAGTACCCACATTCCATAACTTTACCAGCATAGCAACCTTATCATCATTTATACACTAGTTCATTAATCAACTATCCATCTTTAATCACTAATTCAATTATCAGCTAGTCATCACATATCCATTAGTCATCATTTTACAACTAATCATTTTACCCCTAGAGATTATTTATGTCTATCACATTGTAACAATTTCCTCATTTCCAACTTAGCCAAGTTGCTACTTTTAATCTCACACCCTAATATCGTTAATCATAAGGAGAATATCATCAAAGAAGAATTTACATATCCAGGCTCGAACTAGGAAATATAATTCATAGCCAGACTTGAACTGGTAAATAATCAATATCCAAACTCAAATTGGTAATGATAATCAATAGTTGGACTTGAATTGATAAATATCAATAGTGCCATATTTATCCTTCGAACTCAAATTGAGTATATGTATATAATCAACAACATAATCTTTTTCCAAACTTGAATCGAATATATATAAAATCAACATCATAAGGAGAATCATTAATAGCATAAATGCTAACATAAATAATAGGCATCGATCCTTACATTAACCAACATAACCATCAAGTATCAAGATTTCAAAATATTGCCTCACTAGACATTTCCAAGAGTCTAATAAGTATAAAAAAGATCACAAAAACTAAGAATGTGTCATAGCCTAAAGTAGGTTAAGAGTCCACTTCTACTCCTCGAGTGCCATTTTAGGCCAACTCCTACCCAAACTAGGCTTAAGTTATCTGAATCAAATTTTAGATGTTAAATAAGCCATAATTGGTCCTACGGTAGAGATCCTTCCTAACCACATTAACCAAGTCCAATGAAAACTAAGCCAACCTTCACTAGTGTAAGAAACTAAGGCCAAATTCACCCTAAGCATGAGTGTCTAAAATAGTTTTATATTACCTAATTTATCTAAAACATTCTATGCTAAACATGAGAAATAAATTCCAATTTACCTAAGTAATAAGGAAACAAGCTGAGTGTTTCAAATCTATGGCTTCAAAATAGCACAAATAGTACAACTAACCTAAGTCATGCATTTCATCGAACCAAGACCTAAAACCTATCCCACATATACACAATATCATAAGAATATTATAAAATTGCTCAATCCAACAACGAATAAACCTAGGATATCTCAACGTAATAGAAAGATCAACAAAATGCTAAACCATTATTTTTCTTTTTGAGAAGCCTTATAAAGATATCAGTATATCATAAACATACTATACTCATCAATACAATAATAATGATATTGCACCATTGTGCTTCAGGTCTAACAAACACATCAAAAACTCCTGTGGGTCCAGCTATTGAAATTGAGTTTCTAAAGCCATCCCAATATTCTTACATGCTCAAGGAATCAATACTCTCAACAATGGGTAAAAACCAAAATAAATTTAGGATCAAATCATTGCCTAAATCTTTTGGGGTTTGAACAATATATTAAGAAATTTGAAAAAAAAGGACAAATTCTTACCTCAAATCAAAAGATAATCATGAATCTAAATGTTAATCTAGCTTCACAATCACCACAAGCTTCAATTTTATGTTCTCACACTATTTAGGGTTTTTAGATATTTAGGAAGTGAAGAAAAGTATCCAAAATCATAGAAATAGTGTCCTTTTATATCAGTCTAAGTATTCGGGTGTCTCTATCATGACTGAGTTATCATGATTACACTATATTAGGCATGTATACATAAACTGTAATTCCAACTTGAGCCTTATGATCATAGAGGTTTGACCTAATTAGAGTTGCGTGATCGCAACATAGATACCGTATCGTGATGACAACATATTTTCTGATGCACCAAATTATCCAAGTCTAAAATGGGCTTGAGTGGGTGCTCGAGATTTATTTGAAATCCAGTATACACAAAAGAATTTTCTAGCCATACCAAATTCAACATTACAAATGCAATGTCACACTTGGAATTTCCATCCGAGGTTGTTTTGACCTAATGTAGGTCCTACACAAACATTTCATTTTCTTAGATTTCCAATCAATACGTCAAAATGAACTCGAGTGCCTCAGGATCATAATCAAATGTGAACCTAGCCTAAAATATATTTTCTAAAGTTGTTGGTCTAGTCAAAATTTGTATATGAGATTGTTTTACTAATTTTTTTCTTGGTGGCTACTTGGAACCAACGAAAACTTCAAAGCCAAAAAATGTCTCTAAAAGAAGAACTTTCTGTTAACCAAACTATCAATTCCATAAGTCATAAATGAGTTAGGGAAGCTATAGAAAAGCTCTAACAACAAAATTGAGATGAAATATAGGAAATGACCTGAAAGGTACATATAATCTCTATCTTAGGGATAATTAAGGGCTTTTTGATATTAAAACTAGATTAAGATACCTTAGAATAGTCCGAGGTAGAAATTGCCTGGTAAAGGATTTCAAGGATTTAGGAGTGGGCCCTCTGTCCCACCTTTGGACACGATTTGTGTTATCTATTAAAAATCTTTTTTATTGTTGTTGTAGATCTTGAAATTTCTTATTGAGGTAATATTGAGAAACTTCATCATTTGATAGTGATTCTAGGTTGAATTATAAGAGTTGAGACCTATTAGAATACTAGAGATTATGTTATTGATTATGCTAATGGTTATCCTATTGATTAAGCTAGTGATTGTTGTTAATTATGATGCTTAATAGATGATTACCAGTTCGAGTCAAGATTTTGATCATAATATTAATGAGATACTAACTTGTTCAATTCTGGATATTGATGATGATATGATGATATACTTACCATTTCAAGTTCGGATATTGATAATAACATTAATGACATATACCCGATTCAAGTTAGAAAGTTTATTACGACAATGATTATATGATTATCAGTTCCAATTTGGATATTGTTATGATATTAATCATTATATTAGTGATATGATATCAAAGATGTTGATGGTTATGATCTTGGTTATAGAGAATGATATTGATGATATAGGTATCAGTTTTAAGTTCAAAAGTGGGAATAAAAAAATGTGGCATGATATGGTGCAATACCCCATATTTTCCTAGCTTAATTTAAGTCTTAGTACTTGAGCAATCCCAAATAAAATTTTTGAAATACTCAGTATATTTTAGTTTAGATCCTCCCATTACGTTGAAAATTCAATTAGCTTTTCAACGATATAAAATTTGCCCAAATCGGATACCCAGGTAAAGAGTTAGAGCAATTTTTGTAAGACAGTGTACCACCTGGAACGTCAGCACATCGCGGATCCAAGCCAAATTTCAATTGTCACTTTTTAGTGCTCCATCACGATATTGGTATATCACGTCATAGACTCAGTCTACAATTGTCCTTTTGCAGTATTCCAACGCAATTCTACCGCATCGCGCTGAGCAAAAAATTCAGAATCAAAGAGGCACGGTGATTCCAACCTATCGTGTCAGGTCCCCAGTTCCCAATTGTCATTTTCCAGTGACACGATGAGATAGCGTCGCAGCACACCAGGGCCCAAAAAAAGGTTTTTCGGGGATGAATTTTTCTTTATTTCTAGGGGTAGTTTGATATTTTTCCACAACCCTAATCAGTCTAAATATAAAATTAAACCCTAAATAACCTATTGCCTTATTATTTCCTTACTTTCTCTCAAGAATAAAACATTTTCTCTCAAAGAGGCAAAAACCATAGTTCAAGAAAATCAAGAACAAGCCTAAGAATTCCTCCAAGAAATTTCAAGAAAGAATCTTCAAAGGTATGTTAGGTGTTAATCTATGGGTTCCTTTCACCCATAGAGTCCAAAAATCACTTTTTAAACATACAAGATCTCAGATTTATGATTTCTATGTTTCAATTAGATTGAATTTATGTTCATGATATTAGTTGGGTTTTAATCCATGATTTAAGTGTAAGTTTCATGGAATAAAATAGTATGTGTGATGAATATGTGATTATCTTAATAAACTGTTGCATTTAAAAAGTTATTAATGTGACTATGATATTAATTTGGTATTTTCAATCCATGATTATGATAAAATTCATGAAAATAGGATAGTATTTAGGGGAACTTATATGAATTGCATGTTAAACCCATGAAATTACAAGTGTAGGCATTGTAATTGCCATGCATATATGTGAACCATGATTATGTGCATGAATTTGTGCTTCCTAAGTGTTTGATAGAATGTCCATGTGAATAAAGTGATGAAATCAGGACATGTTAGTATATGTACAAGCTTATGCCCTACAAGTGTTTGACAAAATGCCTCTATAGATGAAATATGAACATGTGTACATTGTTATGCTTTGAAAAATCATGTGATGCATTAATTTTTATGCTATTGAGTCCTGGGGGTATTTACTACATGATAATTTAGTTGTTTACCTAGACACAGTGTCAGTTACAGAATAATATCAGTTATGTAACAAATAGTAGTACTCTTAGTCAGTTACAGAACTCAGGAAAACTAAATAAACTCAGTTTTAGTCCAGTCCAGTTCAGTGTCTCTCTGTTGGAAGTAGGATTCAGCACCAAATAAACCCACAGATAGGGGCATTACTGTTAATGGATGGTTTGACCCTTGGTAACAATCCCTGAGTTACAAAACTACGTAGCCAGCATAGGTAGAGATGACTTCCTGCTAGATAAGGAATAACATATCTCTTATTAGTTTTCCTGTAAGTTAAGGGTTGAGAAAATATCTTTCTGTAAGTTAGGATTAAGTCACAGCCATTGTAAGTTAAGGGTTGAGAAAATATCTTTCTGTAAGTTAGGATTAAGTCACAGCCATTGTTAGTAACCGTGGCCTGGTACTAACATACTTTTGATGTGTGAGAAGATGCTAACACATTTGAGGCTTTTAACTAAGAATAATTGATAAGTCTTAAGTAGATTTTGATATTTTTGATTGTTTTATGATTGATTTTTTAGTAGAAGTTTATATGATAGAGAACCAACAATAATGGAAGTAAAAAGGCTGAAATCTGAAGTAATTAAAAGACAAGTGCAGTTGACAACATTCATGATAGGTCGTTAGCCCGGTGTTAGGCTATCAAGGCCATCGTCAGCATTAAACAGGGAATGAGTTCCAGCTGGTAGAATAGACGATATTTTGGGATAGGCCTTCATAATGGTGATAAGTCATCAGGAATGCCATCAGACTTAGGCAGGATATGAGAATTGGACCAAAAGTGTGATGAGATTTTTGCTAAGTCATCACAGTCCTGACAAGCCTTCAGAAGTTGCCGTTGACATAAGATAGGACTAGTGCAGATTTGAAGAAGACCTGATGACATTCTTGATAAGTTGTCAAGATCCTGATAAGGCACCACCAATAGTCATTGTCTATTCTGAGAAAAAGTTGTAACCTTGATTTTGTTTCCTTACTTAGAGTGAACTATTTAAAGATTTATTTGAAGGTTTTCTAGGAGAAGAGAGGGAGGCCCGCAAATTGATTTTTCACAATAATTTTGATATTTTCTCTCAAATTTCTTAGCTTGTAAAAACAAATAATTTGAAGAGATTATTAACACTATTTTGGGATTTTCCTTTATGATCTAATCTGAGAATCTCTAGTTTCTATTCATCTTGTGGTAAGTTTATCATGCAAAGCATGAATTCATCTAGTTGCTTTATTTTTTACATCATGTGTGGCTAAATTCCTTTAAACTGTATTATGGGATCTAGGGTTAAGTGTTGATAAGGTGCTAAGTGTTCAAGATTCAAAATGTGGTAGGATTTCTTGATAAATTTGAGGTTTTAATTAACATCTGTTGGTTGCAAACAATAGATAACACCTACTTTGGTTTGCTTAAGAAATAAATCAAATATAATGGGAAGTGAATTATCAATAGGGACTTGGAAATACTCCTTTTAATAATCAGCAATGGAACAAGGTTGGTTAACCTGAGGTAAAATCTGGGCAGTGAATATAAATTCCCGATGTTCGAGAGGATTAGGTAATTAAATGCTTAAGTAGGTCGAGAGACATTTAAGCATAATGTAGATAAATATAACTTGTTTCCTACCTACCTTGAGAATATTAAACCACCGTTAGCATTTGTCAAGTACCGGAAACCCTAGTGAACATAATTCTGGTTTTTTAGAAACTCTTGATTACAAACACAAATCAAAGCAACCGACAATTACTTGTTAAATTAAAAACACCTATTTTGTCTTTTCATACCAGTTTTTTGAATTTAACTTATAGATTTAGTTTCAGACTAAGTTAATCGCCACTCATATTATTCCTTGTGGATTCGACCCTGACTCCAAAGTTGGGTAAATATATTGACAATGATCGCCTTACACTAAATTGAAGTGTATGTTGAGCATTATTAAAAATGATGCCGTTTCTAGGGAACAATTTGGCATATTGAGTTAGTTTGGAATTTTAGCCTACTTTCTTGAATTTAAACTTGTAAATATTTGTTTTTAGTTTTCTTTTATTTTTGGTGTTAGGTAGATTTTTATTTTAGTTTACTTATTACTACGGCGTCTTGGAATGAACATGATATTGGTGTTTAGAAATCATATATTGATGATCTATGTCCATATTGTGATGGACCTCACTTTTGGCAAGATTATAGATATACTCCCCGGAGAGAGATGTGTGCACCATCTACATCTTACTGGGAGTATGATTATTCTTTATGTAGTGGTCAAGATGGACATTAGAGTGATTTCCCAAATGTCCCCTCCCCCCAATATGTTAACCCAAATTCTAGTTCTTCTTATGATTTTGATAGGTCTTAGGTCAAGAATAGGAAGAATGAAGCACCAAAAAGAGTGGCATTGAAGCTATGCTTCAACTAATGTTGGATTGTTTGGACGCAATGAATTATATCATATGTGATATACATCAAAACATAAGGGAAAGTAATGAGGAAATAATAATGATAGAGGATATGTATATAGAGGTCAAGCATTCAAAGAACTTGTCCACATTATGTTTAGATGATATCTTGTCTGTAGAATCATTTAACATAATGGACGAGTGTGAAGATAAGGAACAAAAATTCTATATTGATGTTGTTCTTGATGTTGATCAACCCTTGATGATTATCTAACCAACCAAACCAACCATGAGGGATGATGCCAAGATTGAGAAAATGATGCTAGAAGTAAAAGAAGAAACAAAGAAAATTTCTTCTGAAGACTCTAGCCCAATTCAGGGTGAAGATGCCTAGAAGGATGAAACTTTGAAATTAATGAGAAGACCTCATTTAAACCATTTTTCAACATTGCGCTTGGTGGATGAGGATGTCCACCTACTCAAGCAACTTAGGTGTTTAAAGGATGAGGAACATAATTCTTATATTTTGGAGTTTGGCATTTAAAAAGAGAAAAATGAAACTCCTCACTTCAAGGTCAGTAAAGGCAAAATTCAATGTGCATCAAGTAGATTATTGATAATCTCATCAATACCCAATGAGCCTATCCAAAAATTTGATATGAATTTGGGTAAGAGATCCAAGTCATTAAAGTTGAGAGATAAAAAAAGTATCATTGTATCTGTACGTTTTCCCAATGCGCCTCGAAGATGTATTGATCAAAAGTTGGGTCGAAGTTTTAAATTCTCCATGTGGAGACATAAAAAATTATCAACGAGGAATCTTGATGAAGTTTCAGTAGTCAAGATAACAAAGTCGTGCCGCGACACTAAACTTGGTGCTTCTTGGGAGGCAACCCACGGTATTTTGTTTTTTTTATTCGTATTGTATGATTGACATCAAATCAGCTCACCCATGGTGCAATAGGTATGTTTCTAACTCTCTTGTTTTGGTTTGATGCATTGGAGAAAAACATGATTTTAAGTTGAGGGTGGAGCTAATTGTAGGTGTTGATGTTCCCCATGGGTTTTTGTTGCCGTGCTTTTTTACCTCGATGTCTTGTTCCTAGTAGAGCCGGCATGTTTAGGCATATTGTGTTTATTTTGTGATGTATTATGGTTAACTAGGGGAAAAAGTATCTTGAATAATTGACATATTTTTGTTTATTTTTTTTAGAATGATAAATACCTCTTTAATTGTCTATCTGGTAATTGTGTGATGAGAATCTATATGTGACTATTATAAATCCTTTTATGGAATTAGTATTAGGGACATGATAATCACTGCTAACAATTACATGAACCGAATGGGTAGTAGCTTGTGATGTACCTTTGTGACATATGTGTGTGAGATGCTACCTAGTTCCCATTGTGTGTTAAATCCAAAACTTGCCCGGTTGGTCTTGCCTTGGTTGTAGGATAGCAGTTAGGAAAAGATCATAGGTTGTTGTTGATATTAGCCCACTTTTAGCCTAAATAATCTTCCATGTGTGAATAATATCCCTTGATCCTGATTTTGAGCCTGAATGCCTATTCTTTTTATTATACCTATTACTTTCCTAGTTGTATCACAATGAACCTATTTTGGCCATAATCTTCCTTGGATATTATGCACTTTGACTTAGGAAAATAGCCTAAGATTAGGGTGACTATCATAGGGGTGAGTGATGTAAAGTGAGTATGAAGAGGGGTAATAAAATATATATATATATATATATATATATATATGCAAGGCTGGGTGAGGTAGAAAAAGAATGAGAAAAGAAAAGTTGTGCAAAAGAGAAAATGATTGATTAAATGACCACACCCATCCTGAATTTACTTAATCAAGAAATGGAGAAATAAGGTAAAGGTTGATAAGTGAGACCCCAAAAAAAATGGTGCAGTCCCAAGGAGGCTTAGTTACTTTAAATATCCTTTTGTATCATACCTGCCCCAAGCCTACATTACAAACTGAAGAAAAGTCCTACCGTGATCCTAACTTAACTGACTGAAAGCTTGGGTAATGAAAATAAGGGCAAGCTTATGGTATTTATCATACATTGACTAGAACTTCTTACTGAGACTGAGTGTCTCTTGACTGTCCCTGCATTTAACTACTTGATTTCATATATGAGTGAGGAGGGACTTCTTTATTGTAAGGGCATATCAATTGCATTGCTAGTTGCCTACTTGTTTGGGTAGTGTAATTTGTATATAAGCATGGTTATTGTTGCTAAGTTGATGCCAGATCTTGATTCCTTTCGATCACATTGTTGATCTTCATAGATATACAAAGATGGGTTTAAAGTGATTGAAAATAAAGAGGTTAATATGTTTTGAACTAAAATTGATGATCAACAGTCATAAGTATCTTATGTGTCTCTTGGTTAAGCATCGTAATGTTTTGTTTTAGATGCTTGAGGACAAAAAATTGTTTTAAGTGAAGGGCATTGATGTGTGAGAAGATGCTACATATTTGACGTTTTTAACTAAGAATAATTACAAAATCTTAAGAAACTTTTGTCATTTTTGATTATTTTATGTTTGATTTTGCAGTAGAAGCTGATATGATAGAGAACCAACAATAATGAAAGCAAAAAGGATAAAATTTAAAGTAATTAAAAGACAAGTGCAGTTGACGACATTCATGCTAAGTCGTTAGCCCGGTGATAGGCTATTAAGGCCATCGTCAGACTTAAATAGGGAATGAGTTCCAGCTGGTAGAATCAACAACATTTTATGATAGACCATCATAATGGTGATAAGTCATCAGGAATGCCATCAGACTTAGGTAGGACATAAGAATTGGAGCAAAAGTGTGATGACATTTTTGATAAGTCATCACAGTATTGCTAAGCCGTTAGAAGTTGCCGTAGACCTAAGACAGGATTAGTGCAGATTTGAAGAAGACCTGATGACATTCTTGATAAGTCGTCAGGATCCTGATTAGGCATCATCAATAGTCGTCGTCTATTTTGAGAAAAAGATGTAACCTTTATTTCGTTTCCTTATTTGGGGTAAACTATTAAAAGCTTTGTTTGAGGTTTTTCTAGGAGAATGGAGGGAGGCCCATAAAAAGAAATTATTATCTTTATTCTGTGATCTAATATGAGAATATTTAGTTTCTATTCGTCTTGTGGTAATTTCATCTTTCAAAGCATGAATTCATCTATTTTGTTTGATTGTTATGGCATGAGTGGCTAAATTCCTTTAATCAGAATTATGGGATCTAGGGTTACGTCTTGATAAGATGCTAAGTGTTCAAGATTCAAAAAGTGGTAGGATTTCTTGATAATTCTGATGTTTTAGTTAACGTCTGTTGGTTGCAAACAATAGATAACACCTGCTTTGGTTTTCTTGAGGAAGAAATCAAATATAGTGGGAAGTGAATTATCAACAGAAACTTGGAAATACTCCGTTTAATAATCAGCGTTGTAACAAGATTGGTTAACCTAAGTTCAAATCTAGCAGTGAATAAAAATTCCCTAAGTCTGAGAGGATTAGCTAATTAAATGATTAAGTGGGTTGAGAGATATTTAAGAATAATGTCAATAAAGATAACTGTTGTCCTACCTACCATGAGAATCTTGAACCTCCATTAGCATCTGTCATAGGAATAGACTTCATTACTCATTTTTAGCTTGAAAATACCTTATAACACTTGACCATAGGTGAAATGTTCAAGTTGCTCATACTTAGTGTAAGTTGGCTTAGTTTCTTATACTAGAGAAGGTTCCCTTAGTTCCATTGAACTTAGTAAAAGTGCTTTTGTAGAATATCTACCTTAGGGCTTAGAGTGGCTTGCTATAAATCTTAGAGTTGATTTAGATACCTTAGCCTTGTACGGGGTAGAAATTGACCTTGAATGCATTTTGAGGATTTAGAATTAGGATCGTTGATGCACCTTAAGGCAAGACTTGTAATTAGTTCTGTTGAACCCTTCACTTAACAATTGACTAGATAGTTCACTTTTGAGGCCATATTGATAACTCTTAGTATATGTCAGTTATGTCCAATGGCATTGGAAATAATGTTCAAGTGATTATACCTTTTGTATGCCTTGTTGGCTAAAGCTTAGGTCAAGCCATTAATTTTTTTATTGTGATTCACTATTGTATGTGCTAATGCATATACCACTGAATGAGCTTTCACTGTAACATAGCCTAATCCATAAATGGTGTTTTGACCACGTTATGAGTAAGCTATAGATTATGTCATGTTATGTTTAATCTATTGCTCATAATGGTGATAAATTATCTTTAGGTCAATAAAAGGCCAATAAATAAATTTGCTACTAATAGGCCATTGTTCATGATATCACTTATGGTTATGCCCATGGTCTATATGTCTAGATTATTGATTATGTAATGATGAGTCCTTGAATATGGTAATGATTAAGACATATTTACATCATTGATTAAGCCATTTATTAGGCTAGTGTTAGGTCCATTAACTATACAATTGTCCAGGTTATGATCATGCTGAATAATTATGCTAATAAATCATATTAGAAATCTTCCTTATTATTGATATTGGAAACAATAATGGTAATAGGGCTATAAGGAATGCGTGTTGACTATATGTAAAGATATTATATATATTATGCTTGAACTCATGATACTTCCTTGTTTGATTACTTAAGCTAATCCTTTTTCCACCTATTTTGCATGTCTATATCAGGGATGGATGAAAATATTGGTTTTAAAGATATAAGTTTTGGGGAAAACCCGATGATAGTTTATGTTATTCATTCTAAATATAACTTTATCTATTGATAAAGTGACATTGATGACAAACATTGGATTATAGAGGTATGCTCTTCTTTACTTCTCCTTTGTGTTTATTTACTTTACCCCTTATGGGTCTTGTCATTTACATTATCCCTCGTAGGGCTTCTCATTTACTTTAGCCGTCATGGGGCTTGCTTTTTAGATTATATTGATACTCAGTGAGGCCAAAGTATATCATGATATTTTATTGATACCCAAAAAACTTAAATGATATTCTGATGAAAAGATAATACTCGACAAGGCTGGTGGATATTGTGATATTATATTGATCCCTGGCAAGGTCGGAGCATATTTTGATGTTATATTGATACCCGAAAAGGCCGAAGGATATTGTGATGATATGATGATACTCAAAAAACCTAGATTATATTGTAATGGTATGATGATACCCAGCAAGACAGAAAAATATGTTAATGATATGATAATATTCGGCAAGCCTGGAGGATATTGTAATGATGTGGTGATGGTGTTGTCGAATGATATTGTGATGATATGATGATACCTAACTAGTCAGATGACATTATAATGACATGATGATACCTAGTACGACTGGAGGATATGTTTATAGTATGATGAAATACCCGATAAGGCTAGAAGATAATTATTGATGTCCCTATGCGTACATCTACTGGCTCAATTTCGGCTAGCCCAATGTATGGAAATTATATATTTCTTTACACTCTTGTTTAATTGGGTATAATGGTAATACTACAGATGTTTTTATAGTCTTCTAAAGAGTTAATATATAAAGTGTTATAATTGTTGATTTAAGGATGAAAGATTATTAGTGGTGAATGTTGCTTAAGTGGTTATCTGTGACTAATGAATTAGTGAACCTTAGCAGTAAAGCAGACTAGTGGCATTGATGGATATTAATAGTGATGATTAACTTCTTATGGAAGTTAGTGATATTGGGTTTAGCAATGGTGGTGACTAGTTATTATTGGTCACTAAGATATGATGTTGATTTGTTTTTAAGTAGGGATTTGTGGATTCATGAGGCTGATTAGCTAAGGATGTTGGTAGATAGTTGATAGTGAATAAATGGTGATCAGGGGTCATTTGATTATTGGTGAAAAGTGGGATTATGATGTCCTGTAATAAATATTAGTTGATTTGTAAATATGGGCTAGTGGTAAATCTTTATTAGATGCTAGATATTGGATAATTAGTGAATAATGGTTAGTCATTCAACCATGACTAGTAATTATATGATGAATATTAGATAGATAATACCTAGAGGTTATATGATGACTCATAAGTAAATGGCTTAGTATTAAGTGTTGGCTAGCTACTAATGTGTAAATAGGTTGTATTAGCGAGATAGATGCCTATATGATGGTATGGTTTCACTATGAGTTTTTGGTATATGTTATTGCATTACAATTATTGATGATGATTATGAATTTTGGCAAATGGCCGTTTGATGAAATTTTGGAGAACTAGGTATTATGAGGAAGTTTGGATATATTGTTTACTTGATTCTTTTATATTTCTCTTTGGTATACTCTCTGGTGGTATGGGATGCTGAGAAGAGTTCTTTACTTTATTCACTAATTGGTGTATGGACGCCAACTTTTGTACTTGTATTTTCTTGTGATTACATTTGCATTGGTTTATGATTCTGAATCATCTATTTCTTATGCACGATAGTTTTGGCATGCGTTGATGCCTTATGTTATATATTATTTAAACATTTAATACTTGTTATGTACTGTGATATTGGGATATTTTGAAGCTTTATGTTGTACTACAATTTTGAATTGTTTACTTATTATATACAACGATGATGGAGATGATTCAGGTTCAATTCTAAACTTTGACCTAGTTATGATTATCTTGCACTTTATCATTCTTATATCATTAATTAGCTCAGTTAGCCGATTATGCCTACTGAGTACCCATTATTTTTTTACTCACACTATATTTTTGTACCATTTAAGTTTATATCCGAGTATTAGCAATCACCATTGATCGTGGTTTGTATAGTGATTGATTTTAGAGATAGGGTGAGCTCTTGGGGTTTGAGTAACCAAAATTCCTTTTATCTCTTGTATTCAATCTTTAGTATTCAAGACAGATGAATTAACTATTCAATACTTGGAATCTTATTGATACTAGTAGTTTCTCTTGTACTAACTCTATCAGATTTTGGGATTGGTATCTTGTATGCTTTTTTATTATATCTTGGACCCTTATGTTTACAGTTTATGTTCTTAAATTTCTCCTATGTTGGGACTTTTTTATCAAATTAACCAATTATGTTAACTTCGGGTTATGGTATTGTCTTACTTTCTAGAAGAAATTTTTAGGCGCTATCATGACATATGGACTTGGTCATGTCAATTTTTTATCAACACCTAAGTTTCACCAGTATTATTGGTACAAGACCAAGTGTCTTATAGAGTCTTGTGGATTAGAGCGTGGATGTATATTTCTTATATTTTGGAGGCTATGGGATATTATTAGGAGTTCTTCACTTCATGTACTCATATCGTGCCAAGAGTCTGAGTTGGTTCATAAAATATTTCTTTAACTTTACTCTCCACAGAAGGCTAGGACATATGTTACCTCTACACGAGATGATGGGATCGATCCCAGGGATCCTACTCTTATTGTTTAATATGGATGACCTAGAGGTCTCCGATAACCTAAACATATGTCTCTAACTAGTGGCCAGTATAGACAACCTTCCCAAGACCCTATTCCTATACTTGTGCCAGAGATTCTCCTGCCACAGCCAGTTGTGGGCCAGACACAAGCCTGGGGTCCACCAAGTTATATATTTTTAATAGTGCTTAAACATACATTGGTCCAGTTGTTCGGTATTATTGGTGGTATGTTATTTGATGGTGTGCGATTTGTATACTAGTGTGGTACTAGAGTGGGAGCACAACCAATAGCTACGACTCTTAGAGTTGAGAATCCTCTTTAATTGGTAGTTTCCTATTCAGTGGTTGCCCATCCTGTTATGTCTTCTCAGGAGTAGAAGATATTGGGCACATTTCTGAGGTTGACTCCCCTATAATTTTATAGTTCTTCTAGAGAGGAAGCACACCGGGACCTAACAATTTGTGAGGGTAGGCTTTATGCTTTAGGCTTTGTGGAGACTAATTTGTGGATTACATAATATTTCAGTTGGACTTGTCTACTCGTCATTGGTGGAAAAGTTATAAGGATTGTAGACTAGTTGGATCTTCTTCTTTATTATGGACTCAGTTCTCTAAGATATTTTTGGAGAAGTATATGCCGTGTAGCCTTAGAGATTGATTGAGAGATCAGTTCTCTAGATTGGAGTATGGCTCTAGGATAGTTGCAAAGTATGAGATGGTTTGCTGCTTTGTTAGAGTGTTAAGGATTTTAACTAGTATGTGTACTCAATTTGGTCGATATTAGTTGGTATTTCATTGAGATTTTAGATCATGATAGACTAATGGAGGAGGTTCTCCATTAGGGTCATGAAGGCAATGATATGACGCCTAGTTTTTAGGGTAGACTTAGTAGGAGATATTGTAGTTCCCAACCCAGAGATGACCATTCTTTGAGTAGATATCCTCTACGTTCATCCTTTTATCCTCAGAGTCAGTCGAGTCGGCCTATTCAGGTATATTTTTATATTTTGATTGAGGTCAGTCTAGTGCTAGAGATCTCCTTGGTAAGGGAAATGGCCAGTCTTTGAGGGGTCCATTTTATAGTCATCCAGGACGTGGTGGTCATATTTGGTCATCTAGATCTATTGGTTGTTGTTTTTCTCATGGGAAGTATTATAGTTATGGGGATCATGATCATTATTCTCAAAAGTGTCCTTTTTGTGTGCCGGTTGTTGCTTCAGCTCACAGTGTTCCACCTATTAGTGTTGTTTGCCTTTAAGTTAGAGATGGTTATTATGGTTTCTAAGGTGGTTTCTAGGGTACTTAAGAAGGTTCTGAAGTAGGCAGGATAGGAGGTCGATCAGGTGCTCGGCCAGTTACTGGGTAAGGTCAGTTGTATGAAATAACTGCTAAACCCAATGCTTAGACTTTGGATACTACAGTTACAGGTGTGATTTTGATGTTCTTCTAGTTGGCTCTTACCTTGTTTGATCTGACATACACTTATTCTTATATATCTACTTGTTATGCATCATGGTTTGAGTTATTTACTTATTTATTATATGTTCTATTATGTGTATCTACTCCCGTGACTGATTTTTTAGTAGTAGATTGAGTATTCTAATCATGTGTTATGATTGTCAATGATGTTAGCATTTATGTCAATTTAATTATTCTGGATATGATGGATTTTGATGTGATTCAAGGCATTGATGATTATCCCACTATCATGCAATCGTGGACTATTTTTCCCAGACCATTACCTTAACCATGCCCGACATACCCCTAGTTATGCGGCATAGTGCAGTTCGTCGCAAGCAAATAGGGATTATTTCTTATGTTTATGATAGTAGACTTATCTCTAGGGGTTGCGAGTCTTATCTCGCTTATGTTTGTGATGCAAAGATTGAGAGTTTGACGCTTAACTCTGTTCCTATTGTTTGTGAGTTTCCTAATGTGTTCCCTATGGACCTTCCTAGTAATTGAGATTTCTATTTACCTTGAGCCTAGCACCAGACCTATTTTTGTGAAACTTTACTGTATGGCTTCTACTGAGCTTAATGAGCTGAATTCCTAGCTTTAAGGTGCACCCATATTTTTTGTGATTGATTTAAGGCTTTGTATGGTAGTAGATGTCATTCTCTAATTGGATAGGTTGACACTTTTGAGGTTAGAGCTTGTGGTGCAGATTTACTTAAGGCTCATTGGATAGGGTCAAGGTGATTCAGTATAGACTGAGAGTGACTTAGAGTAAGTAGAGGACCTAAGCAGATTCTCATTTTTGTTCATTGAGATTTTGAGTTGGTGACTGTGTGTTCCTCCACGTGTAACCCATGATAGGTTTGATGAGATTTGGGAGAAAAGGGTAAGCTTAGTTGAGATATATTGGACCTTTTGAGACTCTCCATGTAGTTGGTGAGGTAGCTTATGAGTTAGCTTTATCTCCTAATTATACTATTACTCATATAGTTTTCCATGTCTCTATTTAGCTATGATTTAGTCCAGATCTTTCTTATGTGCTTAGATGTTAATCAGTCCAGGTAGATGAGCATTTTACCTTTGTTCAGGAGATGGTGCTTATTTTGAATAGTGATGTAAGGTGGTAGCAGGCTATAGAGATTCTAGTTGATAAGGTTAAATAGAGATGCGACATAGTGGAGGAGGAGAACTGGGAGATTGAGAGCGTGATGCGAGCCCAGTATCCTCACCTATTCGAGACTGCAGTTTAATGCTAGTACTTAACTTTTAGAAATTAAAGTGCCTTAGTAATGGATATTGTAATGACCTTTATGGTCATTTTCTGTGTTTCTACCTAATTTATTTATTATAGTTGTTCCATATCTACCTTAAGTCATTTCTGACTTACTAGAATTGATAGTTCGATTATCGGATGGTTCATTTGGTTTTTAGAGTGAATTCCCGGTTTAGAAGACTTCGTATTTCCCAAAAAACCACCGAGAAAAAATTTCAATAAAATGAACTCGGATGCTAATTCCAACTGCAACTCCATAATATTGATTTTAGGCTAGGTGTACCTTTGGCTTGGGTCCCAATACCGTCCTATTAGTTGGAAAGTTGGAAAATTAAGAGTTTGAGTGTGGGGCCCATATTTTATCGAAATGGCCTTAGATGGAAAATCCTACGTCTCTATCGCATCTGTAACATCAAAATTGGTGTGGTTGAATTATTCATTTGCTTATATCAGATTTTGAATAAATCTAGAGGCATCATTGAAAAACTTTAAAATTTCCCAAGTTATTGGTGTTGAGAGATGCACGATCACATAAAAGGGTATCATGATCGCCCTATTGGAATCTCCAAAAGAGGTTTCGCAATTGACATTGCGTGATCTCTATCTATGGATGGTGTTAACCATACCTAATTTCTCATGGTGGCTATACAAGGGATCCTTGGTTTGAATTTTTTGGCACTTCCACTCATCTTAGAGACAAAAAATCCCTAAAGTAGTGTGGTAATCTTAAATTCAGTCTTGGGTACAACTTGGAAGCTTGATTAACTTATATTTTTATGATTAACGACGTATTTGAGGTAAGAATCCTTCCATTTTATGCTTTAATTTCTTGAATTCTTGACCTAAACCCCAAATAGCTTAAGGCCTTGATTTTTTCCCAAATAAGCATAGATTTAACTTATTTCTTAAGGGTAATAATTCCCAAATGACATATGAACATTCGGTTGAACTTGAAAATGTGCTTTTTGTACGTGGGATCCACTTGAAGTTTTTGGTGTTGTTTTTGGACCCAAAGCACAATGGGGCAATATAGGTATCGATGTTCTCATACTGATGTGTAGATTGTATTTTTGGTATCTTGGAACCTTGATAAATCTTCTCGAAAGGAAAAAGTAAAGGTTTAGCGGATTAGTGAACTTTCATCTGATTTAAGGTAGACTAGGTTTATTCCTTATTATATTTAGCTATGACATACTATAATTATGATATATTTTTAGTCTGGGATGGGTTTTATGTTTTGGATGAATAAAATGGAAGACTTGATTTAGTTAGACCATTTAAGCTATGTAAATATTAGAGTTGAAGATCCTGACTGTTTCACCTTTATCTTGGATGGAATAGACTTCATTACTCATGTTTAGCATGAAAATGCCTTAGAATAATAAACCTTAGGTAAAATACTCTAGTTTCTCATACATAGAGTAAGTTTTCCATAGTTGCTTATACAAGTGAAGGTTGCATTAGTTCCATTCAACTTAGTAAAAGTGCATGAGTAGAATATCTACCTTAGGCCTTATAGTGTCTTGTTATACATCTAAGAGTTTATTTAGATACCATAGCCTAGTCCGACCTAGAAATTGAACTGGAATACATTCTAGGGATGTAGAAGTGGTCTCGTTGATCCACCTTAATGATAGACTTATGATTAGTTATCTTGAACCCTAACACATAGTAATTGACTAGAGAGTGCCCTTTAGAGGCAATATTTATGACTCTTGGTACATTTTTGTAATATGGAATGGAATTAGGAATAATTCCCAAGTGGTTATACCTTTCGTATGCCTTGTTGGCTTAAATATAGGTCAAGCTATTAATTAGGTTATTGTTATTGACTATTGTGTTGGCTAACGAATATACCATTAAATGAGCCTTAACTATAATTTGGCCTAATCCATAAATTGTGTTTTGACAATGTTATGATGAATCTATAGATATCTCATGCTTAAGATATTGCTCATACCAGTTAAAAATTATCATTAGGTTAATTATAGGTCAATGAATATACTACTAATGGGTCGTTGTTCATAATATCACTTATGGTAATGTCCCATGGTCTAGATACCTAGTTTATTAATTATGTAATGATGAGTCCTTGATTATGGTAATAACTAAGCCATGTCTACATCTTAGATTAAGCCATCAATTAAGCTAATGTTCGGGCCGTTAAGTATACTAACGCCAGAGTTATGATAACTCTTAATAATTATGCTATTAAATTATATTGCAAATCTTCCTTATGGTCGATATTGAAAACAATAATGGTAATGGTGCTAGTAGGCACACTTGTTGACTATATGTAAAGATATTCTTTATATTATGCTTAAACTTGTTATACTTCCTTATATGATTTCTTATGCTAATGCTTTTGCCTCTTATTTGCATGGCAATATACCTATCTCTACTTTATAGGATGTAGAAAGATGTTGTTATTAAAGGTATAAGTTCCAGGGAAAAATCAGATGCTGATTTATATTATTCATGTTACACACATTTATCTATTAATAAAGTGACATTGATGATGAACGTTGGATTATGGAGGTATGCTCTTCTTTGCTTCTACTTTATATTTTTTTTACTTTATCCCTCGTAGGGATTGACATTTACTTTAGTCATTGTGAGGCTTGTCATTTACTTTAGTCTTCGTGGAGCTTGCCATTTACTTAGCCCTTGTGGGGTTTTCACTTTATTAATGATATAAATTTACATATTGTGATGTTATATTGATGTCCGGTAGGTTCGGAGGATATTGTGATTTTATATTAATACTTGGAGAGGACGAAAGACATTTAATGATATGTTGGTACACAGCAAGGTCAGAGGATATTGTGATATTATATGGATTCTCGGCAAGGCCAAACGATATTTTGATGATATGATGATACCTAGCAAGGCCAAAAGATATAGTGATGATATGATGATATATAGCAAGGACAAAGGATACTCTACTTCTTTGTTGATATCCAACAAGGTTGGAGGATATGGTGATGATATGACGATACACAGCAAGGCTAAAGAATATTCTAATGATATGACAATACTCGGTGAGGCCGAAGATATTATGATGATTTGATGGTATCCGGCGAAGCCGGATGATATTGTGATGACATGATGTTACCTATTATGGATAGAGGATCTGGTGATGATATGATGATACACCCAAAATGGCCAAAAGATGATTAATAATGTTCCTATGTGTACATCTACTAGTCTGATTTCGGCAAGCCATATGTATGGCAATTATATATTTATTTATGCTCTTGTGTAGTTGGGTATAATGTTGATACTAGAGATGTTGGTTATAGTCATTTAGTGAGTTAAGGTATAAAGTTGTGTAGTTTTTGCTTTAAGGATGAAAGATGCTTAGTGGTAGATGTTGCTTAAGTGGTTAATAGTGATTAATGAATTAGTGAACCTTAGAAGTAAAGAGGACTAGTGGCACTGATAGCTATTAACAGTGATCATTAATGTATTATAGATGTTAGTGATAATGGATTTAGCAATGGTGGTGACTAGTTCTATTGATGACCAAGTTTATGATGTTAATTAGTCGTTAAACAAGGATTTGTCAATTAATGAGGGTAGTTAGCTAAGGATGTTAGTGTAAAGATAGTGAATAAATGGTGATTAGCAGATTTTATTATTGGTGACTATTTGGATTATAATGGTTTGAAATAAATATTGGTTAATTGGCCAATATAGGCTAGTGGTGAATCTTTACTAGATTCTATATATTGGCTAATTAGTGAATAATGGTAATTCATTTAACCATGACTAGTGATTATATGATGAATAGTGAATAGATAATAATTAGAGGTTATATAATGACTAGTGAGTAAATGGTTTGTTATTAAGGGTTGGCTAGATAGTAATGTGCAAATAGGTTGTATTAATGATATAGATGCATATATGAGGGTATGATTATGGTTATGAGTTTATTGGTATATGTTATTATACTATGATTATTGATTATGATAATGAATGTGGGAAAATGGTCGTCTGATGAAATTGAGGAAAACTGTCGATATGGTGGAAGTTTGGAATATATTCTTTATTTGATTACATTATGTTTCTCATGGGTGTACTGTCTGGTTTTATGGGATGCCATGTTGAGTTCTTTATGTTATTCACTAGTTGGTGCTTGGTCTCCGACTTTGTACTCGTGTTTGCTTGAGACCATATTGGTGTTGCTTTTTGATTTTGAATCATCTATTTCTTATGCACGACGGTATTGTCATACGTTGATGCCTTATGTTTTATTGTTATTCGCACATTTATTACATTTTATTTTTAGAAGTATTAGTATGTTTGATGCCTTATGTTGCACTGTTATTCTAAATTGGTTCCTTAATATATACAGTAATGATAGAGATGATGCAGATTTGATTCTATTCATTGTCCTAGTTACGATTATCTTTCACTTTATCATTCTTATATCATGAATTAGCTTAGTCGACCGATGATTCCTATTGAGTACTCGCTGTTTTGGTACTCATACTACACTTTTGTACCTTTTTGGTATAAATATAAATATTAGCTGTTTTCATTGACCGTGATTCATGCGGTGATTGATTTTCAATGATAAGGTGAGCTCTTAGAGTAGGAGTCACCCAATTTCCTTCTATCTCATGTATTAGTCTTTAGTATTCGGAACAGATGAATTTACTATTCTAGACATAGAGTTTTATTGATACTGGTAGTTGCTTTTGTACTAACTCTACCAGGTTTGGGATTGTTATCATGTATGATTGATTACTCTATCTAGGACCCTTATTTTTTCAATTGTGGTTCTTGAATTTTTCAAATGTCGGGCCTTTCTTACTGGATAAACGCTGGTGTTAGGTTTGGATTATGCTATTGGCTTACCTACTGGTGGGAATTGGTAGGTGCCATCATGATTTATAAACTGGGTCATGATAACTGTATTTGACTATTTTAGACTTAGGTTGCATTTATAGTAACTTTTGTACTAGCTCTATCATGGCATAGGATGGTTTTTTATATTATGGCTACCTCTAGAAATTCTATTACCTTGCTTATATTTGAATTGAATTTCTTATTTGACCCATTTGGGTCTTTTCCACCAAGTTAGCACACTGCGCATAGCTCCCAGATAGTGTTGAGCTTACATACTAGTGTCAATTATCCAACCAGTGTCAGCTCCAATACCAATACCAATGCCAAGGTTGATACGAATAATGACACCGCCAATGCCAAAAGTAGTCACACAAAGCCTGTAACCGAAAAAAGAGCATCCAGTTGGGACATTCCCCTGAACATAACCAAAACCAAAATCCAAGAAATAACCAAAGGTATGAAAAGAAATCCATAGCATGAAATGGAGACTTTTAGTGTGTAGAAACTGACAACTTCAGTCTGACACAAATGTTGTCCCCGAATATAAATTATTGAGCGGGAGGAGTAGTATGGCCAGTTCTTGCATCTCGTGGGGATGCAACGCCAAAAGATGGGATAACGGGTAAACGCTATCTTGTACTTAGGAAAATGGATAAAATATTTCCATCATTCCAAACCAAAGTAAATAACCATATGAAATACATATCTGTTTACATATATACCATGCCGAGAAAGGGAATTGGGTTTAGCATTCATTTAAAACCTTAACTTGGGTTGTTTAGCTTTACCATCCTAAACCACCCATGGGATGTATGGGTTCAGTGTTACCCCCTGAACGGGACCCAGTGCATGTACCCTCACTAACTGGAGATATCATAGGGCCGAGGATTCTCATGTACCCTTCGTCCTCCACGATACATATATATAAGAATAAACTTAGGGTATTCCTATGTACTCCACAAATATATGGTCACCATGACCAACCCTTATGTCAGCAAACACGTGCTTCTAGTGTCCATCCATTGGACTCACACCTTCATGGTTATCTATCACAATCCGCTATTATTTCCCAATGGTTAGCTATCACAACCCGCTATTATTTCCCAATTCAAACCCTTAGCATATAAATATTCGACCTATTCTAGAGTTTATTACCAAGGCATTATTAAGTGGTATCATCATACCGCCTATAGCATGCAAGTGATATCATTAGCCAACAACTAGGGGATTTCTATGTACCCCACAAATATTCCAATTAAACCAAGCCATGGCCACCAAGACCTTTCCTATTCATTTAAAAACCATTTAACCAATTTAGGTTCCATTACCATATTATGCAATGCGAAATTTTCACTAAAAGTCAAACTATGTGACAAATACTTTCTCATAGGAATTTTAACAAAACAAGTTTAGGGCAGATAGTTTCCAAAACCAAAATGAAGAACCAACTAACCATTCCCATGCAACCACATGTTAAAACCATCACTATAAAATGAAAAACCACAAATAAAACATGGGAAAAAATCATCCAACCATTAGTAACCAAAACCCCAACATATATTTCAAATGCAACACAAACCCACAATAATGCCATGAAAACCATTAAGTAAAACATGCTTTTAGTTTTAACTAATATTGAGGGAGGAGTAACATGTAATAGATATTAAAGAAGACAGAGAGAAACCACCATTGATAGCCTTAATTGACCACCTTGAGGAAACTCTAGTCTCTTTTTGAACAAAGAGCTTAAGAGAGATTTAAGAGTGTTTTGAGGGTGTTTGATTTGAGAATAGTAGGTTAATGAAGTTCCAAAAGAGATTAAAGTCATGGGGTCAAAAGAGTTTAAGAGGGGAAATATCCAAAATATCCCCAATTTAAACTGTAAAAATTCTCAGAGGTGGGTATAATTGGACCCCTCCACTCATTCCCACAACATATGAGTGGTACTATCCAGTCGTACCTAGAACAGAAAATTGGACATCTATACACTATCCGCCATATGACTCCCTCTGGTTCACTCATACCCACAACATATAAATAGTACCCATAAGTCTTATACAACATAGAATCAGAGCAGTTGGACACTGGAAAATGTACGATTCCACTATACTACTTGTACCCTATTCCCATAGCTCATAGTTAGCCACTCATAGTTAGAGCCAACTCAAGTAACCAAGTTTTAGATTAAGTGAAGGATCAACCTAATGAACAATCCCTAAACCATATGACCTATACCCACCAATTTGTAACCATAATAAAAACCCAACCACCATACGATGTACTAATTACGAGTTGGTCCACCTAAACCATAACTTCACTATATGGATCTTAAGGTGAGTCATACCAATAGCACAAGCCTCAAGACTCAGAAAATTTCCAAGGGAGAAAACCAAGGGTGTTTTAATTCTCCCCCTCATGGATCATTCTTCCTCGAGTTATGGAACAAGGTAATGCAAGCATGATTTACAACCTAACACCTCAATTTTAACCTTTAATCAAGTTACAAAACAAAGTGCAAGGAATTAATCTTTCCTTTCACAAAGATTGAAAACAAAAGTATGAAGAAGAACATATACCTTCCATATGAATTTCTAAAGATAAAAATAGGAATGGGTACATAGACTTCATGTCCTCTTCAACTTCCCATGTAGCCTCTTCCACCTTGTGGTTTCTTCATAGAACCTTTACCGAGGCCACATCCTTGGTCTGTAACTGATGAAACTAATAATCCAAGATCTCAACCAGGATCTCTTCAAAAGATAGGGAACCCAAAATATCAATATCCTTGATAGACACAATTTGTAACGGTTCACCAATACACTACCTCAACATAGAGACATAGAACATCAGGTGAATGGAGCTCAAACTAGAAGGTAACTCTAACTCATAGGAAACATTGCCAACTCTCTTCAAAACCAAGTATGGACCAACATATATGGGACTAAACTTCCCTTTCTTATAAAACCACATTACTCCCTTCATGGGAGAAACCTTCAAAAAAACCCTATGCACAACTTCAAACTCTAAATACCTTTACCTTATGTCCTGCATAGGACTTTTGGAAACTCTAGGAAGCCTTAAGATTATCCCGAGTCACCTTCACCTTTTCTATAGCCTGGTGAACCATGTCTAGGCCAAACATCTTAGCATCACCAACCTTGAACCACCTAATAAGAGATCTACACCTCCGATCATACAAAGTTTCTAATGGAGCCATCCCAATGCTAGAGTGATAACTATTATTATAGGCAAACTCTATAAAAGAAAAATGCCCAACAAAACTACCATCATAGTCAATTATCCAAGCTCTAAGAAGGCCCTCCAATATCTAAACAGTACTTACTGCTTACCCATCTGACTGTGGGTGAAAAACAATACTAAGTCTCACCTTGGTTCCCAAGCCTTTCTAAAATGACCGCCAAAAGTAAGATGAAAAATACATAACCTGATTTGAGCCGATAGAAATAGGTACCACATGTAGCTTCAAAATATCATGGAGATACAACCTCGCATAATCCATAGCCGAGAAGTTAGTCCTTACTGGCAAAAAGTTAACTGAATTTGTCATCTTGTACACGATGACACAAACCAAATCAAATTGGTTTCAAGATCTAGGAAGACCAGTAAAAAAATCCATGTTGATTATTACTAACTTTAATTCAGGTAAATCAATTTCATGATATAATTCCCCAGGCCTTATGTGCTCAAATTTCACTTGCTGACACGCCATATACTTGGCCATAAAATTTGCCACATCTCTCTTCATAATGTTCCAATAATAAATCTCCTTGAGGTCATGATATATTTTTGTCGAATAGTGATGAAAAATATAGAGCGACTCATGTGCCTCAGCAAAGATCCTCTCATGCAAACCATCTACTTCAAGAGCACATAATCTAGCTAGGTACAACAAGGTACCATCACCACTAATCCTAAAATCCATCACCTTCTTCCCACTAATATCACCCTTGATCCTAATTAAGATAGGATCTAACATCTATTTCTCCTTGATCTCACCACCAAGAGTTGACTGTTCCACTTTTTGAACAAATACACCACCATCCTTGGAGTCCAAAAGATAAACTTCAAGGTTAGCCAAATGGTGAATTTCCTTCATCAACACCTGTTTTCCTTTAACCACACGAGCCAGACTCCCAATAGATAATCTTCTAAGAGTATCAACAACAATATTATGTTTACTTGGGTGGTAGTGAAAACTCGCATCATAATCCTTGAGAAGCTTAAAGATATCCTTTGCCTGAGGTTATGCTCTTTTTTAGTAAATATATACAACAATGTCTTATGATGAGAAATAATATCCACATACACTCCATAAAAATAGTAATGCCAAATTTTATACACAAACACAATAAATAATAATTCCAAGTCATGAGTTTAATAATTGCTCTCATGCACCTTCAAATATCTAGAACCATAAGCTATCACCTTGCCAAGTTGTATATAGATGCAACTAAGCCCCATACGGGATGTACTATAGTAGACCAAAACACCTTAGTACCTTTAGGAAAAGTCAAAATAAGAGCCGAAGTTAGATTCTCCATCAACTTCTAAAAAATACTCACAAGCATCAGACCACAGAATCTTTATTTTCTTCTGAGTCAACTTAGTCAAAGGGGCATCTATAGAAGAAAAACACTCCACAAAACTCAAATAGTAATAAGCTAAACCCAAGAATCTCTTAATATCGATTAGAGTATTGGGCCTAGGCCACTACTTAACCACTTGATGTGTAAGTCTATTCTAACACATTTGAGGCTTTTAACTACAAATAATTGTAAGGTCTTGAGCAAAATTAGTTATTTTTTATTCGTTTACTTTGATTTTTGAAGTAAATGTTGAGATATAGGAGAACAAAAATAAATGGAAGTAAAAAGGATAAAAAGTGAAGCAAAATAAAGGATAAGTGTGGCTAACGACATTCATTATAAGTCATCAGCCTGGTGATAGGCTTTCAAGGGCGTCATTAGCTTTAAATAAAATATGAAATTTAAAGATAGTTTTGAGACGATATCTTTAACACGTTGTTAGGCTGGTGATAAGGCATCATCGCCATCGTCAACCTTAGGCAGCGAAAGACAAAAGTGCAGAGGAGCTGAGGACATCCGTGATAGGCCGTCATACTCGTGATAAGGTTTGATGAATGTCATCACCTATTTTGACTCATCTTTATTTGAAAGTCATATGATATTTCTCTCTCGCTAGTTAAAATATATTTTGCAAGTTTTGTACCGTGGTTCAATTAAAGTTATACTTCTTGATTTTCATCATCGTTGTAAGTTAATCTTCTCACTTATGAATTCAATTTATGTACTTATTCCTTGCATCATGAGTAGCTAAAATCCATCAACCTGAATTATGGGATGTAGGGTTAGGTCTTGATGATATGCTAAATACTCAAGATTTAATAGGTGTAAGGATTCCTTGATAATTATGAGATTTTAATTAATATCTACTGGTTGCAAACAGTAGAGAAACTTACTTTGATTTGCTTGAGAAATAAATCATATAAAGTAGGAAGTGAATTATCAACAGGGACTCCAAAATACTTTGTCTAATAATCAGCACTGTAACAAGATTGGTTAACGTGAGGTAAAATCTGGACAGTGAACAGAAATTCCCTAAGTTTGAGTGGATTAGGAAATTAGACGCTGAAATAGTTCAAGAGACATTTGAGCATATTATCGATAAAGCTAGCTTATTATCCTAGCCACCATGAGAATCTTCAGTCACTTCTAGCATCTGTCAAGTACCGTAAGCCCAAGTGAACATAATTATGGTTATTTCTTATAATCTTGGTTACAAACATCGGAATTAATGTGACAAACAATCATTTGAGAAACTTAAACCCCCATTTTTGGAAATTTTAAACTATCAGTGAATTAAGTCACAAATGACTTATGTTCACACCATATTCCCTGTGGGATTCAACCCCAACATAGTTAGGTTTTATACTAATGACGATCGCTGACACCCATTTAAGAGTGTAGTGTGAGCGTTATCAAAAATGGCGTCGTTGCTGAGGAATACAATTGGAAATTGAAAGTTGTGTGTCCTAATTGACTGTTAGTTAGGTTTCCTAGATTAACATTTATTTGTTGTTTTTGTTATTGCAGGTTCCTTGTTGTTTATGCCAAAAATATAAAGTTCTAAAAAACCGTAATGACAAATTAATCAGAACCTCATCTGATTAGGAGAATGGCAGAACAGCAAGAGACAGACAGACTGACAGCCTTTGCCAAGGCTCAGGTGAACGTACAAAACCAGGGTTAACATGTGCATTACCTAAACCCTGATAATGAGGACTTGTGTCATGTGGAATTACTGAATCCTCAAAAACCCAAGGCGAGCTGAGAAAATTGCTGCACCACTGTAGTGAAATTTCAACAGAAACTATCTAGTTAGAGGAAGGTATGGTCAATAGCCTATACATTACGAGGTTGATGACAATGACGAAGGAATGGATGCAACAGGTGCAACAGGTGCTATCATTGACCACCGTTGGTACCTAATGCAAAATTCATCATAAAAAGTACCATGATCCAACTCTTGAATCTGAAGAGTTTGTTTGGAGGCCTGCCTGCTGATGATCCAAACATGCACTTAGTGAATTTTATCACCATTTGCAAATCTTTTTATAATCTGGGAGTCAGCCAAAATGTGATCCGGTCGAGATAGTTTCCATTGTCTCTATTTGGGGAGGGAATAATGTGGTTAAATGTGTTGGAGCTAGATTCTATATCCAACTGGAGACAGTTGAAAGAGGAATTCCCAGAACAATTTTTTCTATCCTCCAGGAGGGTATAGTTAAGGGATGAAATAAATAACTTTAGGCAGCTTTCGACTTAAGCATTACATGAAACTTGGGAGAGATTCAAGAACAAGATGGCACAATTTCTGAACCACAACATGAAGGACATGTACTTGATGGAGACTTTGTACAGAGCTTTTAACTTTATGACAAAGACAATTGTAGATAATACTGTAGGTGGTTCCTTTATTGACCTTTCTTTTAAGGATGCTACAGATATGTTGAATAGGATGACCAAACAGAGTCGGTGTTGGCATACTAGGGATTCTATGGTAGCTAGCCTTATTGTTTCTAGTGGTATGACTGTAGAGTAGTGTAGAAGAGATGGGGAGTGAGACCAAGACATAGCCCACTTAAAGACTCAGATGGACTTGCTGACCAAGCACTTACTGTCAGGAAAGACTAAAAAGGTTAAAGCTGTGAAATCTCAGTGAACTTTTGCTATTGATGCAGATGAGGAAACAGATTATTTTAATAATCAAGGGGGTTTCCAAGGTAATATAAAAGGGAATCAAGGTTGGAACTTTTATGACAAGCCTGATTATAAAAATAGGGAGCAAGAAAACTGGGGAAGCAATAATGATCGGAGTGGTTTATATGTTCCTCCTGGAAGTTGGGATGTTGTACCTACTAGATTTGGCAAGATGTCCATGGAGGACATGATGGAAAAATTTTTGATGGGTGTTGATGCTACCAGATTGGGATTAACCACTATGAAGAGTGAATTCTCTATCGAAAGTCAGTTGGTTAGTTCACACTCCACCTCTATCAAGCAGTTGGAGTAGCAGATGAGCCAACTTTCTACAACACTGAACCAAAGAAAACGTGGTACTTTACCTAGTGATAAAGTTCAGAATCCATAGAATGATGTCTCATGTATGGCGATTACCACTAAGTGAGATGGCTTATGTACAACGGAATAATAGCTCTTGTGGATGCTGAGATGGTTGTTGATGAATCCGACAAAAGCAAACCAGTGGAGTTTGAAAAGCTGGATATTTTTTTTTATGCTTTAGAAAAAGAAAAGTAGAAGGAAGAGGAAGTGGTGTTGTAATCTATTCCTAGACCACAATCTCCCTCTCCTCAACGATTGAAGAAGAATGTCGATGATTCCAAATTTAGTAAATTCATGGCCATGCTTAAGCAATTGACAATTAATGTGCCTTTTGTTAAGGCACTTGAGCAAATGCCAGGCTATGCGATGTTCATGAAAGACTTTGTAACCAAGAAATGGAAGGTTAGCTATAAGCTGAAGGAAAATCTTCTCTATTGTGGCGCTATCTCTATAAGGTATTTAATGAAGAAAAAGGTAGATCCAGGAGCGTTTACAATCACGTGTACTATTAGCCCCCTGAAGTTCACAAAAGCACTATGTGATCTGGGAGCCAGTATAAATTTAATGCCACTGGTTGTGTACAATAAATTGGGTTTGGGGATCCTACCCCAACAAATATGCAGTTGGTAATGGGAGATAGATCTGTGAAGTATCCTGTGGGCATACTGCATGATGTTTTAGTAAAGGTAGCTGATTTTGTTCTGCCTGCTGATTTTGTAGTCCGAGATTACGAAGTGGAATTTGAAGTGCCCATTATTTTGGGTAGGCCACTACTTACAACTAGGAGAGTACTAGTAGACATGGAGTTTAACGAGCTAAAGTTCAGGTTCAATGACAATGAAGCACGCTTTAAAATACACTCATCCATGACTCAGCAACATGAGATGAGTGCTTACCCAATCTTTGACGTCTTCTATAATGATGGTATAGGGGTATCAATAGATTGTCTTGGCGAAGTCTGAGTAGTCAAGACAATCAAGACGTGTCGCGACAGTAAATAAGGCACTATTGGGAGACAACCCAAAGTTTTTATGTTTAAGAAAGTGTTTTTACTTTAATAATTAGGATTTAGTATAGAGAAGGTAAAAAATGAGGAGGTCTGCTGAAAGGCCATGACGACATCACAACTATGATAAGCTATCAGAAATATTGTCAGATAGGCCAATCTTGAGGCAACCTCTGCTTAGGGGTGACAACGTTGGTGATAGGCTATCATAGTTGTGATAATCCGTCACAAGTCATCATCAGCCCAAAGACTTAAAAACTAAATTTTTGACCCAGTTTATATCAAATCCGACCCGGCCCAGCACAGGAACCTTTTTAAATTTCCACTAGTTTTAATTCTTTTCCTTTAGTTTATTTCTTTCCTTAGTTTTTTCCTAATCTTTGCAAAACACTTTAATAAAATAAGTTCCCTTATGCATGGGTTTGAAATTCACAATCAAGTGATTCTTCCTACTTCCAACTTCCTTTTGTACGTGTAATAAGATTAAGGGCCCCCATCAGGTATACTCTAACTTTAACTCTTCTTTTCTTCTGGTAAGTGATTAATAGATGACAACCCAAGTCCTTAATATACTTGAACCAAGTTCAAATTGGAAAGGAGAGAAAATTGCACCTAGGGTATGCTATGCAAGCCCAGGGTTTAAAAATACAACTCACACTCAGAATTCAAGTGGATTTTGAGAAATAATGGGGACCAAAAATTGAGTTAAATAAAAAGTGGGTTCTGATTAGAGCTGACGACATTCATGATAGGCTATAACAAGTGTGATGGCTTATTAGGAATGTCATCAAAGGCAAACAAGAATTAAGTGGTTTCTGTTTAGAGCTGACGACATTAGTGATAGGCTACACAATTGTGACAGCTTATCAGGAATGTCGTCAAAAGTTGTTCAAATTTTGAAGGTGCTGTCTAAGGTTGACGACCATTGTGATAAGCTATCATAGTTGTGATGTCTTATCAAGAATTGTCATCCCACCTAGAACCTGAAGCATGAATAAGTTGGAATGATTAATGTGTTTGTGTTTGTGCTCTTATGGACTATCCAATGGTTTTTCTACTGCTATAGGAACCTTACAATGGAACAAAAAGGAAAGAGCCCCAAATCTCCAAAGAAAGTGTACTTCGTAAGCTCATCGATGAGGGATCTAACTACAAGGAAGAGGAGCCCCAGCTTAGGAAGCAAAAGGCTAAGCAAAGTCCGAAGAAACCTTCACTATCTCCACCCATTGGAGTGGAGGATAGTGATGATACTGAGACTACAACACCACCAAAAAGTGCAGCCTCTGAACATATAGCCTCTGACCAAAAGGGTTCTGAACAACATGCGTCTGACCATGCTGAATCTGTAAAAGAGTAATAGGAAAGGTTTTAGGAGTCTGAGTCTGAGGGAATAGTATTTGGATCCCATCCACTGAACAACAAGATGATAAATATTCTCCATCTTGGGGAACACTTATCAAATGTAAGAAACCCAAAGTTCGAGATAATGCTAGGCGGAAAATTCCCAGGGCAGAGAGAATATTTATCACTAGGCTCCAAAAAACTGATAGAAGGAGTGCTAAGAGGCCAATTTAGGAAGAAAAGATGATTATCACCAGAGGGTTGAGCAGGTACCCTAAAGTGGAATAGAATTTCCAAGAGTATGGCTTGGGACGGACCATAAAAGGAGGAGGTTTATTTTTCCTTGCACTGGTTTGGGAGTTCTACGCGAACTACCAAGCTAAGTTAGAAAACATATGCAAGCCAGGTGAAAGAGTAGCAGACCGGCAACTATTGGATAAAGTGAAGGTAAGGGGCATAAGGGTTGATATCTCAATCAGAACCATCAATAGTTTCTTGCATGGTCCCAACTTCATCCTCAAGCCACCGCACTATCAGTCTATGCTCGGATTAGTAACTGGGAGAAACAACATTCGTGGTTGGCTAACATCATAGCTACAAGTGAACCAGCATGGGTAACAAACCAAAATGAAAGAATCAGCAAATCCTCTTTGACTCAAGAGACAAAATTTTGGTGGGGTATAGTGAATGTCTGGCTGATGCCTACTGATGGAGACAACATTCTGGGTGATGATCGAGCTATTCTAGTGGAGAGCATGATGTAGAACCTTTCCCTAAATTTGAAGGAAATCATTACAGATTAGATAAATATTAGAATGTCATGAACCGACATAGCTTACTCTTTCCCTTATATTATCACAGTGTTATGCCGTGTGGCTAATGTACTAAAGATTACAGGGGTTGATGATGACATTCCTGCCCGAAAGACTCACAACCCCATATGGTTTGATGAAAATCATCCAGGATTGAGACTTGATAGAGATGCAGAGGTAGGGGCAGACCCTCCTATTACAGATGTTAATGTAGAACCTCATTTGGAAGTGCAAGATTATGAGGTTGTGCATCCAACTTCTTCAGCATAGGCAAGATCAGTGACTAAGACTGAAGCCATCCCTTCAGTTCCTACAGCAGCAGCAAGTTTTGCATTTCAACCGATCAGTATCCAAAAAGTAGCTAAATAATCCAAGTGGTGTGAGGTATAGCTATATATTTTTGCCAAACAGTTTGCTACTACAGTGGACAAGAGAATCAAGGCTACCCTTGAGCCTTTTGTGTCTTTGCCTGAACAGGTTGTAGATTTGGAGAATCAATTTTATGCATGGGTAAATGAAGTATCAGGGGGTGATCTTGCTATATTCAGAGTGGCATTGGACAAGGTAAAGATAGATGTTAGGGTGCTGTAGCAACACCAATTTATAATGCCAATAGGTCAGGCCATGCATGAATCTGAGGAAGAAATTCCAATACTTGGCCTCACTGGAGACTAACTAAATAAAAAGAATAAGAAAAGTTAGAAGAAAGGTAAGGGAAAGAGAGAGAGGGCTGACAGTGATGAAGAGCGAAAAACAGTAAAGTGGGAAAGAAAAAAGAAGGAAAAGAAGAAGCTGAATAGGGCAAAAATTGAATCCTTAGTTGATAACAAGAAATGGGAGGTAGCCATCTGAGCTAGGACTGTAGGTGCCTCATCTAGCAAGGCTCCAACTACTATAAAGCTAGATGCTCCCAATGGAGAGAAGACAACAAATAATATAGTAGCAGGGTCGGAGGCACAGGATCTATGTGCTCTAACCCTTAGAGCAGTTTATTTTTTATTTATAGTTGAGGATGTAAGGCAGGTTGTTGTTGTAGCATGTTTTGTAGATAATTAGTAGTAATACAAATACTTTAGAAAGTTATCTTGTTTTGTTATTTTTGAGTACCTCTCCAGTGGACTGATATAGTGTCTACCGTGTGAATTGCATCTATTTATAACCACTGTCCATCTTTTTGTGGCATTATTCTGGTAGTTCAATAACCTTTTCCACATGAATCAGATAAGTAGTGATATGCAAGATACTTGTGTGCTATGTCTGTTTAAGGTCTTACTCAGTTCCCATTCTATGTTGAATCTAGAACTAGCCCGATTAGTCTGGCCATGGTATAGGATAGGAGTTCATAAAGGATAATAGGTCATTTTTTATGATTAGTCCAATTGTAGCCTAAATGACCTTCCCATTACGAATAATATACCTTGATCCCTGTTAGAGCCTAATTAGCCTATTTCTTTCTACAACACCTCTCTCCTTTCTATTTATATCATAATGAAACTGTTTTGGCCCTGGTCTTCTATGGACACTGTGCACCTTGACTTAGGCAAACAAACTAAGTTGTGGGTGGCTATCATAGGGGTCCGTGATATAAAATGAGTATGAAGAGAGAAAGAATAAAAAGTTAGGTACGGTGAAAAAGGAATAAGAAAGGAGAAAGTTGTGTAAAAGATGATAAAAAGATAATGTGATAATTGAAAAGACCGTGTCCATCTTGAGCATGTATGATCAATAAAATAGAGTAAGAAAATAAGGTTGAGAGTTGAAACCCCGAGAGTTTAGTGTAGTGTCAAGAAGGCATAGTCACTCTAAAATATCCATGAATATCATACCAGCCCCTGGCCAATGTTACAAATTTTAGAAAAGCCCTATAGTGATCCAAACTTACCTATAAAAAAACTTGGGTACTGAATATAAGGGAAAGCCTATGTCATTTGACATGTAGTGTTTGGAACTTCATTCTGAGAGTGAGACTTTTTTTATCCCTCTGTTTATGTATTTGAATTCTGATATGAGTGAAAAAGGGATTTCTTTGTTGTGAGGGAACACTGTGATGTTGCTAGTAACTGACTTGTTTAGATAAGTGTAATCTTGGTATGGTATGGTTGTTACTGCTGAATTTTTGCCGTATCTTAATTCTTGTGAATTGCATGGATGTTTTCCAAAACATCAACAGTGCGCTTTAAAATTAACTGACCTTGGAGATGTTGAATGTATTCTGAACTAGTATGAGTAGTTAGCTGCCAAATTGTACTTTTTATTCTCTTAGTTATGTAATGGTAGCTTGAGGAAAACCAATTGTTTAAGTAGAGGGTGTTGATGTGTGAGCCTATGCTAACACATTTAGGGATTTTAACTTTAAATAATTGAAAGGTCTTGAGAAACTTTAGTTGTTGTTGATTAGATTACTTTGATTTTTGTAGTAAATGTTGAGATGTAGGAGAGCCAAAAATAATGGAAGCAAAAAGGATGAAAAGTAAAGCAATATAAAATATAAGTGTGGCTGACGACATTCATGATAAGTTGTCAGCCTGGTGATAAGCTATCAAGGCCGTCGTCTGTTTTAAACAGAAGATAGAAGTTAAATACAGTTTTGTGATGACATCCATGACACATCGTCTGGCTGGTGATAAGGCATCATTGTCGTTGTCAGCCTTAGGCAGCGAAAGCCAAAAGTTTACAGGAGCTGACGACAACCGTGATAAGCTGTCATACTCATGATATGCTGTCACGGACGTCGTCATCTATTCTGAGGAAAAGCGGTAACACTAAACTAGCAGTGAATTAAATCGCAAACGACTTGAGTTCACACCATATTCCCTGTGGGATTTGACCCCAACCTAGTTGGGTTTTATAGTGATGACGATCTCTTACACCCATTCAAGAGTGTAGTTGGAGAGTTATCACCACTGCAACCTTTTGCGGATCTACCATGAACCCCTCAATAGAAATGATATGCCCCCGAAAAGTAACAGTGTTCAATAAAAATTCACATTTAGAAAACTTGGCATACAACTGTTGCTCCTTCAAGGTCTGCAATATAATACGGAGGTGATCGACATGGTCAACCTCACTCTTAGAGTACACCAAAATGTCATTTATAAAAATAATGACATACAGATCCAGAAACTAATAGAAGACTCTATACATTTGATCCATGAATGTCATTGAGGCATTGGTAGAACAAAACGACATTACCAAGAACTCAAAATGCTCATATCGGGTATGGAAGGAAGTATTAGGGATATCCTCATCCCTAATAATTAACTGATGATACCCAAATCAAAGATCAATTTTGGGAAAGAACTTAGCACCTTGCAACTAATCAAACAAATCATCTATCCTTGAAAGAGGATACCTATTCTTTATCGTCACCTTATTCAACTGTTGGTAATAAATACACTTCCAAAAGGCACCATTCTTCTTACATATGAATAATACTCGTGCACCTCATGGGGACACACTAGAATGGATGAAACCCTTATCTAAAAGATCCTTGAGTAGATTCTTAAGCTCCTTCAACTCAGCTAGAGCCATTTTATATGGTGGAATAAAAATTAGATGAGTGTCCAGAACAAGATCAATCCCAAACTCAATCTCCCTATTAGGAGGAACGCCAATAAGGTCATCATGGATGACCACAGGAAATTTATTTACTATCGGGATGAAATATAAAGAAGGACCATCCGAGTTAGAATCTTTAATCTAAACTAGATGATAGAGACTCCCTTGGGATATCAATCTCCGATCTCTAAGATATGATATGAACTTTCCTTTAGGAGCTAAGGAACCATCCTCCCACTTAATAATAGCTCATTAGAGAATTTAAAGACAACCTAGCGTGTACAATAATATATAGAAGCACAGCACAAGTACAACCAATCCATCACTAGTATTTCATCAAAATCTACCATATCTAATTCAAACAGATCCACCAAAGTTTCTTTACTCCCAAAAGATACTACACACCCCCTATAGACTCTTCTAGCAAACACAAAGTTACCTACTGGGTAAAAATAGAAAAAGGGTCTGAAACACACTCCGAACTAAAACTAAAATGCACAACTAAAAATAGGGTTACAAAAGAGAGAGTGGACCCCGAATCAAGTAAACAGTATACATTATGGAAAAAGAGTTTCAACATACTAGTATGAGTTCAGGTGATATCTCGGATTCTTGTCAAGTAGTGAGAGTATAGTGACGTTTCCTTACAGTATTGGAGTTAGGCCAAGCACCCTTTGGTTTTGGAGATAATGATGAAGTAACTAGAACCTTGTTCGCCTCCAAAGTGACCTTACCAATGGGATAATTTCTAAGCATATGCCCTGGATGACCACAGTTGAAGCATCTATCCTTTTCCTCATCATAGAAACCCTCATGTATTATACCACAAAACCTACAAGGAGAATATGATGGATATAACTGGTCCCTAGTAGCCTAAGATTTGTCACAGTGTGCCATAAAGTTGTCTCCACCATGGAAAATCCTATCACCCGATTGCTTTGTGTAGGGAGCACCATTGGTCGAGTAAGACCCATAATTATCCACTTCCTTATGGGCCATTATGTAGCATCCCTGCCACTCTACTGATGGCCACCACCCTGTTTAGAGAACTTGAACTTCTTGTCCTGCATCTCCCTTATCTCAGTATATCTTTTCTTTTCTTTCTCTACCTATTGTATGTATAGAATAAACCTAGAGATATCTATGTCCTTAATTAACAAGGTAGCCTTACTCTACAATAATAATTCTCTGGACAGCCCAAAAGAGAACTTCCTAATTCTAACCCTCATGGTAGAAACCTTCTTTGGGGCACACTAAGACAACTGGTGAAACTTCATGGTGTGCTCCTTGGAAGATATCTTACCTTGCTTTAGATTAACAAACTCTTCTATTTTAACTTTCCTCAACTTCTAAGGAAAAAAGAACTCAAAGAATGCATTAGAAAAATCCTCCCACAAAGATGACTCAACATTGTCAACCCTTGCCTCATCCCATTCTGCGTACAAATTGTATGCCATATCCTTCATCTAGTGGGTAGTAAACTCCACACCCTCCATATTCATGTTATGTATAACATGAAAGACCTTTTCCATCTTATCTAGTTAAACTTTAGGATCCTCCTCCACCATAACACCAGTAAAGGTAACAATGTTTAACCTCATGAACTGGCCAATCCTTGTGGCCACATAAATAGAGTAATAGGAACGCTATACTCAAATTAAGTAGCAACCAACTGTGACAACATATAAATATACTGACGAAATCGATCATTCATTATTTAATCTTGGGGAACTCTAGAAGCACTAGAGGGAACTGGTGTAATTCCAGAAAGATAATCAGGAATTGGACCGCTAGACTGTGTCTGGACCCCATAAGTAGAATCGGTCCTATTAGTATTTTCTTCAAGTTGGGATAGAAGAGTTTTTGTGATCTTTAAATCATAGAGAAGGCATTATCTAAATACAAACAAATAAAAATTAGAGGAGAATATAGGACCTTAGACTCTACAGCTTGAAAATAGAACACAAGAAAGAGAAACATTCCTAAGTTTCTCATTGTCTCATCCTTATGAGTATGGCCCACTACACACCCTTTAAAGTGATTGTACTCGACATGGATTTGTGGACTCCCAAATAACCATGAACCTAGGGCTCTAATACCAATATGACATGACCTAAACTAGAGCCTGGTCATGTCGGGCTCCTAAAGTAAAACTAATATAGCAGACCACCCCCAATACCCAAATATAACCACCTTATACCCTATGTCAGAAGGTTTCTGAAAAAATAGCAAGAAAAATAAATTAATACTAAAAGATAATAATAGAATCCATAACTATAACAAACTAACATTCTGATAAATTATCCAACCGGTGTTTGACCCAATACAAAAACAAATGCCAAGCATGACAGCAATACCGATACTACCATTTTAGAAGTAGTCACGTAAAGCCTCAAATAGAAAATAATGAGCATTCGGTTAGGACATGCCCCAACAATGTCAAAAACCAAAATCTAAGAAATAACCAAATGTATGAAAAGAAATCCATAGAATGAAATAGAGTCTTCTGGCGTATGGAAACTCACTACTTTAGTCCAACACATATCTTGTCCTTGAATCTAAGTCACTAAGTAGGAGGTGTAGTATGGTTGGTTCCTATATTATGTGGGGATAAAGCGCCCGAAGATAACACAACTCACCATTATTTAATACCAAAGTAAATAACCATATGCAATCACATACATATAGACATCTATACCATATTGGGAAAGGGAACTAGGCTTAACATGTATTTAAAACCTTAACCTAGGCTGTGAAGCTTTACTGTCCAAAACCACCCACAGGCTATGTTGGTCTAGTGTTTCCCTTGAATAAGAACTAGTACGTGTAACTACACAAACCAAAGACATCATAGAAGTTGGGTATTCCAATATACCTTTCGCCCTCAATGATACATATATACAAGTGTAAACTTAGGGGATTACTATGTACCCCACAAGTATATGGCCAGCATAGCCAAGCCTCATGTTCGAAAATATGTGCTTCCAGTGTTCATCCATTGAAATCACATCTTCATATTTAACTAACACAACTTAACATTATAGCCCAATTAAAAGCTTTAGAACATAACAAAACCATAAATTGCAGAGTTAATTACCAAGGCATTATGAAGTGGTATCAGCATGTGGACTATAGCTTGCAAGTGCTATCATTAGCCAACACCTAGGGGATTCCCATGTACCCTACAAGTATTCCAATTAAACCAACCAATGGCTACCAAGGCCTTTCTAATCTATTTAAAAACTATTTAAACTAATTAAGGTTCCATTACCATATTATGGAATGTAAGTTTTCAATAAATGTCAAACTATGTGACTAAACCATTCTCATAGGTATTTTACCAAATAGGTTAAGGGCGTATAGTTTCTAAAACAAAAATCAAGAACCAATTAACCATGCCCATACAACCACATGGTCAAACCAATATTATAACGTGAAAAACCATAATAAAACATGGTAAATCATCATACCATTAGTAACAAAAACCCACAACATATATTTCAAATCTAACACAAACCAATAATAATGCCATGAAAAACATTAAGTAAAACCTTCTTTTAGTTTTAACTAACAATGAGGGAGGATTAATATTCCTCAGATACTAAAGAACACGGCCAAAAACCACCCTTGTGAGCCTTAATTGAACACCTTGAGGTAACCCGAGCCTCTTTTTAAACAAAGAGCTTGAGAGAGATCTAAAAGTGTTTTGAGAGTGTTTGATTTGGGAATAGAAGGTTAATAAAGTTTCAAGAGTGTTTTAAGTCATCGGGTCAAAAGAGGTTAAGAGGGAAAATATGTAGAATACCCTTAACTTAAATAGTAAAGATTCCTATAGGTGGGTACGATTGGACCCCTACAGTCGTACCCACATCATAAAATTGGTAATATCCATTCATACCTAAAACAAAATGTTAGACATCCACACACTATCCACTATACGACTCCTCTTACCCCATTTTCACCCATAAAATACGAGTAGTACCCATAAGTCATATCCAACATAGAATCAAAGGGGTTGGACACTAGACAATGTATGACTCCAATATACAACTCATACACTATCCTCATGGATCATAGTAACCCACTCATACTTAGGGCCAAGTCAAGTTACCATATTTTAAATTAAGTGATTAACCAACTGAATGAACCATCACCAAACCATACGACTCATACCAACTAAGCCGTAACCATAATAGAAACCTAACCACCATAGAATATACAACTTAAAGTTTAGGTGACCTCACTCGGACCCTTACTAATAACTCATATAGTAAGTGGTATCAAGAATAAAAGGCTTAAGTCACAAGAAATTTCCAAGGGCCGAAACCCAGGGTGTTTCAGTAATACTTATCATTGAGTAGACGTACGGATGAAGTCACATCCATCAGTTAGATTGAGACCTTAAGTAGAAGTCCCTATGTCCCAAAGTTATGGGGCCAACATAGGTTTTAAAGGGTCACCCCTCAGATTAATCTTAACACTTTAATTCTTTTGTAGATCAATTTACTTAATCTATGTCAGTTATAGTTTGTACCTTTGGTAAGGTACTAAACATATTTCTAGCTAGGGTTACTGGGTGGATCATATCTGGTTCACATCAGGGTATGACAGTTACTAATAGATCCCACAGTCCACATTATATGTTTAGAATTTAAATTCTTACATGACCTTGTATTCTTTTATTTAGTTCATTTACAGTTTATATTAATTACTTTACCTTTCACTAGTTATCATGTTATATGTACCTATTTCACCTCATATAATTATTTCCCCACTCACGTACTTAGTAAATTCAAAGTAGTGATCACATACTTTCTTTGCATTAAATTATCTTATAACATAGTTCGAATGCTTGCACTACTAGAAATTACCCCTATTGCAACAGAACTTTTTACAATGGTTCCAAAAGTGTTTCTATAAAAGGTCTATTGCAATAGTTCCAAGCGTCCCCAAAAAAATTATTCTCATAGTACTATTTGGTGCTATAACAGTTGCTATTATTTGGTAACCAATGAAATAGGGTGTTTTATCACAACGATTGTCAGAATCGTTGCCATAGAGTCACCATGGCAACACTTTATTAGAATAGAATGTTAACCCAACACTTTATTTATTTATTCGACCAAAAATAATTCATTTCCATATATTAACAATAATTCTTTTATATCAAAACACATCCATATTTTCTTTGTATTTCCTTTATCTCTTCTTATTCCTATCTAATTCGTATAACTTTATAAACCCTACTTTAACGCAAATTTATCACAATTATCTATAAGAAGAGCCTTCTAAAAAGTAACAACCACTGTTATTATCAATAGGACAGTAAATATAGTTAGAATTCAGAAATATTAGGGTAATTTATAGTCAATTTAGATGGAACATTTTTAGCATTGAAGTGGTCCAACATTGTACGGAGCCACTAGTTAACTCAACTTGTCCATAATTGGTGATTTCTATTGAGCGTCTTACCGATACTATTAGAAATAACTATCTCAATCTATTTCAAATCTCTCTGATACCAAAAAGTGCAACCTCGATTATGAAGGTTAGTTAATTCTTCATTTTCACTTCAATTTTTGAGAAAATTTAGGGTTTTCTTTTAAGGTTAGGTAATTTTTCAAATTGATGATTTTAAACTATTTTTTTGAGTTTCTATTTTGGAGTTCTCTTCTCCTTAACATATTGATCCTTTGGAATTGGCAATGAGTTCTTGATCTATTTATCTTGTTATATTTTGATAAAGTTTTGAGTTTTAATTAGTTTTGTATTATGTTGAATGTTGGGTATGCTTGAATAGGTGCTTTGTAGATTTTAGCAAGTTTTTGAGGGGTGATGGATAATTTTTGTTTAATAATGGGTTTACTGGCAGAATGGATATAGAATTGAACTTGATTTGATTCATGGTGTTGCAGTTGCTTTTTCAAATGGGGTGTTGGGGGCTTTAGTTAAATGCTTATATGTCCTACATATTAGCTAAATTTTCTCTAAGTTGAAATTGGTTGCAGTCCCTTCTGAAATAGTAGTGATTTCTTGATCCTTTTCTCTTACGGTTTGATCAACTTTTGAGCAAAAATGGGTTCTGTATTTTTTTGATTGAATGTTATGCTTGAATTGATTCTTTGTAAATTTTATGGAAGTTTGAGGGTTAAATTATAATCTTAATTTTATAGCTTAGTATTGTTGAATTATATTAGACCATTTATAACTGTTGGAATATATATTATTTTCCTTTAGTATTAATGTTTACATCATACAATAATTAAGATATTATTGATTTCTTTAATTGAGAATGGCCAATAGTGAAGGATACCGGGTTTAATACTTTAGAATTTAATCGTGCATGCTGAAACCTCTTCTTTTCCTGAAGTTTCCTTTAACTATTCATTGTAAATAAGTCTTTATGATCCTGTAAGACATTGGTTTCACACAAAGTAAAAACTTCTTAAAAGAATTAAATTAAAATTTTCACCTTTGAATGAGGATTTGGAGTAAGTTTTATCATTCAAGTACAAATTTTCTCATTCTCGTATCATAAAAGATAGACCATGTTGTGTATTAAAAGATTCTTCTGTAGTTTGAGATAGTTCTATGCACATGTTTCTTCCAACTAACTTCTAATGTTTGTTACAAACTATAATTCAGTCTTCATTGGTCATAGTGATCTACTAACATGTCCTTGTATAGATACCTCTAACCTTTTCAATCTGTGAATAATTAAATTCAACTTTTCCTTTTTATGTGTATTTGTAAATTCATATGCAAGAGAAGATTGAAAGACCTTTTGCTTCAAAAAGATATTCATGTTTATGCGTATTATGGTTCTCAATAGCCTGAATGGGCGTAAGTGTCAGCACCTCACGCCTACTAATATTTTAAATTTGAAGAGGTATGAATTCTTTTTGGATAAGAACAGGAATATGATATTCATATTCAACATATCTAATGATTTTATAATTGTAATTTATAGGACATTCTCTCTATATACACATAAATATAGATTTTAAATAATGTTATTTTTGGGGGAAAGGGTTGTCACTTTCCTAGATGTATATCCATTTAGTCTTTCTTCCTATTTGTCTATTACTCCAGCAATGTATGTAGTAATGTTTTTCCCTGAGGTCTCTATACTCATCAAGCAAATCTTCCCTCATATTGAGGAAAACCATATACAGATATCTGTTAGGTTAAGTGGAAAAGGAAAAGTGATTAGTTGAAAGGCTAGTTAGTTTATTTATGTCTAACATTGAAGGTTAGCAATTAAATACCTTTATATTGGAAAATCATTAAAATGATATGGTGAGAACAAATTTATTTGTTAAGATTCTGGTAAAAGTCATCTGACTCCTACTGATATAAGATTCTGGGCTCAACTACCCTACTCGCGAACCGTATTACTACAATACCTATCCAACCTCATAATTTAAGCCATCTAATTATTAATGCCTAACAACCAAGAAAAGAAGATACTACCGATAAGAAAGAGCAAACTTGGTGATCGAGATATATAATATGCCTTTTCCTGGAGAAAGTATGGTGCCTTGGCATGTAAACAAATAAATTTCAAGAGTACTAGGATTTTATAGGTGAGCCATTATGCTTTTTTAAAGTGCATGATGTTCATTATCAAATAATGTTTACTGAGTTTCTAGCTTCATGAGGAAGTTTCTCAAGTTTTGATGTCAAATCTCATAAAAGATGGGTGTATCTAAAATAGCAAATTGTTGAATGTCGTATACTGTTTTATTTGTTGATACCGTAAATTCATGATATCTTATTTTATTTGTTAAATCCGTAAAATCATGATATGAAAAAATGTCAGATATTTTAGGGTCTTTGGTAAGCTAGAAACTACTCTACTAGTTTGTTATATCCTTTGCTAATTTAGTTATTAGTTTAGTTGAATACTTATATTAGTACAATTTAGTGAAATAAATTCTAGATATATGTTTATTTGGAATTGTTGCTTCTAATAAGCAGTTGAAATTAGGTTAGCAATTGATTTTTTTCCTCATCTTCTTTCTTGATAAGGACCGTCCTCTTTACGTTTCGGCCCTTAACTCTGTCCCTCCTGTAAAATTCCTTATGGTGGTTATGTTTGAGATTTGTACCTTATCTTTAGTTCAAATGGTTAGGGATGGTTTTTAATTTTTAGTTTTTTAAACATAATATTTTAACTATTAAACTAACAATAATTAGATAGAAATGCTATTTTAAAAATAATCTGTTTATACATATAGAATAATATCACACAATTAGTAAATGGAAAACATATTTCACCAATCAAAGTTGTAAATATGTGAGCAAGCTACGTAACTAAAATGTCTTTTTTTAATCCAAGGGTCTATCAAAAACAACAACTCTATTTCGACAATGCACGGGTAAGGTTTACATACATGGTACCCTCCCTAAATCCCTCTTGTGTGATTACACCAGGTATGTTGTTGTTGTTGTTATTGTCGACAAGCTACCCTCTTTTATTCTTTGGATAATAAGGACACAATATATATCAGTCGAGCCGTTCTACTATGTATTACTATCAAACCCACATTATTGATACTCATTGTGGGAAACCTTCATTAAAATTCTAGCCTAGCAATAATGTACATAAAAATTTAGCCATCATATAGTTTTTAACACCATGAGAGTACACCCTAGGCACCAAATGGTTCTTATAGTATCGAGGGACCACAAGCAAACACATGAGCTGGTAGCTACGGTGAGTATTGAATAAAACTAATAACAAAAAATTATATAGGGAATTTGACTAAGGAATGCAATAAGGTTTTAAATTATAGTTTTGATAAAGTATCTAATCCTGATAATATGGATGAAATATCTGACAATGAGAACTAAAAACTAAAGACTGACTAACTATCTGTACTAGTCTAAAAAGCCTCTACTGGCTGACTGTGAAGCTGATGGGACAAAACCTCAACTAACTCTGATTGAATGGACAAATACTAAAATTGATGAAATGACTGAGATAAATAAACCATGTCCTCAAAATATGAGGACTCACCACTGCTACAGCTGATAAGCTAGTATTTCAACGCTTGATCCGATAACAGAGTGTCCAAACCTATGATATTAAAGATTATAGAACAAGAAATGAGCATGCGATCAGTACTTTGAATGTACTAGTACGCTAAATTAGGTAGGCTGATTTGCATGGTTCCATGTACAGGACTAATAACTGACTGAATGAATAGCATAAAGTACTGAATAGAATGCATGAAATCTATAAATATTGAGAATGCATGAAATCTATAAATATTGAGAATGCATGACCAAGTATAAAACATGTTTTGAATATAATCTGTAAACTAAAATAATAAATACAATCAAATGGATGACTTATATTTGTATGCTATGGTCAAGAAAAATTGAAACTAAATTACTAAGTTGATTACTGGACTGAGATTGTGAGAGTTAACATATAACTGACATACCCCAATGACAAAATTGGGGTCCATCCTGTGACCCTAGTTGGAAGGGTGTCAGTACCATGCTACAGTACTAACACTGGCTATATGGATCCACTGATGTACTGTCTCAAAAGACTAAGGGTGTAAAACCTAAACTGAAGAGTGACTCATATTCTATGCCAGATACGTAGTTTTAGAGTTCAAGGACTACTAGTGATGACTCCGCCTAATTGAAGGGGAAGCTTCTATCCCTGAACTTACTCAGTGCTAAATCTTAGTCCTAACTGAACTAACTCAGAATACTTAATTGTTCTTAGTTTAACTGATTATGATGACTAACTGAACTGATAATGCTCCTGATATATCTTAAAACCATTCTGAAGATACTAATACTAAGTAAACAACTAAGTTTTTGTGTATTCATAACCCCCAGGACTCAATAGCAATAGTAGAAAAATAGTACTAAAACTTTAAGGACATAATATAAAAGCATTTATCAAAAGTTTATTCTTATAGGCATTTTTCAAAATACTTGATAATCATAATGTAAGATAAGTATGGGAATTGCTTAAAGCTTGTGGAAATAGCATGATTTCAACATCAAAATCACTAGTTATGATTTAATTCAGCGAATAACATTATTCAAACGTGTGGGATTTAATAACAACAACAATCTCATGTAAACAAGGTATAGAACTAAGATTCATAGGGATTCATGATTAAAAATCATAATAACTTGTAAAAGATCTTAACTTTGAATTTAAAATTAGATTCTTGGACTCCATGGGTGGAAGGGACCCATGGATGAACATTTAACATACCTTGACTGAGGAATTTGTAAAGGTTCTTGATGGTTTTCTTAAAACTTCAGCTTGAATCTTAAAGGGCTAGGGTTTGTTCTTGAGAGAGGATTAGTTTCTTGGAGGGAAATTACGAGTAATTGGGAAGATAATGCCTCTTTGGCATTTTAATCTTGTGTTTTGTATGGATTTGGGGAGTTGAAAAAACCAAACGATCCCTAAAATTTAGATCAACTGGAAATTCCAATTTTTCACCTCGGCGCGACGTAGTGCTATCGCGTTGTGCCACTAGAAAAAGGACTATCCCAATTTGGTACCATGGTGTGACACGGTGCTATTCTATTGCACCGTTGGAAAAGGATAATCGTCAAATTTCACCTAGGCGCGATGCGGTACCATCATGGTGCATTACTAAAAAGGACGATTGCGAAGTTCCACTTCAACGCGATGTGGTGCCTGCTTCCTCTACAATCTATGGTGCGACAATGGCTAATCGTAGTGAATTACTGGGAAAGAACGAACATCATTTTATCCATCACCACGATGTGATGAGCTAATGTATCCACTAAAAGTGCCATAAGTTCTCACCTATGTATCAGATTGAGGTAAAATTTATATTGTTGGGAAGATAATTCTATTTTTTACAATTTGATGGGTCTTGAAATGGAAAATTCTTAGTATAACACAAGATAAGCTCATTTGAAGTTATCTAGAGCAACATTTTTCTCAATAACTCAATCGGGAAGGATTATTTTGATTCGTCTAATATCTAGGAGTTATTTGAGGCCTTAATATACATCAAACTCACTCAAAAACTACCAAAGAACTATAATGTACATTCCATGAGCTTGAAACATGGCCTTAAAATTGGTTTGGATTTTTTGGGTATTATAATATCTCTCCCTTAGGAATGTTCGTCCTCGAATGAGTTGGTTATGCTGAAAACAAGGAGAAAATTTGGTTACCAGCTGAATATACGTGATGAAAATGTGATTACATGAATGAGTCTGAAACATTACACATGACTGAAATAGTTCTGTGAATGCATGACTGGCATAAGATTGATATCCAGCTGGAACTTAGCATGGATAAGAGAAATTCTAAGAATATTGTTACCTTAAGCCGAGTCTTAGTTTACGGAGAAAAGATAAAGGTACTTGATCCACATATTTGCTTCTGCATCCCAATTGGTTCCCTCAACGGACTGATTCTACTAAAGAACCTTGACTAGGGGAACTTCTTTGTTCCTTAGTCTACGAATTTGTCGCTAAAGGATATCGACTGGAATTTATTCATACTAAAGGTTGTTCTGAACATCTACAATGACTAAGTGAATAACTATAGTTGGGTCACTAATACACTTCTTCAACAAAGAGATATGGAATACTGGGTGCACTGATGCAAAGTATGTAGGCTACTCAAGCTCATAAGCTACTTTTTCAAAATGGCTCATAATTCTATAAGGTCCAACATAACAGGGACAAAGATTCCCCTTCTTATCAAACCTCCTTACTCCCTTCATGGGAGAGATTTTTAGATATACAAAATCACAAATCTCAAACTCAAGATCCTTTCTCCTCACATATGAAAAAGATTTTTGTGATCTTTGGGATGCTTTAATCTCTCTCGAATTAGCTAAACGTTCTCCAAAGAAATAAATACCAAATCAGGCCCTATCAAAGTGATTTCACCTATCTCAAATCAACCAATTAAAGATCTACATCTCCTTCTATGTAGTGTTTTAAATAAAGCCATGTGAGTATTGGAATGATAGAAGTTATTATACATGAATTCAAACAAAGGAAAATGGTTATCCCAACTGCTCTTAAAGTCAACAACACATGCTCTCAACATGTCGTTAAGGGTCTAAATGGTCCTCTCTGCCTAACCATCTATTTGAGGGTGAAAAGTTGTACTGAGGTAAACTTTGGTGCCAAGACCCTTCTTAAAAGATTTCCAAAAGTAAGAGGTAAACTGAGTACCTGTATCCTAAATGATGGAAAATGGAACACCATGTAACTTAATCAACCCTCTAATATAGAGCTTGGCATAATCCTCAGCTGAATAAGAAGTTTAGACTGGTAAGAAATTGGTTGATTTGGCCATCTTGTCCACAATGAGCCAAATCGAATCATGTTGTCAATGAGTACGAGGGAAACCTGTCATACAATCTATGTTCACTTTCTCTCACTTCCAATTGGGAATACTAAACTCTTGTATAGACCCACTAAGCTTCTGATTTTCAATTTTAACCTGTTGACAAGTGGAAAACTTAGCTAAAACCTCTACAATATCCCTCTTCATCTTACTCCACCAATAGATTTCCCACAGATCATAGTACATCTTCGTGCCCCCTAGAAGAATAGAGTAATGCATACCATGTGGCTTTTCAAGAATTCATTGTCTCGACACATCAACACATGGCACACACAGTATACCCTGGCAGTGCAACACACCATCTCCCCCTTGGGAGAAAACCTCTACTTTTGGTCTCGACTATCTCCTTCATCTTACCTAACTAGGATCCCTATCTTACTTCTCTTTCACATAGGCAACCAAAGAAGATTTCAAACCGTTCTTCACCCAAATGGTAACCTTAGCTGAATCAACCAAACGAACACCTAATTTTGCAAGCTGATGAACTTGCCTAACGAATTTCTTCTTATCATCCTCAACATGAGTAACAATACCCATAGACAATCTATTTATGGCATCTACCACTACATTTGCCTTGCCCGGGTGATACAAAACACTCATATGATAATGTTTCAAAAGTTCTAACTACCTTCTTTAGTGGAGGTTCAAATTATTCAGTGAAAACATATACAAAAAGTTCTTGTGATATGTGAACACATCTACATGCACCCCATAAAAATTGTGCCTCCAAATCTTTTAGGCAAAATCAATAGCTGCTAACTCAAGATCATGGGTGGGGTAATTCGCTTCTTGGGGATTAAGTTGTCTAGAGGCATATGCTACAACTTTACCCTTCTGCATTAAAACACAAACCAAAGCAACTCTGGAAGAATCACAGTACACAACAAACCTATCTGAACCATCTGGTAACTTCAAAACTATGGTTGTGGTGAGTCGAATCTTCAACTTCTTAAAACTCTTCCCTCAAGAATCTAACCACATAAACTTGACTTTCTTCTGAGTCAACCTAGACATGGGGGATGGAATAGATGAAAATAGTTCAATAAACCATCGGTAATAGCTAACCAAACCTAAGAAACTCTTTATATCTGATGGTGAGATGGGTCGAGGCTAGTTTCTCACCACTTCAATCTTTTGAGAATCAACTCCAATGTAATCATCAGAAATAATATGACCAAGGTAAGCTACTGATCTTAGCTAAAATTTTCACTTACTAAATTTAGCAAATAACTGATCGGCTCTAAGAGTCTATAATACTATTCTTAGGTAGTCTACATGATCGTTTTCGTTATGGGAGTAGACAAGAATGCCATCAATAAAGACTATAATGAACATGTCTAAGTGCTCAGTTCATCAACTTCATAAAGGCTGCTGGAGCATTTGTGATACCAAAGGACATGTCTAGAAACTTGAAGTAACCATACCGAGTTCTCAAAGTTATTTTCAGAATATCACATTCTCGAGCTTTGAGCTGATGATATCCGGATATGAGGTTTATATTAGAAAAATAACTGGCACACTAAAGTTGGTTGAATAAGTCATCGATTCTGGGAAGTGGGTATTTGTTCTTAATTTTGACTTCATTCAAATGATAGTAGTCGATACATATTCTAAGAGAACCGATTTCTTAAGAATGAATAGGACTGGTGCACCCTATAAAGAAATGTTGGGCCTGATGAATCCCTTATCGAGGAGATCTTTCAACTGTTCTTTCAACTTTTTAAGTTTGATTGAAGCCATTTTGTATGGTGGAATAGAAATAGGTTGGGTATCTGGAAGAAAGTCTATTCCGAAGTCAATTTCCCTTTTTGGAGGAACTCCGGGAAGATGCTCAAGGAACAAATCTAGAATTTCCTCACTACTGAAACTAACTCAGGTTTAGGAGTCTCAGAATTAGAGTATTTAACTCAAAAAAATTATAAATACAACCCTTGGATATCATCTTTCTCACTCTAAGGTACGAAAAAAAAACTGACCCCTAAGTGTTGCAGTACACTCCTCTATTTAAAGACTGGTTCATTTAGAAACTAAAATTGAACTACTCTATTTCTACAATCCACTGAATCATAGCATGAATGAAGCCAATCTATGCCAATAATAAGGTTAAAATGTGTTATCTCTAACTCTACAAGATCTACTTAAGTAACTTTCTGAGACACTATAACCAGGCAGTTCCTGTATACCCATCGGGCTATGATAGACGTACCCACTGGGGTAGATAGTGAGAAAGACTCTACTAAGAGTTCCAAACTATATCTAAATTTGATGGCTATATATAGGGTTACAAAAGAAAAAAAAACTCTAGGGTCAAATAAAGAGTAAATATGTAAATGAAAGACTTGGAACGTACCAGTATCCATATTAGAAGAACTTTCCTAATACTATTAACAATGAAATGCTTGCAATTTATTTTTGCACTAACCATTGGTAGTACTGGAAGTAGCACCTTGCTTCGTCAGGTGACCATCTGGAGCCGATGATTGATGGGACTGGCCTGTTGGTGTAAATCCCTACCTTTTGGAGAAACTACCTGAAACTCCCAAATCTGGTGGCCTGGCTTACCATACCCAAATAATAGATCACTACGAGCTTTACACTCAACCTGATGGTTTCTACCATATTTCTGGAAAAGAAGATTTGTGCCACCATTATTTACATTGCCTTAGGACTTAGTGTCTCGCACCCTATCCCGATTGTCATTTCTAAACTTTGGCACACAAGAACTAGCTAAAGATCAAGTTGGGGCTTGAAGATTTCTGACAGAATTGAGGATGGGTTCCACACTCTGACTTTGACTAAGTAAAATTAAAGCTGCTTGTTCTGTCTCTCCTTCTTCTTAAGCTTCTGCTCCTCAATATGTTAGCATGGACCATAATCCTAGATATATCTATCTCCTTAATAAACATTGAAGTCCTACACTCCATGACCATACTATCATATACCCCAAACACGAACTTTCTTATCCTAGACACACTATCAGCCACCACATGAAGAGTATACCTAGCTAGCTGAGGAAACTTAAGTGAATACTACTTCACACGTATCTTGCCCTTCCTCAAGTTGATAAACTCCAATAATTTATCTTCCCTCATCTCCAATGGGAAGAATATATCAAAGAAGGTCGTAGAAAATTTCTCCCATTATATAGGCCTTGCGTTTGTTCCTTTATCCCTTTTCTACTACTTAAACAAGGTAGGGGCTATACCCTGCAGCTGGTAAATATCCAATTCAGCACTCTTACTAGAATTCACCCCTATAATGTTTGTTAACTTCTACACTATTTCTAGGCATTCCTGCGGATCCTCTTCAGATTTGGATCACAAAATAGAGAAGGATTTATTCGGGTAAAGTACCGAATCCTAGCTGCGGCAGTATTGGACACTGGGTTGGCTGGAATAGTAGATGGATGAATATTTTGAGGCACTACATAGTGAGATAGAGTAGTAAATACAGCTATGAACTCTGCATGAGAAACATTCTTATTCAGGGGATTTTCCTGAATGGGCAGAGGAGTTGGTTGGCTTACATTTCTTCTTCTGTTTGTCTTTCTGGAAGACATATTCTATAAATGGAAGGAAGAATATGTTAAAAAAAGAGTTAAACATAAGTGTCATGCTCAATAACATGACATGAGAAATGAAAGAAAGGAAACTTTTCTTAAAATATCTCATAGCCTTTTGTCCATAAGTGTGCCGTGCTTCACACCAATGTACAAGGCTCTACTTTATGTAGCTTTCAGACTTCCTAGGACACTTCAAAACCTTAGGCTCTAATATTAAGTTTTTAATGCCCCGAGAGTACACCATAGGCACCACAGGGTGCTTACAGTCCTGAGGGACCACAAGCTAACCCATGAGCTGGTACTGGTTGTGAGAACTGCATAAAACTTATAAAAAAAGATCATATGCAAAATTTAACTGAGGAATTCCATAAGGTTTTAAATCATAGTTTTGATAAGTCTATAAAATAATCCTGATAATATGGATAAAACATTTGAAAATGACAACTAAAAACTTAAGATTTCCTAACTATTTGTACTAGTCTGAAAACCCTCTACTGACTGACTGTGGAGCTAAAGGGAAAAACACCCAACTAACTCTGACTGTATGGAAAAATAATGAAACTAATAAAATAATTGAGACAAATAAAGAACGTCCCCAAAATATGAGAAATCACTACTGCTATTACTGATAGTCTTGTATGTCTATTGGCGATTCAGGAACTGAGCGTCTGAACCGATGATATTAAACATCATAGCATAGGAAACGAGTATGTGATCAGTACTTTGAATGTACTGGTATGTTAAATGAGGTAGGCTGACATGCGTAGTTTTATGTACATGAGTAATAGCTGACTAAATGAATAGCATGAAGTACTGAATATAAATCATGAAATCTATAAATACTGAGAATGGAACACCAAGGATAAAATATGTTCTGAATATAATCTGTAAGCTGAAATACTGAATACTATAAATGCAAGACTTATATCTGTATGCTATGGTCAAGCAAAACTAAAACTAAATTATTGAGTTGATTATTGGACTGAGACTGTGGGAGATATCATATAGCCAACATGCCCTAATGAGCAAATTGGGTTCCAACCTATGACCCCTCTTGGAAGGGTATCATTATTCCATATGTACTAACACTGGCTGTATGGATCCACCGATGTGCTGTCCAAAAGGACTTAGGGTGTCAAGCCTAAATAGAGGGTGACCCCTGAAAGGTAGTTAATCCTGAATTGACGGGTGACTCCCCATAACCTACACTTGCTACGTAGTTCTTGATTATAGGGACTTCTACTAATTACTTTGCCTAACTGATTGGGAAGCCTCCATCCTTGAACTCGCTCAGTGCTAAATAATACTCCCTATTTAACTGCCTCAAAATATTGAACTATTTTGAATTTAACTGATTATGATAAGTAACTAAACTAATAATGCTCATAACATATTTGAAACCCATTCGAAATATACTAAGACTAAGTAAACAACTATGTTTTTTATGATTCATAATGCCAATAACTCAATAGAAATAATAGCATAATAGTACTAAAACATTAAGGACATATTATAAAAGAATTTATTAAAAATTTATTCTTGTAGGCATTTCACCCAAAACATCATATTCATAGTGTAAGCTAAGCATGAGAATAGTTTAAAGGTTGTAAAAATAGCATGATTTCAACATCAACATCACTAGTTATGATTTAAATCAGTGAATAACATTATTCAAACGTGTGGGGCTTAATAAAAACAACAATCTCATATAAACATGGTATACAATCAAGATTCATAGGTATTCATGGTTAAAAATCATAATAACTTGTAAAAGATCATAACTTTTAGTTTAAAATTAGATTCTTGGACTATGTGGGTGGAAAAGAACATGGATGAACACTTAACATACCTTGACTGAGGAATTCGTAAAGGTTCTTGATGGTTTTCTTAAAACGCGAGCTTGAATCTTAAAGGGCTAGGATTTGTTCTTGAGAGAGAATTAGTTTCTTGGAGGGAAATCATGAATAATGGGGCACATAATTCCCTTTTAGAATTTTAATCCCTTATTTTTGATGAATTTGTGGCCATGGGAAAAGACCAAACTATCCCTAAAATTTATATGGAACTGGAAATCTTGATTTTTCACCCTAGCGCAATGCGGTGCTATTGCATTGCGCCACTGCAAAAAGGACAATCCCTTTTTGGCACCATGACATAACGTGGTGCTATTACGTTATGCCACTAGAAAAGGAAAATCACTAAATTGTACCTTGGCCCAATGCAGAGCTATCATGGTGTTTTAATGGAAAAAGATGAGTGCAAAATTTCACTTCAACGCGATGCAGTGTCTGCTTCCACAAAGATGTCTAGAATAACAATGGACAATCACGATGACATATTAGAAAAAGATGAAGATAATTTTAGCCATAACCAAAACGTGGCCTAATTTAGATAAGCTATTATCTCCTACTAAAATTTCCATAACTTCTCACGCATTTTTCAGATTCAAGGGAAATAGGTATTGCTGGAAAGATAATTCAATTTATACAATATAGTGGGTCTTGAGCTGGAAAATTCTCAGTTGGAAAAAAGATAAGCTTATTTGTAGTTAACTATATCAACATTCTTCTCAACAACTCAAATGGTAAGGAATATTTTTTAAGGCCTCGCATAGTTTCCTCGTTGTCTGAGCCTGAAAGCGTGCCAAGTGAAGTGTAATTTTGGACCTAAAGGATTAAAAAGAGACTTTCCAAGTGATTAGTGTTTTAATATTATTGAATTTTCCTGAAAATGACTTCCTATGGTGTCGAGAATTGAAATAGCTTTCCAATGATATCAATTTCATCCACATCCGACATCATGGTGGTAGGTTATGGCCGTTTCACAGAGAGTTGTCGGAACTGCCCAGATGCGATTGATAGGTTTATGGACCGTCGAGTGTGCAAGGGACCAATTCCAGAACCATTGCAACCAAGGAAATAACTCCCTTTTCTGGCCCTAGTGCGACGGCCAGGACGGCAGACCGTTAAGACTGCAATGGACCATCATTGAGACCGTCGCCGCTAAGGTAGTGCGGCCTCATCTTAGCCAATGTACAATGGACAATCTGATGGTCCGTTGAGTTTGTGATGGACCATCGTTGATAATATCACATTGATTTAGTGTGTTCTTTTTCTGACTGACATGTGACGGATGATCTGACAAATCGTCAGGCTGGCGACGGACTATCGCTTCTATTTCACAGCCCCCGTTCAGTATTTTAATTCATTATTAAAAGGGAAACTTTTGTATTTTCACTCTTTTATCAACCATATATATTCCAAATGAAGCGAATGACTTCATTTATCATCCAAAACACAAGAGAGCTAGGGTTTCTCCCTCTAGATCAAATATAAAACCCTTCTCTAATAAATCTAAGAACTCAGCATAGATTCTAAAAATTGAGTTGATATTAAAGTTCCCCATGTTCAAGAGTTTCAATAACTCTCTCTCTGGAGTAAGAATAAAAGTTTAAAGCAAGCTTGTTAATCCAATTACATAATATGAGTATGCGGGATTTTGAACAAGGGTAATCCTTTCAGCCTTGTGCCCAAAGGCTTATTTAAACAATAATTTTCTGCAATCTATGATATTTTACATGATATTGAATAACGATTTTGACCCCTTGTTATTGATTGCAATATATTTATGTTTTCCATGAATTGAAAGTCAAATAGCATGATTTTGAGTTTTTTCTTAAGAAGTTGAAGCTAGGTTTATACTCTATGTTGTTACTCCTTGAGAATTTAACATTTTCAATGTTCTAGAAATTGAAGTACATGAGTATGTTGAGATTTTGATATAAATTGCTGTAACTTTAAAATTTTCGACATGAATTATGAATCTATATGCTATATATTATGCATTTTTATGAGTTTTAACTTGAGATTGAATTATGGGTCATTAAGCCCTACTTGAGACTTGCAATTTCATGAACTATTGTGCTATAAGCACCTATGATTTGAGTATTTTGAGATTATTGAGAAATGTTTTGACCTAATGATCATAGTATTTTGAAACCCAATCTACCACATAAGATTACAGATATTATTGTTGGGTTCTTATGAACCATGAGATTATTTTGAAAGTGGATTTCCATGAGATAAGCGAGATAAACTAAAGGGATTAGTATTTAGCACCGAGTTGGGTAAGTTACCATGGTTTTTACCTAGAACTACGTGCCACCATAGGTTTGAGATTTTGGGCCTGATGCCGACATGATTGGGCCTGAGGCCGAGATAAGTGATCACTGAGTTAAGGTTATACTCCTTGACAATAGTATGATACCTCTCCTTAATGTGAGGTTTCTTCATTAGGAGGATAAATCGTTGGACTTCATATAGCTCGCATGGTTTATATCGGTTAAGAGAACCTCCCTAAACTAAAGTATTTTCCATTGAGATAGAATATTTTCCCTAAATCTTTGAAATGAGATATTTTCTAAAGTTAACTAATTGCTTTTGAGTATTTTCCAAAGAAAGAATTAGTTTTCTCTACTAATAAAAGTTGATCATCAATTTTTAAACCAAATTCTTATGAATTGGATTTCCTAGTGATTGAGTTCAAAAGAGTTATATGTTCTTGAGCAATAAAGAAGTTTTAATCTCCATGAGACATATGCATGATTTGAAAGTATTGTCTAAAGCTTCCTTCATCCTATGAGTAATGAGAATAAGAAGAGAGCATAGATCTTAAAGACAAAGTATAATGACTCACAAGATTTGTGTTACATGCTTCATTCTACATGATCTATGAGCTTTACATTTTAGACTTATTCAAGCTACGTGAGTCATTCCTATTTGCATGCATGATTTGATTAAAGAGTATTGATATTGTTTTATGTAAATGCATACACCCCTATACACTCAGTACGTTCTTAATTGTTGATCCACATATACATCTATGTGCTACATTGTCTTATAATGCAGGTTCAGGTGCTCATTCCTAGCCTCATCAGTGATCCCCGAGTACCTTTATCTACATATCTATAGTGGTGATTGATCATTTTTCGAGGACCTATCTTCACACATTTTAGTATTTGAGTATTTATTGTATTACTTTCAATTCAGTTTAAGCCAGTTAGGGACCCGTCCTAATGGCTCTGGAGTTCATGGAGTAGTAGAGGTTTAGTCAGACTAGTTATCAGACTGTGGTTGTGTTGAGATTTCCAGTATTATGGTCATTTGGACTGAGTATTACCTTTGTATTTCCTTTCATTTCATATGACAGTGAAAGTGTTTTGTATATTCTTTCTTGAATGAGTTATTATGAGAAGGGATAGGCTCAAACGGTTATCTTGGGGCAATTTGTAGCCCTAAGCATCGGGTGACATCCTCAAAGGTGATTGCGGGTCGTTATAAATTTGGTATCAAAACCTAATATTTTAAAGGAGTCCTATGGAGTCTGATAAGCCGTGTTGAGTAAAGTCTTGATCATCGGTGTGTAGCACACCACATCTATGAGGAAGAGGCTACAAGACATTTTAGAAAAAAGTGATTTCTTTCTTTCAGATTCTGTCGTTCCTGCAGTTGTCCCTCTCATCTAATAATTCGTGATCTCCCCTTTTAGAAAATGCTTCTTTGAAGAGCGAATTCCCGCAGAAATGATAATAAGCAACCCCCACCTGTTGATCCTTTGGATGAGACTGTGTCTTATGCTGAGTTTCGGGCGGCCTTTCAGGTGTTATCCCAAGTAGTCACCGCTAAGGTTTAGACCAATAACCAGGTAGCGGTGGGAAATCAGTAGGGAGGTGATGTATCTTCTTCTAGGATCTATGATTTCATGCAGATGAATTCGCTAGAGTTTTATGGGTCCAAGGTAGGTGAGGACCCATAGTTGTACCTTAAAGAGGTGAGAAAGATCACGTAGGTAATCTATGTTTTTAAGAAAGAAAGTGTTCACTTGGCATCTTACAGTTTGAAGTACATATCTTATGACTGGGTTGTATCGTGGAGGAAGGGTAAAGGTGAGGATTTTGCTCCTATAACTTGGCAGGCATTGCAAGATGAATTCTTGGACAAGTTCTTTCCGCTTGAGATAAGGGAAGCAAAGATTGAGGAGTTTATAAATTTGAGGCAGGGCTCCATGACTATTAAGGAGTACTTTTTGAAGTTCAACTACTTGGCCAAGTATGCTCCTAATTTGATTTCTAACACCCGAGCTAGTATGAGAAAGTTTGGGAGAGGTGTTTCTAGTTTGGTGTTGAAAGAGTGTAGGACTGCGATGATGCATAGAGATATGGATCTATCTAGGTTGATGATGCATGCACAATATATAGAGGTGGATAATATTAGAGAGAGAGACAGAGTGAGGGGTAACAAGACCGCTAGATTTAAGAAGCATGAATATAGTCAGCTAGGTTCCATAGAGGAAACCACCCTCATTTTCAGAGACGTCCGTCTATTCCAGCGCCTTCATCGGCTAGTGCTCCCGTGCCTACAGGTAGGTAGGAGCAAGGGAGCAGGTCTTTTATGTCTAGGTCGTAGAATAGTATAGGTAATAGGCCCCATTATCCTCCTTGTGCTAAGTGTGGCAGGGATCATCCTGGTGAATGATTCACAGATTTGAGGGGTTATTTTTGTTTTGGCAAGTAGGGCCACAAACTTAGAGATTATCCACATGCTAGGCAGAGAATAATAGATTCCCGACCACAGGCACAGACTACTAGTACACTAGCTCCTACCCCTCGTTCCACCCCTATTCAAAGCGCTTCATCTAGCACTGCTGGCGGTCAGCGCTAGAAAATATTCTATGCCTTACAATCTAATCAAGATCAGGAGGACTCTCCCAATGTTGTTACTGGTATGCTCTATGTCTTTTGTTTTAATGTTTATATGTTATTGGAACCCGGGTCAAGTCTCTCCTATGTGACCCCACTTGTGGCTATGAATTTCAAAATGATTCCCAAAAAGATTACTGAGCCTTTGCTAGTCTCCACACCAGTAAGGGAGTTAGTTGTTGCTAAACAAGTGTATAGAGATTGTCCTATTACTTTTCTTCATAGAGTCATACTTGCTGATTTGATAGAGTTAGACATGGTGGATTTTGATCTTATTTTGGGTATGGATTGGCTTCATTCTTTTTATGCATCTATAAACTGTCGTACTTGTGTGGTAAAGTTTCAATTCCCTGATGAGCCACTTTTTCTGGTCGGGGAGTTCGGCATCTCCTAAGACTCATTTTATCTCCAATCTTAAAGTGAAAATGCTAATATCCAAGGCTTGCATCTATCACCTAGTTAGACTCAAAGACACTAAGTCCGAGACTCTCACTATTCAGTCAGTCGATAATTAGGGTAAGAAGGTAAATGTCCAAAATACCCCCACTTAAGTTCCTTAAAAACCCATCATAGGGATACGACTGACTCTCTTAAAAGTCGTACCCTTCCATACAATTGGTTCTAACCAGTCATGCTCAGACCTTAACCTTGGATCAAACATAGTCTAGTATACGACTCATCCAACCAAGTCATAACCTTAGCATACAATCTGTACCTATGATGTGTATCCCTGGCAGAATGAATTACCAAGAGGATCAAACACTGTCCACCATATGAGTACCTGATACTACTCGTATCCAAGCTTTATGAATCATACCCTTAAGTTATGACCATTCCAGTTATCAAAATCATCCCACCAACTAACACTGGTTAGCTTACGATTGGACCATACCACTCGTACCCCTAGCATACAGATCGTTACCATGAGTCGTATTAGGTATAGAGAATAATTTTCAAGGAAAAATTTATAAGGCCTAAACCCTAGATGTAACATTCTCTCCCACTGGGAACATTCGTCCTCGAATGACGGACAAGGTAGGGATAACCACACATAGAGTCATTTGCATTACCAAATATCCCTTTAACAAAGTTTGAAACCAAAGAGGAAAAGATATTAATCTTTTCTTTAACAAACTCAGAAAATAAAGATGTGTTGAAGAACACATACCTTCTGCACGAATACCAAGAGTAGAAATCAAATGTGGATACTTGGACTTCATTTCCTGTTCCACTTCCCACGTAGCTTCTTCCACCTTATGGTTCCTCCATAGGACTTTAACCAAAGCCACATCCTTGATTCGCAACAAATGAACTTGCCTATCCAATATCTCAATTGGAACCTCCTCATAAGACAGAGAATCTGAGATATCCAACCATTCCAGAGGAACAACAAAAGAAGGGACACCAACACCCTTCCACAACATGGAAACATGAAAGACTTGATGAACAAAATCCAAATTCACAAGAAACTCCAACTGATATACAATATTGCCCACTCTCTGCAAAATCCAATAAGGACCAATAAATCGAGGACTAATCTTTCCCTTCTTACCAAACTACACTACTCCCTTCATGGGAGACACCTTTAGGAATACCCTGTCCCCAACTTCAAACTCCAAGTCTCTACCCTAACATTTGCATTCGACTTTTGGCAACTCTAAGTAGCCTTAAACCTATCCCGCATCACCTTCACCTTCTCCATAGTTTGATAGACCAAATAAGGATGAAATTTATCCACCTTACCAAAATCAAACTATCTAATAGGAGATTTACACCTCCTACTATAAAATGCCTTGAAAGGAGCCATAGCAATACTAGAATGATAGCTATTTTTGTAAACAAACTCAACCAAAGGTAGATGATCAACCCAACTTCCATCATAATTAATCACACATTCCAAAAACATATCCTCCAATGTCTGAATAGTTCTCTCTACTTGCCCATCCAACGATGGATAAAAAGTAGTACTTAGACTAACCTTAGTCCTTAATCCCTTCTAAAAAGTCCACTAGATATGAAAGGTGTACTGCGTACCATGATAAAAAATAATTGAAACAAGCACCCCATGCATCTCCATAATCTCTTGAAGATAAAACTTGGCATAATCCTCTGCCGAAAAGGTAGTCTTTACTGGCAAAAAGTAAGCAGACTTGGTCATCCTATCCATGATGACCTAAACTTAATCAAAATGATTCGAGATCAAGAAAGACTAGTAAATATATTCATGTTGATCATCACCCACTTTCAATCAGGCAACTATATTTCTTGATGCAACCCACTATGCCTCATATGGTCAACCTTAACCCTTTGACACACCATGCACTTGGACACCAAGTCAACGGTATTATTCTACATACCATTCCACTATTATATTTCCTTTTGATCATGATACATCTTTGTCAAACAAGGATTCATAACAAAGTGCAACTCATGCACCTCAACTAAAATCATTTGTTACAACCTATCGATATTCGAAACACACAACCTCTCTTGGTGCTGCAAATTACCATCACCACTAATCTCAAACACTGCCACCTTTTACCTACCAATATCTCTGTTGATTTTCATCAAGACCGAATCCAACACTTCTTTCTCTTTAATATCTACACCAAGAGACGATCAAACCACTTCTTGCACCATTACACCACCATCTTTCGAATCCAAGAGATGAACTCAAAGATTGGCCAACAGATGAATATCCTTCACAAATTCTCACTTTCCTTCCTCTACATGAGGCAAACTTCCCATAGAAAACCTACTAAGAGCATCAGCAACCACGTTAGCCTTACTTATGTGGCAGTGAAGACTTATATCATCGTCCTTGAAAAGCTAAAGCCATATCTTTTGCTTGAGATTAAGATCCTTTTGCATGAATATGTACTAAAAACTCTTATGATTTAAAAAGATATCCACATAAACACTATATAGATAATGCCTCCATATTTTTAAAGCAAACAGAATCGCGAAAAGCAGTAAATTATTGAGTAGGATAATTTCTCTTATGCACCATTAACTGCCTAGTAGCATAGGCAATCAACTCCTAATGATGCATCAAAACACAACCAAGCCTTACCCTAGATGCATCACAATAAACTATAAACCCATTATTGTATTTTGACAAATTTAAAATCATAGTCGATGTCAACCTATCCTTTAATTTCTCAAAACCCTCCTAACAAGAATCTGACCAAGAAAACTTAACCTTCTTCTGAGTTAACTTAGTTAAGAAGCTTTCCAAAAATTACATATAATACTGGGTTAAACCCAAGTAGCTCTAAACATCAATAGGAGTCGTGGACCTAGTAGAACCTTTCACTACAGAAACTTTTTGAAGATCAACCATTATCCCCCCACTAGAGAACTTAGCAAACAACTATTGTTCCTTTAAGGTCCGTAACACCACACAGAGGTGATTACCATAATCCACCTCTCTCCCTGAATACACTAGAATGCCATCAATAAACACAAAGACTCAAAGATCCAAATAATTCCTAAACACCCTATTCACCAAATCCATAAACATCACCGGAGTGTTTGTCAATCCAAATGACATCATTAAGAACTCCAAATTCCTCTATCGAGTATGAAAAGTCGTCTTAGGGATATCTACCTCCCGAATCTTAAGATAATTGTACCAAGACCGCAGATCTATCTTGGAAAAACTTGGCACCCTATAAATGATCAAACAAATCATCTATCCTTAACAGAGGATACTTCTTCTTAATGGTTAGCTTGTTCAACTACCTGTAGTTAATGAAAATCCGAAGGGAACTTTCCTTCTTGTGCACGAACAACACCGGTGCACCCCACGGAGAAACACTAAGATGAATAAACCCCTTATCCAGAATATCCTTAATTTGCTCCTTGAGTTCTCTTAACTTAGTTGGAGCTATTCTAGATAGAGGCATAGATATTGGATGAGTGTCCAAAAGAAAATGAATATCAAACTCTATTTCTCTATCTAGAGGAACACCTAGAAAATAATCCAAAAATACCTCTGCAAAATCATTAACTACTACAACTGACTATAAAGAAGGACCTTTTGAGTTGGAATCTTTAACCCAAACCAAGTGATAAAGGAACCCTTTAGAGATTAACCTTCGAGCTCTAAGATAAGAAATAAATCTTCCCCTAGGATTCGTAGCACAACCCTCCCATTCAATTTTCGACTCATCGGGGAACCTAAAGATGCACTTACGAATTCGACAGTATAAAGATGAATAATAAGAATGCTACGAATCCATACCTTAAATTATATAAAAATCCACCATTTTTAACTCAAATAGATCTACCAAGGTCTGCTTGTCACCAATAGATACCATACAAACCATATAGACCTATTCAGTAATTACCAAGTCTCCTACAAGGGTAAAAATAGAAAAATGATCCAAAATAATTTTTGGATCAAAAACAAAAGATAGCTATATAAAGAGTCACATAAGAATGAGTGGAGCTTGGATCAAGCAAATAATATAAGTCACGGGACAAGAGCTATAACATATCAGTAACCATATTAGGTGATGCCTTAGATTCCTACCTGGATGCCAATGCATACACCTATTCCAACCAACACTAGAACTAGGTGAAGTTATAGAAGTAGATGCCATACCACCAGGTGTAGAAGCAGAAGATGAAGCCACCAAAATCTTATACTCCCCTATAGTAACTTTATTAGTCGAATAATCCTTTAGCCAATGGCCTACCTGATCGCACATAAAACATTTATCTCTACCTTCCTTACTGAATCCTTAATGAGAATGACCATAGAACTAACAAGGAGGGCATGAAGATATAGACTAACCTCCAGTATCATGAGATTAGGCAACCTAAGCCTGAGAATTATCACCACCTTGGTGACGCCGGTCGACCGAATATTATGGGAAAGGAGCACTCGTAGTAAAGAAGGAACCAAAACTCCCCCACTTCATTTTCTACCATTTGCCACCATCTCTACCACCCTGAGACTACATACCTTCCTGATTAAAACATCTGCCCCATTTTTCCTGCCTATCCCCAAATTCTGCCTGCTTTCACTTCTCATCCTGAACCTATTGCATTTGAATAGTCAACCTAGAGATATCTATATCCATAATGAGCATAGTAGTTTTGCACTAAGAATTAGATCTCTATTCATCCTAAAAGAGACCTTTCTCATTCTCGACCTCATATCAGCCACTAATTCAGGAGCATACCATGACAACTGATGAAACTTCATGGCATATTCCCTTACAGATATCCTCAATTACCTAAGGTTCACAAACTTCTCCATCTTAGCTTCTCTCAACTTTTGAGGAAATAAATGATCCAAGCAGGAATTATAAAAAGGCCTCCAATAACCCTTCCTTTTCTATATCACCCATATCTTTATCCCACTCCTCATACTATTAATAAAAATATCTTTGAGCTAATAAGATACGAAAATCCCTTCATATTAGAAGCCTGTATAACTCCAAATATATTTTCCAGTTCATCTAAGAAGCCTTGTGGGTTTCCTCTACCTTCACTCCCATAAAAGTATATGGACCAATCTTTATTAATTTACCAACCCTTGTGGCCTCAGAAGACAAGGCACTAGCAGTAACTCACTTAGCCTGAGTAGTGACCATCTGAATAATAACATGGATAGACTGACGAAACTCCATATTTGTCATATTACCTTGAGGGACCTGAGAAGAAGTAGGAGAAATAGAAGAAACTCTAGTAAAATTAGGAGTAGGACCATGAGATAGAATATGTAGTCTAGATGTAGGAGGTCCTCCCTCAACATTATCCCCAAATGAGAAAGAAGGATTCCCCTACGTTCCAGATCTAGGAGGTATGACTTAAAAGATAAATAACCAAGGATTAGAGAGGATCCTAGGACTGAGAATTTCAAGAAAGTGAAACATTCCTAAATGTCTTACAGCCTCTCTCTTATGAGTGTAGCGCACTACACACCCCTAAAAAAGACTCTACTCGACACAACTCTGGGGAATTTTCCGTTGACCATGAAACTAAAGCTGTCATACCAACTTGTCATGACCTAAACCAGGGCCTAGAAGTAATGGGCATCCCAAGTACAACTAGGACTGGGGACCACCCCCTTAACCTAACCTAATTACCTTATACAGCCTCATATAGACTAGATTTTTAACATATAACAATAGAGCATTATTGTTCACATTAAGACTCTGGGATAGGATCACGACTGTGACCCCAACCAAATCTAATCATACCAAACCCAAAAAACCATTCCATTCCAAACCAAAGAGAACATCAAAACATAACATGACAATCAATTCTAAAATGTAATATGATGGAATAGTGAGAAATTTTATGCAATGATGCCAGCCTCTAAACTTATTCCAATGACAAGGCAAACACTAATAGCGATCTGACCCATGCTAACCCGAGAAGTACCACAAAGTCTCTATCAAAAAGAATATAATTATTCAAGATATGCCCTCAACCATGGCCAAAACTAATATACAAAATGAAAACAAAATGTCTAAGAGTATTTATATCATGAAATAGAGTCTTTTGAAAAGATAAAAGCTCACCACTTCAATAAAAATGTTTTCCATGAGTCAATTACTATTAGGATAAGTCAAAAGGCAAGTTATTGCATAGCATGGGTACACAGCCACCAGTGGACAGGTTAGCGAATGACTATTAGCATGTCTAGTAGGATAAGAATAAAGTAATTCCATTTAAACAACCAAGTAAAACCATTCATTATGCATACAATTATACATATATAAATAAGTGTAGGGAAAGGGAATTTGTTTTTAACATACATTTAAAACTCTTACTTAGGCTATGTAAACTTGCCATTTAACCACAGTCATGGGTCGTATGGGTTTAGCTCCCCCTACTAAAAGAGTCCCGGTGCGTGTAGCCGTACGACATAGATATATCCCATGGGATGACTAGCACATACCTCTAATATAAAATATGACACTTGCTTTTGGCCATCAAGGACTCCTTATATCGGCAAATATAAGTTTATAGTGTTTGTTCCCCCAGAACCTCCACCTTCTATGGCACAGTTATATATCCTGCCATTAATACTGAAATTAGAACCATATCCAAACAAATCCAATTACCATTTATTAACTCAGGACTTATATTAGTGGTATCGGCAAACCAACCATAGTTGCAAGATTTATCTATAGCCAAACCATTTAGGTTAAGGGGGCTCTAAACTTCCCTACTCGTTTACTATATTAACCTCTTGGGTGACTACCATGTAATCCACAAGCAAAACCAATAAGCCTTTAACCTTTGTAAACAATTTATAGTTCATTGCATAAGCTGAAAACAAGCCAAAATTTCATTTAAAGAAAGTTAATGCAATGAACATATCTTTATAAGTATTTTATCAAACACCTTGGGGTGTATTATAACCAAAACCAATTACAAAGACCAATAAACCTTTACCATAAAATCCAATTGTAAAAACCCACCATTAATGAATATAAAAGCATAGTTAAACCATACGAAACCATAACCAAACCATTTACAAAAAAATTCCCAAATATTAGTGGAAAACTATAACCCATGCAATATTGAAACCATGAAAAAAACCATAAAATCCATTCCTTTTTAGAGATAAGAATTAGGGAAGACACACTTGCCTTAAACCGAGAAAGATAATGGATAAAAATCATGAAAGTAAGTCCCAAAGAAATACCTAAGTTCAAACCCTAATATCTTACCCAAAAACCTCTTAAGAGAATTGTTGAATGTCTAGAAATAGTTTTCTATATGTTAATGAATTGAATAATAGGGTAAAAACCTTCCTAAGTTTATTAGAAGTCATGGGTCATAAATAGGATAAGTAAAAAATCAAAATAACCCCACTTAAGTCCCTTAAACACATATCACAGGGATACAAATGACCCTTTTAAGAGTTGTGCCCTTCCTTACAATTGGTTTCCACCAGTCATACCTACGACATAACCTTAAATAATAAACTGTACAGTGTACGACTCATCAAACCAAGTCATAACCTTAGCATATGTTCTGTACCAATGATTTGTATCCCTGGAAGAATAAATTACTAAGAGGATCAAACACAACACACTATATGAGTCCTTCATACAACTCGTATCCAAGCCTTACGACTCATACCGTTAAGTCTTGACCATTCCAGTGATCAAAATAGTCTAACCAACTACTACTATTCAGCTTACGATAGGACCAAACCACTCATGCTCCTAGCAAACGAATCTTATCCATGAGTTAATTGGGTCCATAGAATTGTTTTCAGTGTAAATTTTTCAAGGGCAAAACCCAGGATATAATATGTGGATCCTAGAGTTAAGGTTTCTTAAACACCGGTAGTTACTGAACCTGCAATGTCATCTGAGGAGCAAAATATTTTAGGTAGATTCTTTAGATTGGCTTTCCCTAGATTTTTTGGTGCTCTAAAGGAGGATGCATATGAGTTTTTGACTGCTTGTGAGGATAGTCTTTATATTTTAGGCTTTATTGAGGCTAATGGCATGGATTATACCAAAATTTAGTTAGAATTATCTTCTCGTCATTATTAGAGAGGTTATATGGATTCTAGACCACCTGGATATTCTTCCTTGACTTAGACCCAATTCTCAAAGATGTTGTTAGTGAAGTATATGCCTCATAACCTTTGAGATTATTTGAGAGATCAGTACTATAGTTTAAAGAAGGGATCCATCAAAGTTGCAGAGTTTGAGGCTTATTTTAATGAATTGGTTAGGCATATGACTTCTATCTTTGATACTATGTTTTAGAGAGTTTGTTGCATTGTTAGAGGGTTGATACTTGTCATTTATATGTCTACTCATAGTTTTGTTATTGCAGGTAGATCTTTTATGAATGTTTTAGACTATGCTCGAGTGATAGAGGAGAGACATCGTGAGTCCTAATGGAACAATAATAAAATGTCTAGCTATTAGGGTAGTTTTAGTGAGAGTAACTGTAGTTCCCAATTTAGAGGTGGTAGTTCTTATAGTGGGTATTCTTTGTGTCAATAATACCAGCCTCAAAGTCAGCCTAGTCTGCCGGTCTAAGAAACTCTTTAGATTACTAACGGAGGTCAATCTAGTACTAGCAATCTCTCAGGTAAAGGCAGTAGTGAGTCTTCTATGGGCTATCCTCTGGTTATTCTAGTCCTTGTGGATATTTTAGGTCATCCAGATTTATTTGTTCTAGTCTAACTTAGAGGGTGTGTTATGGTTGTGGGTCTTTTGATCATTTTGTGTATGAGTGCCCTAGTCATGGGGCGATTCTTATTTCAGCACATAATGCATTTCTGGAGGTAGTTCTCTTTATTGAAGGGGTAGTTTCTAGGGTTCTTGGGGAGGTTCTTAAGTAGAAAGGATAGAAGGTTAGTTAGGTGCTCCACTAGGTGGAGCGCGTGGTCAATAGTATGCATACCTAATAGGCTTGAGGCTAAGACTTTGGATGGTATTTTTATAGGTATAATTTTTGTGTCTCTCCAGCTGATCCTGGCTTTATTTGATCCAAGATCCACTTACTCTTATATTTCTTCTTGACATACATTGTGGTTGGAGTTAAAAAAATGATTTATTATCTATGTTATTACTCATATCTACTCCTGTAGATGATTTTTTAGTATTGGATCAAGTATTTTTACTATGCGTTTTGATGGTTAGTGATGTTGATACTTATTCTAATCTTATTGTACTAGATATAGTGGATTTTGATATGATTCTAGGCATAAACTGGTTATCCCACTATCATGTGGTCATGGATTGTTTTTCCATGATCATTATAATAGACATTCCCAAAGTACCTAGTCGTATGGCAGGGAGTTGCTAGCTGTGAGCCGATGGATATTATCTCTTAAATGTGTGTTAGTAGACTTATATCGAGGCTTTACAAGTCTTATCTTGCTTATATCTGTAATACTAGTGTGGAGAGTCTATCACTTGACTCTAGTCCTATTGTTTATGAGTTTCTTTATGTGTTCCTTATAGACCTGCCTAATATTTTCCCTGTTTGTAAGATTGAGTTTGCTATCTATCTTGAGCATGCCACCCAACCTATTTCTGTAGTACCTTACCATATGGATTTTGCGTATCTTAATGATCTAAATTCTTAGCTTTAGAATCTTCTTGGTAAGGATTTATTAGATCGAGTGTGTCACTATGCAAAATTCCTAGATTGTTTTTAATGAAAAAAATAGTTATATGCACGTGTGTATTGGTTATAGGTAACTTAATAAGGTGACATTGAAGATCCATTATCCTAAGCCTCACATTAATGATTTGTTTGACTATCTTCAGGGTGTATCCATGTTTTCTAAGATTTATTTAAGGTTTTGTTACCACCAGTTGAGGTTTCGGGATGAGGATATCCCGAAGATACCTTTTACGACCAATTATAGTCATTTTGAGTTTTTGGTGATGTCTGTTGGGTTGAATAATTCCTCAGATGAGTTCATATATTTGATGAATCAAGTGTTCAAACCTTATTTGGATTCCTTTTTTATTGTGTTCATTGATGACTTCGTTGAATATTCGAGGAGTCATAAGGATCATGCACAATATTTAAGAATTATGCTCCAGACTTTGAGAAATTATTTGTTTTTTGCCAAGTTCTTTTAGTGTGAGTTTTGGCTTAAGTCTGTGACATTTTTTTGACATGTGTTATCAAAGAAAGGTAATATGTCCCCCCCTTCCCCTGCAAGATTGAGGCAATTTATTGTTGTACTAGACCTACATCTCCATCTGAGATTTGTAGCTTCATTTTTTTGTCCATTTATTATAGACATTTCATAAAGGGTTTTGCTACTATTTCAATCCCTATGACTTGATTGATTCGGAAAAAGGTTCATTTTCGATAGTCCAACTACTCTAAGTTGAGCGTTGGAAAGCTCAAGGACTTTCTTACTTTAGCTTCTATATTGTCTTTTCCTGTTGAGGATGAGGGATTCATCATCTTTTTGATTCTGTTAGGGTTGGTCTAGGTTGTGTGTTTATGTAGCATAGTTATGTTATTGATTATGCTTTTAGACAACTTAAGGTGTATGAGCACAACTAGTATACTCACGATTTGAAGTAAGTACCAATAATTTTCGTAATTAATATTTGGAGGCATTATTTTCATGTGTACATTGTGAGGTTTTCACCAATCATTGTAGTCTTCAAAATCTTATGGCTTAGAGAGAGCTTAATGCTCGACAATATAGATGGATGGAGTTACTTAAGGACTATGATATTTCTATCTCGTATCATTCGAGCAAGGCATATGTGGTTGGAAATGCCTTAAGTCGTAAGGTAGTAAGTATGGGTAGCTTGGCTTGTATTTTGGTTTCTTAAAGGCTGTTATCATGGGATATTCAATCCTTATCTAACTTTCTGGCTGTATTTGATATTTTGCATCCTAGGAGGATTTTGGCATTGGTGGAGGCGAGATTCTTACTATTTGAGCAAATTTGAGATTTTCCATTTGAGGATAGCAAACATTGCTTACTTTGTGATCTGGTGTTGAATGGTGAGTCTGAGAGGCACGCCAATGATTCCAAGGGTATTTTGAGTTTTGATAGTAGTATTTGTGTTACTTGGCTTGATAACTTGATTCAGTTGATCTTGCATGAGTCTCACACCTATAGATATTTTATTCACACCAGCACAGGCAAAATGTCTAAAGGTTTGAGACAACATTATTGGTGGAGTGGTATGAAGAGATACGCGGAAGACTTTGTAGCTCATTACCTATTTTTTCAGCAAGTAAAGGTCTCATTGCCTATGTGTCAATAGGTAAAGGTCGAGCATCAGCATCTTAGTAAATTGACTCAGAGATTACCCATTCTCGAGTAGAAGTGGGAATAGATCACCATTGATTTTGTTAGTGGTTTGCCTCATTCATCTCGTTGTTAGGATGGTATTTGTGTCATTTTATATGATTTAACTAAGTCAACATATTTAATTCAAATTAATATATTTTTTTATTGAGAGATTATCCCATATCCATGTTCTGGAGATAGTTTATTGGCATAGAGTTCTTATTTCTATCACTTCAGATTATGGTTCTATATTACTTTGAGGTTTTTGAGGGAATTTCAGGAGGAGTTGGGTAATCAATTGTATTTGAGTACAATATTTCATCAGTAGACCAATGGACAGTTTGAGCAGAATAATTAGGTTCTTAAGGACACGCTCCAAGACTGTGTTATGGACTTTAGAGTCTAGTGAGAAAAACACTAAGCCTTGGTAGAGTTTGTGTATAGTAATAGATATCATTAGAGTATTGAGATAGAGCATTTTGAGGCTTAGTATGGAGATATCATTCTTTGGTTGGATAGTTTGAGACCCCTGAGGTTACACCCCATGGTACAGATATACTTCAGGAGTCGTTGGTTAGGGTTATTTAGGTAGGTTATGAGTGACTCACAGTAAGCATAAGGCCTATGTAGACTGTTCATGCCTTGAGATTTGGAGTTTTTCACCATGTATTCCATTATGTATTTCCTATAAAGGGTGTGATGAGTTTTGGTAGGAGGGTAAGCTCAGTTCGAGAAATATTAGGCCTTTTGAGATTCTTCGCGCAGTTGGTGAGGTAGCTTAGAGTTAGCTTTACCTCTATATTTTACCATTTTTCATCTAGTTTTCTATGTCTCTATGTGAAAAAGATATATTATCGATCCTTCGCATATCTTACAAGGGACATAGCCTAGGTGGGTGAGCATTTCACCTTTATAGAGGAGCCGGTGCTCATTTTATATTTGTAACTGAAGTAAAGTAAACATTGTGTAAAATAAAGGTCTTGATATAGTCAATAGGAGAAAAGCCAGGGTTAAAGAACTTTGAATAATCATACTATGTTATTAAACTTCATTCGTTAATTCTCTTATCTTGGTTGTTGATTTGTAGGGTTAATCGTATGATTATGGTCAACCGACCTAAAATCGCTTGCCTAACTTACACATTACAACTACATCATTGAGTGGAGATGTAATAGTAAAATTAAGTTCTTAAAACTATCATCCTACATGTGAATCAAGTAAGGCTTCTAGGTACATCTCTGTCCTAGACGCTAATTCGAATTCCTTATTTCATAAAAGAATAAGAACCCTACTTTATCCATCCCTCATGGTCTACCAAGTAATATAGTGGACTTCATGAAATCCTAATATAAATCCCACATGGACATATTCTAATGAATATTAAATTCTAGTTCACATTTTAGAGTCAATTGATTAAAGAGTAATCGAAAGAAATTTTGTAATATTAGTAACAAGTTTGTAATATTAGTAACTAAGGTAAAGTAAAAATTGCTTAAAAAAAAGGTCTTGAGACAGACAATAGGAGAAAGCCCAGGTTTAAAGCACTTCGAGCAATGATACTATGTTATTAAAATTCATTTATTAACTCGCTTATATCGATTATTGATTCATAGGGTTAATCACATGATTATGGTCTTCCGACCTCTAATCATTTACATAACTTGGACATTACAACTACATCATTGAGTGGGTATGTAATAATCCTATTAAGTTCTTAAATCTATTATCCTACATGTTAATCATGTAAGGGTTCTATATACATCCCTGTCCAAGATGCTAATTCAAATTTCTTATTTCATTAAATTATAAGAACCCTACTTTGTTTTTCCCCCACGTTCTATCTTCTCATTCCCTCTCTCGAGATCACAAGGTTGATAATATATGCATTTTAAGTGTGATAAATCCTTAAAATAATTATAAAATAATAAAAAAGTAACCAAATATGATAATCAAATTAAATAAAATCTATTCAAAACAATAGTCTTCATGTTCTTGGCTTTAACCCCGAAAAGGAGGCGTTTAGCCTCTAATAGATGCAACTGTAATCATCAAGGATGAATATATGTTATAATATATATATATGAACTAAATTAAAGGGATATAAAACCTAAAATTAGTGTTTATCATCCTCCAATATTGCTCCAAGACGTCGAAAGTATGTAACATAACATGTTCGAGTCTTATTTATAGTGGACAACTTTTGGCCGTGTAGGGAATAAGATTTGTGTTGTGATTTATTTAAAGGTTGACTGGTTCTCACATATTTATTTCTGTAAAGGAGGAGTATAGCTAGTTTGAAGATCTATTTAAAGGAGAAGTTGAGGTCGTGACACGCTGCCATTGCGAGGGCTCATTGTAATTGGCTTTTGACGCTTATTCTTTGCCTCATGCTTTGTTCCTTTAATGACATACCTTGTGGTGTTATATCCCTTAAATTTCCAGATTATGTATCATAAATATATCATAAAAATCAACTCCCAAAGCTCTTACATCATCATACACCATGGATTAAAGATCAAAACAACATAACAAAAAGAACAATGATCTTGAAACACGAGTTGATTTTTAAGTTATTGTTCTGAATCTTTGCTTGATTCAACTTGTACTTGCACATTATAACTAAGTTTTTCCACACATTAATACACTATTAAAAAAATTGGAACTCATTTAAACCATTATAATCCATTGAGATAGACAAGACAAGCACCTAGCTCAAGCTAGCAACACTAGTTTCCTCGATTAAACTCTAAGTAATCCATTTAAGTTCAAACCTGTTAGGAATAAATTGAACATTGTAATCAAACATTTGACCACTTAGATTCTTATTTATATCATAATTAACACATCAATCATAATAATTGTCCTAAAAAAAGGCTAAATAGGCTAGGATAACAATGCTAGAATGCATAAATATACCCAACATCACCACCCCATACTTAAAGCCTTGTTCATCCTCTAACAACTCTTTAAGCATCATAAGCTCAGGATAATTTACACATTGACTACATATAAGACACTCCAGCTAGTACTACAATTACTATACCGAATGCAAGTTTCTACACTAAGCATATTATGTACACAATTGAAAGTTCAAGAACACTGCTGCAAAACATCCTAGCTTCAAGAATTGACTCAACAAGTTGAAAACATATGCATAATTCTCAATGAAGGATATCATACAAATCACCCATGCTCATCCAACATTTGCCCCTCAAAACAAGAGAGTTACCCATAATCGCACATATAAAATCATTTTATAACTTAATGGGTACCAGAATAAAATATTGCTCACTCTCACAAAGAATAAACAAGTTACATATAACGAACCATAAGCTTTCACTTAATGTAGTACTCTACTAATATCAAAATGCTAAACTTAGGATCATATAGGTCTTTTAGGGTCATAATGCAGGCTAAGGGACGACTAGGAACTATTTTAGACAAAAAAAGAGGCTATCTTCCCAAAACTCTTTAATACATCACTTTATACATTTAGAACCAATCTCCAACAACCAAATTACATCATATTTATCAAACCCGCTCTTTTGTTTTTAGCCCATCTTACTAATCACATTTACATACACTGTGGTGGGAGTATTCTATCCATAACTCATTCAATTTGATAAAAATTTTATTCTTTTCATTATTCAACTACCCACCACAACACCTAACAATTCTTTTTAAAACCAATAACTATTACTTTGGGGATTTTCTTTGTCCTTTTCTCCTCTTATTTCTCAAACTCCTTACTCAATTAATTTTTCATTAAAGCTCCAAGGGGCTATGGATCAAATTAAGGTCTATCAAAGAAGGTATTAGGCTACATATGAGGCTGCCAAAGAAAAAGATAAAGGATCAATAGGGTTGACTAGGATTAAGCACAAAAGTAGGTCAAAAGATTGTATAAATCATGGCTTTCAAAGAAATGCCTATATCATCTCCTAAACCCACACTTTTTATTTCACTTTGCATATATGCCAGGCAAGTTCTAGATATCACATGAAATGAGGAATATACAAATACCTTACGTGCACATGGCATATGCTCAACTGAGTAGGATCACATAGACTCTCAACCAAAAAATAGCATGAATTCAATTTTAAGCCACCAAGTACAATATTCATAAAAATAGCATGAAACTTTGCACTCCCTTCGCTATTACCAGATGTTGCATCTTTTCAATCACTTTCACTTTGCCTGTATCCAATTTAAGTCCTCTAAATGACACCTTATGGAAAATGACTATTCTTTTATTTACCAAAAAGTGGCATTTTTCCCAATTCAGCACAAGATTTATCTCTTCATAACAAGCTAGGAATTAATCTAGATTCTTCAAGCATACATCAAAAGAATTACCACAATAGATAAGTCATCCATGAATACCTTGAAAAATTCTTCAACCATAGCATAGAAAATGTCCATCATGTATCTTTGAAACATTGAACGTGTATTGTAGAGGTCAAAAAGCATACGTCGAAATGCATATATGCCATATGGGCCTGTAAAGATGGTTATTTCTTATTCTTCTGGCACTATTGAGATCTAATAATACTACGAGTATCCATCCAAAAAACAATAGTATATCTGCCCTTCCATCCTGATCAATATTTGGTCAATGAACGAGATAGGACAGTGACCTTTCATGTGGCTTCATTTAGCATTTCGTAGTCAACATGGATTCTCTATCCAGTCACAAAGTGAGTGGGAATTAGATCATTAGCTTCATTAGTGACCACAGTCATCCCACCTTTCTTTGGGATGTAGTTTACTCGGCTTACCCACTTGCTGTAGGAAATTGGTTATACAATCCCATTGTTAAGCCACTTGCTTACATCTTTTCATACTACTTCCTTCATCACCAGATTAAATCTTTGTTATTGTTGCACCCTTGGTTTGTAACCTTCTTCCATGTATATGTTATGTATACAAAAAGATAGATTTATCCCGATAATGTTAGATATCTGCCACTCAATTGGCTTCTTTTTTCTTTTCAAAACTACCATAGCTTCCCTTACTTGTACATCATAGAAACCTACAGATAAAATAATAGTTAAGGTATTATTGTCACTAAGGTAAACATATTTCAAGTGAGATGGAAGAACCTTAAGCTTTAATTTTGGAGCTTCATCAATTGAAGCTTTGGGCGATGGGCCAATTGGATTGTTCAATAGCTTAAAAGGTATCTTTCTCATTTCAACAACCGCTAAATTCATGATTTGAACCAATACAAGAGCCTTCATAGCTCCATAAAGATCATGACCTATAAAAGCTGACTCTAATGATCATCTGATAATAACATCCTAAGATCAGCATCATGGTCTATACTAGATATAGCACACAACTTTTCATATATAGCAGGCAGTTTCAGCCACTTGTATACATTAAAAACCTTTCACTTTATCATGCACTCTCATAGTCATCTTCCCTGTAACTAATCAATAAATAATTGCCCTATTTCTAGGAATAGTCATGCCAAAATAAATGGAACAACTGAATCAATTTCAAAATTAAGAATAACAAAATGTACTGGAAAAATTAGTGATACCACTTGAACTAAGACATCTTCAATAATTCCATCCGGCAGCTAAATTTAAAACAATGGTAGTGGGTTGGGCCTCCAAAGACCTCTCTTCCAAAACAAAAATATGGGCATAAGATTGATGCTCTCCCCCAAATCACATAATCCAGGAGCATCGATTACCTTCCTAATAGAGTTTTATAAAGTAAAACTACCTGAATCTTTGAGCTTCGTGGGCAATTTGTTTTTTATATTAGATGTGCATTCCTCAGTAAGTGAAACTGTAGCCTACTCTATCAATTGGTTCTTATTTTCCGCTATGTCCTTTATGTATTTTGCATATTTTGGAACACTCTGTAGAATGTCAACAAGAGAAAGATTTACATGAACCCGCTCCACTTAACTTCATGTAACTTGTCTTCTCTTGGTGCTTGTACTTCCTTTTAGGAAAGGGAAAAGGTATAGTCTTTTTCTCCACTTAAATTTTATCACCTACAACTCTTTCTTTGACCCTTTTCTTCTCATTTGATTTATGATTATCATCAGTAGTTGTGGGACAAACCTGCTCAGGTACTTCATCTTTTAACTGCAACCCACTCCTTATTATAATTATGTTTACCTACTTTGGATTCACCTTTGTATCACTAGGTAATCCTCCTTAAGGTTTTTTGTTTTACACTCTCAAAATCTAACCGAGTTACAACTGTAAATTCCTCATAATCAACTGTTGAGTCTTTATATCTACTTGTTTATTCTTTAAATTTGATGTTATCTGTCTTTGATTAGCTAAAAGATGCTTCAACATCTCTTCTATATTACTCATTAGAGTTGTGGCTAGATTATGATGCACCAGCTGCCGCTGTTGATTCTGCAGAACTGACCCCTTAAATTTATTGTTATTCTATGCTTGATTTCTACCTCATGAGAAGTGGGGTGGTTCCTCCAGTTGGAATTAAAGGTGTTACCAAAAATCTATCATACAGGACGATTCGCATTCCTCACCTAATAAATAGAATCTAGATTAACTACACAAGCATATATTGTTTTGTTACTTATTCCACAAACCTCACACCAATAATTTACCTATTAAGCATCATTAGTTGTAGCTGCTATTTGTGGAACCTCAAACTTCATGCTGTTAAACTGAGTAAGCATCTAATTTTGCATTGCTGCAAGCTTTGCTAATAAATTAGTAAGATGATCGACCTCTTACATACCAATAACTTTCTTAGGACCATTTCTCGAGTCAATATGCCATTTAGGATTTCCTTGTGAAATCCAATTCAGCAATGTGTACAATTAATAATTTCTTCTAAATAGCTTACCCACCTACTACTGAATCAAAGGGAATCTTTGTATTTGGAACTATTCCCTCAATGAAAATATGAAAAAGAACATTATTACATTGATACTGATGAGGTAAATTTTTTAGCATATTTTAAAATATTTCCCAGGCTTGGTTGATATTCTCTCCTACTTTCTATCTGAAACTCAGAATCTCGTGTCACAAAAATGTAATCTTCCCTGATGGAAATAATCTAATAAGGAACTTGTGAGCTAGATCTTCCTAATAAGTGAGAGTGGTGGTTCAATGTATAACCACCTCTTTGCTTCCCTGATTAAAGAAAAGGGGAAGAGAGTCAGCCTGACATGCTCTATTTTCATCCCAGCAAGAATGTAAGTATCTTATTTATAGGATGGTCTGTATGTGTTTCTATGGGTCTTCATGTGTAAATCTAGCAAATTACCCAGCCAAATTCAGCAGCTCCACCATATTCTGCTTTGATTCAAATTGACCTCCTAGCTCAGGCTTGCAAATACTCTTAGTCGCATGGTTCGTAAGTGGGATTTCCACTTCACGAACAAGTCTAAGCAGCTATTTGAGTAGGATTAGCTGGGATAACCAGAGCTGGGACATCTCCAGGATTTGGATCTACTGGATTAGTTTAGCCATTTGAACCCGTTGAATTTGACAATAAGTTATTTTCCTCTATTGAAATACAAGTTTTGGTTTTAAATGTTTATGACTTTCTTTCTACAATTGAACCAAACAAGGCTTCTAGGTATATCCATATCCTAGATGCTAATTCATATCCTCTATTTTATAAAAGGATAAGAACCTTAATCCTTAATTTCTTTGTTGTATCTTACAATTCTCCTCCCAGATGCACATAGAAATATCAATTTATTCTAATGATGGCCACCATCAAAATACTAAGAACAACAAATTAAGGACAATCCATATGATAATCCAATAAGAAACTATGATAAAGAATATCAAAGAGTAATCGTGATTTTGGCCTCAACCCCAGAACACGGGTGTTTATACACTCATGTCTAATTTCAACATAAAAAATAAATAATTAATCATATCAAGAATTAATCTTTAAGTAAAGAATTTCCAAGAATGTCTAAGAACCCTAAAAAAGAGATTTTGTTGTTTTTTCGCCGCTCTATGCTTTCCAAATTGTTTTAATTATGTTTCCCTTGTTGGATTTTATACTAGGCCAATTTATGCGTGGGTGGAATAGAGCCTGCATTGTGAGCATCAATGTACTACTCTATGTGATAAGCCAATTGGTTTGTTGCACCACTCCATGTAAGGCACCGTAGCATAATCTCCCACTTTCACTGTAAATTGCATTGAAAATTTTCACTAAGGCATGGAGGCATGGTTTTGGAGTCCACATCATGGGCTAACTAGCCGCTTCTATTGGAAATTATTTTCCACTATTTTTCTAAGGCACAACACTTTTTCCTTTTAGTTTGTTGCTCCCCTACCTGATACAATCTTCGAGCTTGCTTTCCAATGCCTTCCATTATCTGCGATAGTCCATATAATTAACTCCGAAGATCAATCATCACTTTCTTCATAATATGCATCTGATTTTGTCCAAATCTATTTGAAATTTACCCTGGATCACTAATCACATCGATTAGATACAGAACATAATTAAGGATTAAATGCAATAACAATAGCATATTTTATCTCTAATAACAAGTCTAAATATGGGTGAATATTGGTGATTGGACATATAAATATGCCCAAGATCACATTCCGAGCCTTTTTTTATATATTTTGGTATTGTACTGAAATTAAAAGTATGATGGGCGTTTGTCCCGAACTTAGCTAAGTTTCTTTGTATCATTTAGAGGCTTTGTAGACCGATGTAAATTAAGTATGAGAATCTTCTCTTTTTGATGTTGTGGACCCAACGGCTAAGTCTTGAATATAATTTTGTGCTTTCCCACGTGGTTGTTATGATTCATGCATTGTATCATATTTTTTAAAACCCTTGTCTATCATATTTACATACATGAGATGTACAGAGTTATAGGTTGGTTCTCTTGGGCATTATGGCTATAGGTGACTATCCACCCCAATGGGATTTGAGGCGTGCCAAAAGTGGTAATAGAGCAGATCTAGGGAGACTACAAAGCCTTATCTACATAGAGTCTTGCTTATGGTTGTGTTGTGAACCATATCTATAAACAGGAGGCTATGGGACATTTAGGGGTTGTCTTTTTTTCTTCATATCTTAGATGTGCAATAGTGCCCATGTTGTAGGTGAAGTCATATTTAACCATTAAATTTATTTTTTTCTCTTATTATAGTAAAAATATCGGTTACAAGGAGTAACAATAAAGGTTAACAAATAGGTTTGTCTATCGGAGAAGGGACCAACAAGTTACCACGTTGGCAGTTAATCAAAGTGAGGCTCAAGATGAGTTTTTATCACAAACTTCTTCTACTCCTCCATCTCTAGAAGAGTTAAGAAGAAGAAGAACTACATCCTTAGAACTACCTATTAATGCTACAGAGAAGGATCAAAGGAATGCAACACAATTGTTGGCTCTTATAGTTGTTGAACAAGATCAACGACAAACTATTCTAACTATAGGTTTTAGTGGTATAGATAGGGAAGCAATCCTACGGACTGAGGATTTCCTGAAGCTAGATCCTCCCACATTTGTTGGATTAGATATTAATGAGGACCTCACAGGACTTTATTGATCAAATCCAAAGGGCTCTAGTTGTCATGCATGTATCAGGTAAAGAGACAGTTGAGCTAGCAATATATAGATTCAAAGGAGAGGCTATATTTTTGAATGAATACTGGAAATGATCTAGGGGTATCGATGCACCTTCATCTACTTGAAAAGAGTTCAAAGAGGTATTTTTTGATCATTACGTTCCATTTGATATCTGAGAGGCTCATGCAGATCATGTCCTAAATCTTTGACTAGGAAATATGTGTGAGTGAGAATATCCTTAGGTTTATCTCTTTGTCTAGGTATGCTTCTAATGTTGTAGCTACTATGGATAATAGAGTTCATCGATATATGGATAGATTGGATCCATATCTAGTTAGAAATTGTACTATTCTTGCTTTATATATTGTACTATTACTGCTTTAAACAAAGACATATACATAGAAAGTATACATGCTTTTGCATAAAAAATGAAGGATCAGAGGCAAAGAAGAAGAAAATAGGAATTAGAAAGAGGGTATTCCAAGAGGGCCAGATCTATAGGGAAATTTATGGTATCCCAAGGAGCATTTAGGCCTCGTTATTCTAATAGATGGCCTATTCCATTATCCTCTTATTCTATTGCTAGTGCTCCAATATAGTTTCATGGGTCTAAAGGCAATCAGTTTAAGCAAAGAATTAAGAGTTAGAGTTCACAGACAGGGCATTATCTATAGAAAGGAAGTTTGTGCCAATTAAGACCTCCTCTGCTACCATGTAAAAAATATGGAATGCTTAATTTAGGTACATGTTAGTTTGGGACAAATTATTATTTTTCGTGTGTTATGTCAGGGCATATGATAAGAGAATGCCCACAAAGAGGCATGTGTGGTATGGCATGACCTACTGGATTAACTGTTGCATCATCATCATCAGTGCCTTATTCAGGTAGGGGTGTACAACCGATGGGTCATGGTAAAGGTGCTAAAGGAGTAGCTAGCTCTAGTGGAGTTCAGAATTGTACATATACTTTATCGGATCGATAAAATTTAGATGCTTCTTCGGCTATTACAATAGGTACATTATCCATCCTTTCTCATGATCTATATGCATTAATTGATCCAGGTTCTACATTATCATATATCAATCAATTGGTTGCTTGAAAGTTCTAAATAATGCCATAATTGCTAATTAAGCCGTTTGAAGTGTCTACGTCGATCGGTGAATCTATTATAGCTAAGAGAGTATATCAAAATTGTATAACAACTATTTGTGTTACGATAAAATGGCTGACCTTGTTGAGTTAGAAATGGTAGATTTTGTTGTTATAATAGATATAGATTGGCTGGCATCTTATTATGCCACAGTAGATTGCCAAACTAAGAGGGTGTATTTCTATTTTCCAAGACAGGTAGTCCTTGAATGAAGTGGTAATATCAGGGAACCATGAAGAAAATTTATTATTATTTTAAAACAAAAAGGATGATTTCTAAAGGCTACATATATCATCTAGTTAGAGTGAAGGATATTGATGCGAAGACATCAACTCTTCAAACTGTTCTAGTGGTAAATGAATTTCCTGATGTATCTCCAAAATATCTTCTAGGCTTACCTCCAGAACAAGAAGTGGAGTTTGGTATTGATGTGATTATAGGTACTCAACCAATCGCAATTCCTCCACATAGAATGGCCTAAGTAGAATTACGAAAGTTGAAAGAGCAATTGATAGACTTGCTAGAAAAAGGATTCATAAGGCCTAGTATGTCCCCCTGTGGCGAACTAGTGTTATTTTTTCAGAAGAAAGATGGCTCATTAAGATTGTGTATTGACTAACGAAAATTGAATAACGTGTTTATTAAGAACAAATATCCCCTTTCAAGAATTGATGATTTATTTGATCAGTTACAAGGCACCAAGTGTTTATCAAATATAGACTTGAGGTATGGTTACCCTCAAGTGAGGTTCAAAGTGAAGGACATACCCAAGATATCTTTTCAAAAATTGTACAGTCATTACACCCATATCTTTGGTTACGTCCCTTCGGTTAACTAATGCTACCATATCTTTTATGGATTGGATGAATAGGGTGTTCAAGCCATTCTTAGATATGTTTGTGATAGTTTTTATAGATGATTTTATGTTTATTTGAGATCACAGGAAGACCATGCCAATCAATTACGATAGGTGTTACGAATTTTTCATGATCACAAGCTATATGCAAAGTTTTCTAAATGTGAGATTTGGTTAAAATCTGTGGCATTCTTAGGTCGTACTGTTTATAATTAAGGAATAAAGATTGATATTCAAAAGATAGAAGATGTGAAAAACAGGTCAAGACCTACAACACCTACAGATATTCATAGTTTCCTTGGGTTAGCTGGTTATTATAGAAGGTTTATTGTAGTATTTTGTTCAATTTCTACACATTTAACAAAGTTAACACATAAGGTATCCAAGTTCCAATGGAATGACACATGCGAAAGAAGTTTCCAAGATCTAAAGGATAAGCTGACTTATACACCCATATCAGGAAGGTACAAAAGGATATGCAGTGTATTGTGATGCTTCAAGAATTGGATGAGGATATGTGTTGATACAGAGTAATAGCATATACCTCAAGACAATTGCGGCCAGATGAGAAAAATTACCCAATGCATGATCTTGAGCTAGTGGCAGTTACATTTTCTTTAAAGATAAGTCATCACTAATTATATGGGATTTATGTTGACATATATACTTACCATAAGTGTTTGCAATATATCTTTAGCCACAAGGATCTAAATTTGAGGCAGTGGAGGTGGATTGAACTCTTAAATATTATGATAATGACATCTTGTATCATTCATGAATAGAAAATACGGTAGTTGATATGTTAAGTCGTAAAGATATGGTGAGCACTTATGAAAAGTCTATGGAAAGACAAGCGATGACTAAAGATCTACACCAACTATCCAATTTATGGGTTCGCCTTCTTGATTCTCTAAATAAGGGGATTATTATGCATAATGGATAGAATCTTTATTAGTAGCTGAAGTGAAGGATGTGGAACGTGGTAGCTATCATTAATGCTATCATGAGTATTATGCATGAAATCTATTGTGGATAATACGGTAGAATATTGTACTATAAGAGGTTTGTGGAGAGTTTTCAATTATAGATACCTCCTTAACTAAGTTGACTCATAAGAAAGTAAAGTTCTTATGGTCTGATTCTTGTGAGGGGAGTTTTGAGAAGTTGGAGGATAAGCTAACTTTGGCTCCATTCTTGACTCTACCTAAAGGTACAGATGGATTTATAGTATATTTTGATGTGTCCTATGTGGGGATTGGTTGTGTTCTTATGTAGAATGGGAAGATAATATCTTATGCCTATAAAGAGTTGAAGGTGCATGAGAGGAATTATCTGACTCATGCCTTGGAATTGCTAGTTGTGGCATTCTCATTGAAAAATTGGCATCACTATTTGTATGGGGTGAATGTGGATATCTTTTCTGATCATTAAACACCATTAACAGTATCTTGTAACATTAATCATTAAACATCATTAAAATGGTAACCCACCACTCAACCATGATAAGTCAATTACCAATGTCCAAAAACCGTATCTCAATACGATTACACCTCTCAGTGGTGTAATAGTGGTGAGCATAATACCGCTCAACGTTGAGCACTCAAATTAGGATAATTTTACCTTTCTGGATAAGAATAATATGGAAAACCAATCCAATTCAGTTTATGACTTGTGTACTATAAGTATAACGTCTTATAACACGGTTTAGACATCTTGAAACCCCTAGATCAATTGGAACAACGTTGGAGTCTACCATAACTTCTTTTTAGGTTTTTATTTCTTTAATTTAGCTTTATTTATGGTTTCAATCATTCATACAATTATTGGGATGTTGATTATAAATATGAGCAGCTAAAACCCCTTTTTTGGGGTTAAAGCCAAGAACATGAGTACTATTGTTTTTAATTAAGTTTGTTTGATTTTATTATCATTGTTAGTTGTTTCTTTATTCTTGTTTTAACTTTTTGAAGGATTAGATACCCTTAGAATACATCAATTGTCAACCTTTTGAAATCGGGAGAGGCAATAGGGTGATAGAATTGGGAATAAACAAAGTATGGTTTGTATTCTTTTATGAAATAAGGAATTCAAATTAGTGTCTAGGATAGATATGTACTTAGATGCCTTACTTGATTCACACGTAGGATGATAGTTTAAAGAACTTAATTGAACTATTACTTCTCTTCTCAATGATGTAGTTGTAAGGTTCAACATAGGTAAAGGATTAGAGGTTGGGAAACCATAATCATACAACTAACCCTACAAGTCAACAACCAAGATAAGAAATTTAACAAATTAAGTTCAATAACATAGTATGATTGTTTGAAAGTTCATTAACCTTAGGTTCTCCTATTGATTGTTTCAAGATATTTAATTTATACATTGTTTACTTTTCTCGAGTTATAAATTACAAACTCTCTTTTCAGTTACGCTTGCATCAACTAAATCAAAATTAGGAACTAAAATAGAATTTTTGCTGAATTAAGTCACTATGGGACCGATAATTGTCTTCTAAAAAGACACTTTACTACTTGATAAGACCATATACCCATGCGGGTGTTCTTAGGAAGTTTCAAGTTTTTGGCATCGTTGCTAGGGACTTGCAATTCATAATTTTTTTTATTTTTCTTTTACCTTTTAGATTTATTTGTTTTTTTTTCAGCTTGGTCTTGGTTTTATTATTGCAAGAAATAGGTTGTAGGATAATAAGATGGAAAGGGATACAAATATTGTTGAACTAAGCTCGAAACCTGAAGAACTGTTCCATCAACATTAGAGAGACACAATCCTTTATCCCCGTAATCCACAAATAGAAGAAGACCAAGGGAATCCTTTTATAATGGCTGTAGAACAACAAGCACACAAAATAGTGAGGGAAGTGGCAGTTCCACTTTCGATGAACTTGACTTCCCTAATACAAAAATCGACTGCTGGGGGAATTTTGAGTTGAAACACAATATGGTGCAGCTTCTTATTAGTAGTGGACAGTTTTCAGGGATTTCACATAAGGATCCATAAGTCCACTTGCAGACCATCATTGAGCATACTAATACATATATTTCGACTGGGGTCAGTACAAATTATGTGAGCCTAACACTATTTCCCTATTTAATTTTGGGGGAAGCTAAAAGGTGGTTGAATGCAGAGCTAGCCAATTCATTTACATCATGGGACTTCTTAGCTAGAAAGTTCCTCATCAGATTCTTTCCATTAGGCAAGACTGCAAAACTTCATAGTGAGATAGAAAGCTTCAAATAGAAGCCTAATGAAAACCTCTATCATGCTTAGGAATGCTTCAAGGCTCTTCTTCAAGATTGTCCATACCACCAACAGTCTAATGAGGTACTTTCTCATACATTTATAGAAGCTCTTGACCACAATATGAAAAATTTTCTAAATTTAGCTATAGGTGGTCAAGCACTAAAATTAAATTATAATGAGCTATACACGTTACTAAAATGAATAGCAAAAGGAAATTTAGAGTGGCATCCAGATTCTAGAAATGCCACAAAGAGAATTATGGGTGTATTGGATGTGGACCAATTTACAGCCTTATAAGCACAGGTTTTTCCCTAACAAAATTTGATCAACATTACATTCAGCAGCATGAAGTTAGGAGCAGCAAAACCTATAGGTATAGTCTATGCCGTCCAACAAGCTACAGGTTGGTGTGAGGTTTGTGGAAATAATGGCCATTCAGCGACCATGTGTGCTTCGAATTTGAAATTTTTAAAGTATATAGGTAATGATTAAAGGACAAATTATGCTAATGCCTACAGTATGAAGTGGTAGACTCAGCCACTAAATCAGCCATGGAATACCCCACAACTATATACCCAATCAAATTGGTCAATGAGCAATATGAAAGAGATGTTAAAACAACTTTTAGCTAGTCAAGCACAAATGAAAATAGTTATGAAAAGTCAACAGATAGAACTACAAAATTGGAAAGTGGCCTAAAAAATATTAGAGTTGCAAATAGGGCAGATATAATAAGCATTAAATACTAGGGCACAAGATGGTTTGCCAGCAGATACAGAAAATCTGAAGAAGGTTATGGTAATCACCTTGAGAAGTGGTAAAGAGGTTCAAGAAAAACCTTCAAAGGCAACTAAGGAGGTATATTATGATGTGGTGATACAACAGGTAAAGGATAGGGTTAATGGAAATTTAAGGATGTCTTAGTACTTGAAAGAAAAAGTTGCTGCTAAAGAAGTAAAGAAGATGTCGCCTCTACCCTTTCGACAGAAGCACATCAAATTAAAGGAGGATGATATGTTTAAAAAGTTCTTAGATACATTCAGAGATCTTAACATTAACTTAACTTTTCTAGATATTTTGCATAGTATGCCCAAGTATACAAAGTACTTAAGGGATGTAGTGGCTAATAAGGTAAAATTGCAGGATGTGAGAGCTACAACACTCACTAAAGAGTGTGGTGCTGTTATGAAATAGAAAATGCCCAAGAAGCTGAGAGACTCGGGGAAGTTCACTCTCCCTATTCAGATTGGTAATAATTAACTGGTTCATGCTTTGAGTGACTTAGGGGCAAGTATTAATTTGATGCTCTTATCTAAATTCAACCAATTGGGTTTGGGTATGCAAAGACCATGCACTGTACATCTACAACTGGTAGAGGATCCATTCCCTATACATAATAAATCATTGAGGATGTCCTTAAAAAGGTTGGTAAATTTGTCATTACTGCTTACTTTATTGTTCTAGACTTTTAGGAAGACGAATAGACCACAATCATCCTAGGGCGTCTATTTTTAGCAACTGGAGGAGCGTCGCTTAATGCTAGAGAAGGAACACTAAAATTGGGGGTAGAATATGAAGAGGATAAATTTAAATTTTACACTTTACTCAACACATTTTCTCAATATAAAGATTTATGCATGATCAATATTGCTGAAAGAAACAAGTATGGGGTGATTAGTCTGCCAAAGACCTCTTTAGACTACCTGATTAAGCGACCTAAGATGAATCCACTATTTCCCAACATGATGTATGTTGAATTTATGAAAAATATTGACCTTAAGAGTTCAAAATCAACAGGTCAAAAATGAATAAAAAAAATGGCTTCCAATGGGGAGTAAAATAGTGAAGGAATATGGTTGAGTTTAGTTGGATCATGTTGCGGCACTAAATTAGGCATTTATTAAGAGGAAACCCAAGTTAATAAGTATGTTTTCTTATTAGTTTTTATTTTTTACTTTATGTAGTTTTTTTTGGTTGAGTCACAGGTTAATGGGAAGTTTGAGTATCAAAAACCTAAACTTGAAGCATACAGATAACTGTGAGTTGGGTCCTCAAACCTCTTTTATGTATAAAGATTCTACTAGCTAGGCCTAAAGGCCTCAAGGAGTATTTCTATCTCTTACTTTTAAGTTTGGAAAAATTCCCAAATTTTGGCTCAGATTAAAAAATTTTGTGTAAGATATTTGAGTAGGTGTTATTTTTTATTGCATTTTGCACGTGTTTTGTTTTTTAAAAGTATGTTTATTGGTGTGAATTGCTACTTTTGAAACTCATAGTCTCAGGTTTGTGACTCTTGTACTTTTTGGCAAAAATTTGAATTCATGTTATTGTTTGGTTGGGCGTCTATGATGATCCTATTTGAGTTGAGCATGTGCCATGTGCGTCTGAGGCTTTTGTATATTCCTTGTTGCATATGATGTCTAGAACTTGACTGGTGTATGTGTGAAGCAAAATAAAGAGTGTGGTTTTAGGAGTTGATTTAGGCATTTCTTTGATAACCTTGTTTTACACTTTTTATTTGTCCTGCCCTTTATGCATTATCCTAGTTAACCCCTATTACCTTTTCTTTGATAGCCACATAAATATCCTAATCCCTTCTTTGATAGACCATAATGTTATTCCAAAAAGATCCTAAGTTCTTTAATGAAAAATTGATTTAGTAAGGAGTTTGAGAAATTAAAGAAGAAAAAGGCAAATTTGATTCCCCAAGGTAATAGTTATTGGTGTTTATATTTGATGTGTAGTGGTTACGAGTGATATAAATGGTTTTAGAAATATTCCTATGATTGTAGAAAATAAGAATAATTGAATCTTGAAGGAATAAATAATACGCCCACCATGTGTTTATGAAAATGCTTAAAAGAAATGTAGCAAAATAAAAGAATGGAGTAGACAAAATGGTGTAATTTGGTTATTTAAGATTGGTTTTAAATGTATAATATAGTGCATTAAAGAACTTACAGAGGTTAGTCACTATTCATAAATGGTTTCTACCAGTCCCTTAGCCTTTATTACCACCCAAAAAGGCCTATTTGATCCTAAATTTAACACTCTGATATTAGTGGAGAATTACACAAAGGGAAATCTTATAGTTCATTGGGTGTAACTTGTAAATTCCTTGTGAGAGTGAGCATAATATGATTCTTGTACCCATTGTGTTATAAATGGCTTATTTATGAGTGATCATGGGTAACTCTCTTGTGGTGAGGGGCACATGTTTGATGAATATTAATGATTCTTGTGATGTCTTTGATTGAGGAATTAGCATGAGTTTTCCACTTGTGGAGTCTATTCTTGGGCAATAAATTATGTATATAACATACTTAGTGTATAAATTTGCATTCTGCATAGTCATTTTAGTACTAGCTTTAATTTCTTTCTTGTACCAAAAGTGTGGAGTTTTTCTAGATCATGGTGTTCATATTTTAGGGTTGTTCGAGGATGAATAAGGCTTTAAGTATAGGGTGATGATGTTGGGTGTATTTATGCATTCTAGCGTACTATTCTAGCTTTATAGCCTTTTTTTGAGAATTACTCTTATTCTATATGTGTTGATAATGATATAAATGAGAATTTATGTGTCCAAATATGTGCTTACAATGTTTAATGGTGTTTTCACATGAGTGTTGGTTCAATTTTAGCATTTAGAGTTCAACCGAGAAAACTAGTGTGAGTATCTTGAGTTAGATGTTCGGCTAGTCTCTTATGTTAGGTTCTAATGTGTTTTAATGAGTTCACAAGGTTTTTATTATGTATTTATATGTGAAAAAACTTTTTAATAATGTTCAAGGGCCAATTGGATCAATCCAAGGGTAAAAACAATGACTTAAAGATCAAATAAAATTTAGCCTATACTTAGCTCGTGTTTTTGATTCACCGTCTTGGATGTTTTGTTATTTTGAGCTCTAAATTATCGTGTTTAATGTAATAGGATTCTTTGTGAATGGATTATGATGATATATGAAGAATATACAAGCTTCAAATAAAGTGGAACCAACTCAAAAAGGCTTGGACTGGATCACATAAGCATAATACACAACTTTAACTCAATTTGGACACCTGAAATGTATTGGGCGCATGAGGGCGGGTGGAGAGAAATCTGGGTTTGTAATGCACACCATTGGATTCAGAAGGTTTCCAAATTGATAACCCACCCTTCATTGGTGATAGTTTTCAATTGTCTAAAAATAGTAGCTCAAACCGATTACATCGCTCAGCGGTGTAATAGCAGTGAGCACAATACAGCTCAACGATGAGTACTCAAATTGGGATAATTTTTCCTTTCTGAATAATAATAACATGGAAACCCAATCCAAGTCAGTTTATTACTTGTGTTCTATAATATAATGCCTTAAAACACGTTTTGGACATCTTGGAATCAATAGATCCATTGGAACAACCTTAGAGGCTACCACAATTTCTTTTTAGATTTTTATTTCTTTAATTTAGTTTTTTTTATGATTTTAATCGTTCATATAATTATTTGGATGTTGATTATGTCAATGAGTGGCTAAAAACCCTCTTTTCGGGGTTAAATCCAAGAACATGAGTACAATTCGTTTGAATTTAGTTCATTTAGTTTGCTTATCATTATTGGTTGTTTTTTTAATCTTGTTTTAACTATTTTACAATTTTTCTACCCTTAGAACACATCAATTGTCAACCTTGTGAACGTGGGAGAGTGAATAGGGTAACATAGGAATAAACAAAGTATGGTTTATATTCCTTTATGAAATAAGAAATTCAAATTAGTGTCTATGATAGAGATGTACTTAGATGCCTTACTTGATTCACACATAGGATGATAGTTTAAAGAACTTAATTCAACTATTACTTGTCCACTCAATGATGTATTTGTAAGGTTCAACTTAGGTGAAGGACTAGAGGTTGGGAAACCATAATCATAGAACTAACCCTATGAATCAACAACCAAGATAAGCAAGTTAACAAATAATGTTCAATAACATTGTATGATTGTTTAAAAGTGTTTTAACCATGGGTTTTCTCCTATAGATTTTTTCAAGATCTCTACTTTACACGTTTACTTTTCTTGAGTTATAAATTTCAAATTCTCTTTTCGATCATGCTTGCATGCTCTAAATCAAAATTTTGAACTAAAATAGAATTTTTGTTTAATCAAGTCTCCGTGGGATCGAATTTGGATTATTGAAGGCCACTTTACTACTGATAATACCACATACACTTGCATGTGAGCTGTCAATATTTTTAAGAGGCTATAAGATATCATAAAAAAATATTTCATAGTTTATTCTATATCATGCAGATTTTTTCATACCCTAAATTCTAAATTAATTTTTACTCTCTTCTGGATAGATGGTAAGAACTATATCACGAGAGGTTAAGGATGCAGAGTTATCATTCGAGGAGAGATCACAATCAAGAAGGCAAGTTTTGAGTCATGGGCTGGCTCAAGGTAGTAGAAGGGCACAAGGATCTGCCCCTTCAAGAGGTAGTACTAGGGGGCTCTCTCTTGAGCCTCAAATTTTGCATGCTGGAGATATAAGCCTTACTCTGGTTCCACAGAGTTCTTTTACCCTAATATTAGAGGGGTTTTTCTATTCATTTGCTACCTTATTTGGAAGGATCTTTTGAGTGAACTTGGTGTTCCTCTAGATCCAATTATTATTCGCCCATCTATGCCAAAGTTAACCTACGATGTTTCTCAAATTCTGAGTGTACAACCTTTAGTGGTACCAATATCTTACTATGGTACTCTACAAATTTTGAGTGGTGTTCCTCGTTTAGTGCATGCATTTGACAATGGAATTTTATGATCAGGACTTCTATATTCATCTATGTTAATTTCTAAGGTGGGATCTCAACCATCCAGATTCACTATCCCTCCTATTATTATGAGTATATTTATCTGTTTTGATGATTAGAAAAGGTTTGAGATATTCACTAATCTGGATCCTCCCAGGTTCAATAGTGATGTAGCTGAGAATGCTTATGAGTTCTTGACTGATTATAGCGAGAAGCTGTATAATCTTTTGTTACTTGAGTCGTATAAGGTTGCTTACACTACTTACTAGTTCAAAGATAGAACCATGGATTGGTGGAGGTCATTTGTTAGTTGCAAACATCTTATTTCTCCGGAGAAGACTTTGAATTAAGTTATTGAGGACTTTTTGATAGATTTGTTCCATACATTCTGAGAAATCAGATGACAGATAAGTTTGATGGCCTAGAGTAGGTTTTTGTGACTATTGAAAAGTTTGAGGCATACTTTCATGCCTTGTGTATATATTTTTATTCTAGCATTGCCTCCGAGTCTTAGAAGATTTAACAATTCAAGAAAGGATAAGATATTTTGCTTCATCTTGCTACTACCTAGATGGTAGTATTAGCGGCATCATTTCAATGTATAGTTATTTATGCTAAGATGACTGAGTCTATTCTTTGAGTATCTCAGGGAGACATAAAGATTGTACATCATCATGGTGTTGTCATAGGTCACACTCCTCAAGGTATATATTCTAGAGGCTTCAGTACATTTCATGGAAAACCCAAGAAGGTACACTTGTAATTTTTAGGAAGTGGGTTTTCTAGTTTAGCAGCTTTGTGTGGTCATTCTAGCTCAGTTGTACTTCCCCCTATTTATTTGGTCTATAGAGGTTTCTTTGTGGGTGATGAGGTTGGCCATTTGGGCAAGGATAGTCTCAAACATATTTTCAAGTCTACTCATAGATAAACAATGAGATGTAGAGGCTCTACTAGAGGTATGTAACTAAAGTTAGTAGCGCCAGTGGTGGTTGTCGTGGGGCTATTCAATCGGGTGGTGGTTGTGTACAGTGCTATGATATACCTACATAACCAAAGGGAAGGGATTTTTATAGTGTTTCCATAAGTATCTTCCCCATTTGTTTTAGATCTTCACCTGTGTTATTTTATCTAGGGTTGTCTTTTACCTATATGCTGTATATTTTGCTTTGGGTTTTGATTCTACTAGTGAGCCTTTACTATGCTTATTTGTGTATCTATATCTATTGAAGACATTTTAGTTGTGGATCGAGTGTACTAATTTTTTGTTAAGACCTTTGTTGGCCATAAGGCTTGGGTAGATCAAATTGTCTTAATATGGCAGATTTTATGTCATCTTAGGAATATATTGGTTAGTTTTTTATCAAGTTGTCCTAGCTGTTATGCTTAGATAGTGACCTTAGTTTTGTAAAGAATGTTGAGGATAACTTAGAAGGGTGTGCATCATTTGGGTCCCAAGAGAGTTGTATCTTTTCTTCCAGCTAGTCTCTTAGTTGAGAGAGAATGAATGTCTTAGTCGGATCATATTTGTAATACTTTTGTTAATTCAGCACTTTTTGGGGATTTGATTTGTATTGTCAGTGAGTTCATGGATATTTCCCTACAAATTTTCCTAGTATGAATTTGGATTGGGATATTAACTTAGCAATTGATTTTGAGTCACGTACCAGGCATATTTCTATTCCAATTTATAGGAGGGCCCCAGCAGAGTTGAATGAATTAAAGGATCAGTTGTACAAGTTTTAGGTAAGGGATTTATCTGACCTAGTGTATCACTATGGGGTGCGCCTATCTTGTTTATGAATAAAAAGATGGGTCTATTCATTTGTGTATTGATTATCACTAGTTGAATAATGTGATTGTTAAGAATAAGCATCCTCTTTCTCGTATTGATGATTTGTTTGATCAACTTTAAGGTTCTTTGGTGTTTTCAAAGATTAATTTGAGATCATTTGAGGATTATAGCTTTGGATATTTTGAAGACTAATTTTCAAACTTGGTACAATCATTATGAGTTATTGGTCATGTCCTTTGATTTGTCCAATGCCCCATCCATACTCATGGAGTTGATGAATCGAGTAATTTGATCATATCTTGACTATTTTGTGATTGTATTTATTGATAATATCATTGTTTATTCCTAGAGTGAGGCCAATACTGAGGAGTATTTGTGGATTGTACTCCAGAGATTGAATGATGATAAGTTGTATGCTAAGTTCTTCAAGTGTGTGTTTTTGTTGGTGTTTGTTTCTTTCTTTGGTCATGTGGTAACCAATGATGGTGTTATAGCTGATTCGGCCATAATTATAGTGGTTCTTGATTAGGCTAGGCCTGCTTCTCCTATAGAGATTTGAAGTTTTGTTGGTTTTTCCGATTATTATTGGTGCTTTGTTGAGGATTTTTCATCTATTGTTGATACTTTAACTAAGTTGACTTAGAATAATATTTTCTTTTAGTGGTTTGATTCTTGTGAGGCAAGCTTTCAAAAACTTAAGGATTTGTTGAGTTTAACTCTTATCTTGACTTTGTCCAAGAAAGGTGTGGCTTTTACCATCTTTTGGAATGCTTCTAGTGTTAGGTTAGGTGTTGTGTTTATTTAGGAGGGTAAAGAGATTGTGTATGTTTGTCGACAGTTTAAGACCTATGAGAGGAATTACCCAACCCTTGATTTGGAGTTGTGCACAATTGTTTTTGCTTTGAAATATTTGAAACACTACTTGTATGGACTCCATTTTCAGATCTTCTCAGACTAACGTAGCCTTTAGTATTTCTTTACCCAGTGAAATCTTATTATGATGCAGCGTCATTGGCTTGAGTTTCTTAACTATTATGATCTTTCTATTCCTATCTTCCGGGCAAGGCTAATATGGTAGCAGATGCCTAGAGTCGGAAGTCAACTGTAACACCCCATATTTTGTATGCACTTGCTTTATTTATATGGAACTTGCTATCACCTTGTGGTATAGGAAATGAATGAGATTTATTATGGGAGTATTTATAGTTTAGATGGATTTCTAGATACTGCCCTTACATTTAATGTGTTGCGATCAAGTTAACATCAATAAAACTATTTAACTTTGAATCATAAGCTAGTATTTGAATCTAAATTTTAAATTGACCAAGTATGTACAAGTTGTAAGTTAGATTAAGGGGTTAGGAGCTGGAAATGGACTAGAATATTGAGGTGCTTGCTTAAATCAATTAAGCTAGTAGGTGAGTCACCTATTTATGAAATTTGGACCAAATTAATGGACCCATGGCTATGGACCAAATTTGGGTATATACTAATGTAGTTATTTGGGCCCAAATTGAATAAAAAAGGAAGAAAATGGATAAATGGCCAAACTCACAAATATACGAAGGCCCAAATATAATTAAGCCCAAATAAGAAATTAAGCAGGTACGTGCATCACCTACTTTGACATTTTGAGCAACTTAAACTCCTACTTGGACCAATTTGATCAAATTTGGGGTCCAAAATGCAGCTAAGTGGATGGACAAAAATAGGGCCTTTATAAGACCAAGTTGCTAGTCATTTTCCCTTATTCTTAAGTCACAAAAGGTTATATTTTTAAAAATATTTCTACTTTCTTTAAAGAAACTAGGAGCAGCACTATATTTTCTCTTGGGATTCTTGGAGAAACCCCAAACTTTGCAGCCCAAGGTAAGTGAAATCACTTATGGTTTAGCTTAATTATCTCTTGGAAGATTAGGAAAACATGTTATAAGTGCTTAATTATTAATTCATGGAAGAATATAGAACAAGCTACTTGCTCATTTTTTTCTTTGTTATTAAGAGATCTCTTTTTTTTTCTTTGCCTTAAAGTGTGAAGGAAAGTAAAAGTTGAAGTTCTTGAGGAGTATGTTTTTGGTATCCCATTGGTTGTCCAGTGCCCGCATTGGAGCCTTGACTAATCCAGATTGCGCGTTTCATGGCCCATTAAAGTGGCAACACTCCCAACAGAGTTTTCTCCATATCCAAGGTTGAACCTTCGACCTATGGTTAAGGTGACTGCTCCATTTTTGTTCTCATTATATATGAATTTTAGAGAGGTTTATGGATGTGTTGTTATTAAGAACTCAAGAGATTATGAGCTCAATAATTGATTGCTATAATAAAAGGGATTTAGGGGATGCTTTGTGGAATATTTTAGATGTGTACGTTATAGGCTGCTAGGTTGATGTTGGAGAAAGGTTTGACTAGTTAGAATTGAAATATAGAAGAAAGTTGTGGCGGTACACCACCGAACTAATTATTTCTTTTGGTTGTTGCCCAATCTATTTTGCATATTGTTTTGATAGTGTAATAATGTCAAAGTAGCTTCAGTGAATCTTATAAGAACATGTATGGTATTTGATGTAATTGGAGGAGTAAAGGGTTAAAATAACACCCTTGATTGGTAGATTAAGGGCTTATTGACTGTTTACTATTTTGGTGATGTTAAATAGCCCAAATGTGTTGGTTGGTTGCTAATATTAGTTTACCATATATTCTGTTATAAATAAGTAATCAAAAGGTGGGAAGTCAAGTTTGGTTAGTTTCGGAATTATATAACCAGGTATGTAAGACATCCTCTATTTTGTACTCTATGGCATGAAATCGAACATTTGTTCTATCAAGTAAGCTTCCAAGGTTATCCTATAAACAAGTGATACAAAATAGCATTTTATTATATCCTATGTTGCCAATGACCTTGTTCCCACTCTCTAAGGTGTTAAAACACCTCAATACATGCTTATTATTAAGCCTACTTGTCTATTTTCACTATAAAACTTCAGGAGTTTTCCATTTACTCAAATAAGACCCATATGTTATTTTCAGCTCCTAAACACTACATTTGTATGCCAAAAGCACCCCACTTCATTTTTGTTCCATTAAGAGCCCATTAATACATCTCTTATTGGTTGATTATTATTTTAAGGTACCACATAATATTACGACCACCAAATTAACAATCTCAACAGATATATAAACTAAGTAATGTAATTTGTAAAATGAGTGGCAGCTTAAGGGCTTAAGCCTAGCCAAGGCCAATCTCGATACTGTTATATGTGGGTGGCAGATCAAGGGCAAAAACCTATCATGGGCCGATCCTAATGATCATATGAGGGTGGCAGCTCAGGCGCATCAGCCTAGCATGGGTCAATCCCAATTTATCTATTTTCCACTAACCAGCTAGTCATTTAAATTTATGGCCTACAAATATTATGAAGTAACAAAGGTAAAAATGAAGAAAAGAATGTAATGTATGTAGTCCCACAAGTATATATAAAGGTTGTCTACTAGTATTACCTATACACTTGTATCTGAATTTTGTTAAGCTCTTGTATCATGTGTTGTTACCTTCAGCCTTACATATTTTTGTACTGACGTCCCTAATGAGGGACCTGTATTTTATGCTATAGGTACTAGTGCTTCAGCTAATACACCTCGCTAGTAGGTGCACAGGATATTCAGTGACCATTGGTGAGCTCCATGTTTCCTTAGGGCTTCCAACTGTGTTCCATATATTTTGGTATTAAGCAGTAGTCAAGAATAAGGTGGGAGGTTTTCCCAACCCTAACTAAGTCTATGTATCATTTAGAGGCTTTGTAGACTAATATAAAGTTAAACATGATAGTGTCTTGTCTTTTAGATGTGGTGGCCCCAGCGGCCAAGTATTGTATATATAATTTTGTGCTTGCCTACGTAGTAATTCTCAATGATGCATAATGTCATTTTTGTAAGAACATTGTTTGTCATAGTTACATGCATGAGAAGTACAAGGTTATGGCTTAGTTCTCTTGGGTATTTACGGCTATGGGTGCCTATCCTCCCTAATAGGGTTTGAGATTTGACATTGACTAGCATGGGTAGTTCCGTGCATCTTTTGACCTAGGGTATCCTTTGGCCTTAGAGGTTTAAACTTTAGCTAACCAAATGGTTAGACTTGATATTTTGACACCAGGATGTGTTTTGGCATTTATGAGGGCTAGGTCTTTCTTAATAGCATAAATTTGGGCTTATCAGTTTGATAATGTTGGTTTAAGAGTGATTTGAAATAATATGTTTAGTTGAGAGACAAATAAAGCCTCGCTTTATCCAGATGGCATTTTGGGGATTAAAGATCGAGTTTGTATGTTGAGAGTAGGTTATTGGATTAGATTGATTTTGCAGAAGGCTCGTTGTTCTAGGTATTCCATCCACTCAAGAGTGATTAAGATGTATTGTGATTTGAGACAACATTATTGGTAGGGTGGTATGAAGAAGGATATAGTGAATTTTGTAGCTCATTCCGTATGTTGGAAGTAAGTGAAGGTCGAGCATTTAAAACCTGGTATTTTTCTTCAAAGGCTACACATTCCTGAGTGGAAATGGGGATGGATCACTATGGACTTTATGACCAGGATCCCTCATACTTGTCATGGTTCTGATAGTGTTTGGGTTATCATGTATCGAGTGACAAAGTCTGCTTTTTTCATTTTGATGTAATTTTCTTTAGTGTTGAGAGGTTGGAACATATCTATATTCATGAGATATTTAATTTTCATGGTGTGTTAGTTTTATGATCTCAAATAGAGGTTCAGTATTCACATCTCACTTTTAGAAGGCTTTTAAGAAAGAGTTAGGTACCTAGGTTGATATTAGTACAATCTTTTATTGTAATACTGACGGTCAATCTGAGTGGACTATTTATATTTTATAGGATATGCTCCACGCGAGTGTTATGGACTTTGAAAGTCAGTGGGAGTGGCATATAGCTTTGGCAGAGTTTGCGATAATAACAGCTACCATTCCAGTATTGACATAGATTAATTTTTGTCTTTTTATGATAGGTATTGTCGCTTTTCTGTTGGTTGGTTTAAGGTTTTTGAGATTAGACCTTGAGGTACGGACTTGCTTCTTGAGTCCTTGGATAGAGTTTGGATCTTTTAGGATAAATTTCAAGCAATACAGAGAAGGCAATAATGTTATATGGATTGAGGAATTCGTGCCTTGAGATTTAGTATTGATGATCGAGTTTTCTTTTGTTTGTATTCTATGAAGGGCGTAATGAGGTTTGGGATGAGGGGCAATCTTAGCCCTAGTTATATTGGACCTTTTGTGATTTTTCGGACAATATGGGATATGGCTTCTAAGTTAGCATTGCCCCCAGATTTATCTCCCGTTCATCATGTTTTTCATGATTACATGCTTTGGCATTACATATAAAATGAGTTTCATGTCATTTATTGGGATTCCATCTAGTTAGATGAGAGATTATATTTTATTGAGAAACCTATTTAAATTCGAGCCAACGATGTTAGACTATTGTGTTATTGAGATATTCCAGTGGTTAAGCTCCAGTGGCGACATCAACCTTAAATGAGGCTACTTAGGAGGTTGAGTTTGATATGTGTGGTAGTTTGTTATGATTTTAATTTTGGTGATTTTTGTGAGACATTAATTTTGTGTGAGTTTACCATTTTGTGACTCCCCGTGGGTACTTTGTGGTATTTATGAGGTGTGTGGATAATAAGTGTGTTTTTTATATTTTTTGATTTCATTTGAGCGAGATTGTGGTTTTTTTGTTTAAAAGGCTTATTAGTTGACCTTAGTCAACCTCATTTTATATGTTCGTCGGATGGTAAAATAGACTATCCCAGCAAATCCAGAATATTGATTTATGGTTGGTAACATGATTGGTGTGGTCTAAGACTTTTATATCTGATTTTGGTACTCCATTTGAAAAATAGCAAAATTGGGTTTTGGGGTCTTTTTTGTGAAAACGATGTTTTTCCAAAACTTTATATAGCCATTGAGTTTGGTGCATCAAATTAGGTAAGGTAGCATAGTTTATTTTAGTACTTGGGATTTTGGATGAATCTCGACGGGTCTATGGAGAAATTCTCCATATCTTTAGCTGGTGCACCATTCATCTTGTGCACTCGCATAATAAATGCTTTAGTAGCTTAAGTGACTTGGTCTTACAACCGAAATATTGCCTAAGTGACACCTTGCTTGCTTAAGTGTTAGATGCTTAAACGATGTTCGAGCTGCTTCAATGACACTAGCATGCAAGATGCCTATCACTTAAGCAATAGCAATAACGTATAACGTGACACCTGGTCGCTTAACAATGGTGATCTTAGTGACTCGATAGTCGCTTAGGCAATGCCTGGGTGGTTTATTTTCCCATTTTCGAGGTTTTTTAGCTTTTTCTTCCATGTCTAAGCTTGTATGAGCTCCAAATCCCTATTATAATCATTTTTTCTTTGCTTTTACAATTTAAATCTTTTAACTTGCATTTAAAGGTAGAATTTACGGATTATTTCTTGGAAGGTCCAAATTATCTTTTATTCAAACCCCAATTTGACTCCATTTCACTTGAGTTTTCTTCTATGAGTTCCCTTAATCTTGGGAAGAATATTTTTGGACAAAAATTTTAGTTTTACCCTCTTCTTTTTCAAAATTCCATTTTAAGGGTCCATTTTGACCTTGATTTGAAAGTTGGTAATATGGGTGTCACTGGATTTCTTTTGGCGCATAAACTCTATAATTTTGTATTTTATTTGATTTCTGAGTTTGTACCTGAGGTAAAAGCTAGGTGATAATAGCTTATTTGTTTTATTAGAGGTAGGTCATGGCTTAGCTTTTGTCAAACATGGTTGGTTATTTAACAGTAATTTAAAGGAATACTATGAGTATGGGGTTGTATCATGCAAAATGTGTTTAGGTAATTTATGTGCCCGTGTGGGAGCCTATATGGATAATAGCTGGCTGTTTTGAGACATTATTTTCTATGTGTGACCTTGTTGCGTTTTATATGATGTTGTTGGCTTGGTATTAGGAAAGGGTGGTAGAGCCGAGACTGAGAAGAATCGGGACTATCTTTGAGAATTAGTTCGGTTTCATACCAGGTCACTCAGCTATTGAGGCCATTTACCTTGTGAGGAGATTAGTGGAACAGTTTTGGGAGAGGAAGAAGGACTTGCACATGGTGTTTATTGATCTTTAGAAGGCATATAACAGAGTTCATAAAGAAATTCTATGGGGGTTCTTAGAGGTTAGAGGGGTGCCCATGGTGTACGTTAGGTCCATTCAGGACATGTATGATGGAGCAAAGACTTGTGTGAGGATGGAAGGTAGAGATTCGGATCATTTTTATGTCTAGATATGGTTGCACTAAGGATCGACTCTTATCCCTTTTTTATTAGCCTTGGTGATGGATGTTTTGAAGAAATATATTCAAGGAGGTTTGCCTTGGTGTATGCTATTCGCTGATGATGTGTTATGGATTGATGAGACTTGAAGGGGAGTTAATAAAAAGTTTGAGATTTGGAGATAGACCCTTGAGTCTAAAGGATTTTATTTGAGCAAGACTAAGATGGAGTACTTGGAGTGTAAGTTTAGAGATGTGTCGCAAGAGTCTGACATGGCTGTAAAGTTGAACTATCAGGCCATTCAGAAGAGGGAGAGTTTTAAGTATTTAGGTTCTATAACTCAGGGCGATGGGGAGATTGACGAGGATGTCACACATCGTATTAGGGTAGGGTGGTTGTAATAGAGGCTCACTTTGGGAGTTTTATGTGATAAGAAGGTGCCTCCCAAGCTTAAAGGTAAGTTCTACAAAGTGGTAATCCGACCAGCTATGTTGTATGGATTGTAGTGATGGCTATATAAGAACTCCGATATTTAAAAGTTAAAGATGGCAGAGATGATGATATTGCGATGGATGTATGGTCATACTAGGAAAGATAGTATGAGAAATGATATTATATGGGAGAAGGTAGGAGTTGCTTTGGTGGAGGACAAGATATGAGAAGTAAGGTTATGTTGGTTCGGGAATGTGATGAGAAAGTGTTTGGATGCTCTAGTACGAAGGTGTAAGACACTTGCTATGGATGATTTTAGGTAGGGTAAGCTAAAGAAATATTGGAGGGAGGTAATTCGGTATGATATAGAGTAGCTACAGCTTATGAAAGACATGACCCTTGATACAATAGTGTAGTGGATGCGGATTAGCACAGAGGGTTAGGAGGCATTCTTTATTTGTGTCTGAAGTTTCTTGTGCTTGGGTTAAGTAGTGCCTATGATCTTTGAAATATAGTTTATGGTAGTATCTTGTGGCTCTAGTACTATCTTGTGTCTCGCATTGTTAGTTTATTTTGCATGTATAAGTTTATATGCACTTATGTATAGTATTTGCAATACTGTTATTGGTTTAAAGTCGGGGGTTTATTAGAAATATCATCTCTACTTCCCCTGATGTAATATTATGGTCTGCATACACTCTATCTTCCCAGTACCCAATAGGTAGGAATACACTGGATATGTTGTTGTTGTTGTACATTTGGTTGCACTCTTTTGGTAGGAAAAATCCTAGTTTTTTGTATCTATGTAGTATCAATGACTTTTTCTTTCATATTTCACTTGGTGGTTTCTCGATTATATTGGATCATTTATGGTTGGTTGATTTGAGTGAATTTATGCTCATGTGGTTTGTAGATTCATTACATATTGGATATCTAATTTTGGTGTGTTGTGAGCATAACATACTCATATTATATAAACTCATAAAACATTGGTCTTACAATGGAAATACTTGAAACACTGGTTTTTTCTAACAAAAAATGTGACATCTTTAAAATCCCTCTGCTGATGTATGTTTTAGAGAGGATTTATGGATATTGGTATTTAATATTTATTTTATATGGGTTAATGAACCGGTCATGGGCCCTACCTTGAGTACACTACTCAGTAGGTGTATACAGAGGTTGTACGATGACTTTATGCATCACATCATTATCATCATCATCTTCTTAGCATTCCATCTATTGTGCTTATTCAATAATTATATTTCTATCCTTGACTTGATAGTTGTCCGTTTGATCTATGTTCTTATACTTGTGTTTGGTGTACTTGTATATTGGTGCTTCCTTTCCCCTAGGTGTATTGGTTACATATGTATTTGGTGGAACTATTAGAATCTAGGATGTGGACTACCATTTGTAACATTTTATAATTGCATGTGATGTGTCCATAATTTGTGTTTATATTATTTGTTTACTACTTTACTTAGCTGGTCTATAATACCTATTGAGTATAAGTGGATCGGACTCATCCCTACTACACCCTTTAAGGAAGATCTAGGTACGAGTGTGCCAAATAAAGAACTAATTAAGGCATTATTTTGAGTCTATTCTAGGTAGTGTCTGATCTATGCATTTAGAGTTGGCCACTACCATTTCTTATTTAGAATATATCTTACTGTATTAGGAGACAAAGTTCGCTCCCTTTTTAGATATCTGACAGATATTCTGACTTCGAGTTGTATTAGTAGTTCTTACACCGTGACACCAAGATTTGTGATTTGGTTTGGTCATGGAATATATTTTTCTCTTACTATACATGTGTGGTTCAATTCTATTCGAGGAGTTTTTCCTTATGTTTTGTGTTGATTTCTAATCTTACATCAGTTTTGGTGATAGGCTTACTTATCAAGGCTTTCCGCGACAAGTGCAATTATAACCCTATGTTTTAAGGTCTTGAAAATTAGTATCAAGGCAGCGACATTTCATTGGTCTAAATAGTGTGGGAATGGGGTGCTTAATAGAGTCTTGTAGATTAGTTTGTAGACATTCATATCTATCTTTGAGAGGCTATAATATGTCTTTGGAAACTTTTCTTTTTCTATTCTATATTGTGTAGATCTTTTATACCTTGTGTTATAAGTCATATTTCTCTCATTTCTGCATAGATGGTCAGGACTAGATCTAGTAAGGTTAGGCATTCAAATCCATTATCTAAGGATAAATCCTAGTCTATAAGGCGAGTTCTGAGTCATGGTAAGGCTCGATGTGGAGGATGAGCATGAGGATCTGCCTCATCTAGAGATAGAACTAGGGGACTCTCCCATGAGCCTTAGGTTGAGTATATTGAAGTTATTAGGCCTACTTTGGTCCCGTAGAGTTATTCTGCCCTAGTCTTGGAGGGTGCTCTTGCATGTACACTTCGTGTTCCTCCAACTTTTATTATTATACCTCTATATGTGCCAGAGTTTGCTTATAGTGTTCCTTTGGTTTTGAGTATGAATCCTCTTATTGTACTGATGTCATCTTATGGTACTCAATAAACTCTAAGTATGATTACTACTTTAGTACCGACATTTGAACATTATATTTTGAGGTCAGGGGTTTATTCTTCTTCAATGATACCTTCCCAGATGGGTTCTTAGCTAACCAGATTTACTATAGCTCTTATTATTGCAAGTTTAGTTATGTCTTAAGTATCAAAAAATGTTTGAAAGACTCACTCACCAGTGTCCTCCTAGGTTTAGTGGTGTTGTAGGCGAGGATTTTTGTTAGTTCTTGATGGATTGTTGTGAAAATTTACATAATCATGGTTTGTGTAAGTCATATGGGGTTCCTTATTCTACTTACTAGTTGAGAGATACAGCCTAAAATTAGTGGAGGTCACAAATAAGAGACGAGTTTAATTGCTTAGAACAGGGCTCTATGACTATTGTGGAGTATGAGGCACATTTTCATGCCTTTTCTAAATATTCTTATGTCAGTATTGACATCGAGTCTAAGAAGATTCAAAAGTTTCTCAAAGGGTTGGACTTTCACTTCAGCTTAACACAACTCAGATGGTAATTATTACAAAGTATTATGGATCATGCTAAGATGAATGAGACTATTCTTTAAGTATCTCAGTGAGGTGCCAATAAGGTATGTCGTCTGGGTGAGTTTAGAGGTCACATCTCTTGAGGTGGAGATTCTAGATACTTCTGTAGGTATAAGAGTAGACCACTACAGCCAGCTTTGTAGAGTTGAAGTAGTGGGTCTTCTAGTTTGACAGCTTTGGGTGATTATCCTAGTTCAGTTTTACCTTCTTCTATTGAGCTAAGTTGTTAGGTTTTTTATGTGTGTGATATGATTGGCCATTTGGCCAAGGACTATTACAATTATCTTTTTAGAGTTACTCTTATACCAACTATGAGAGGTAGAGGTTCTTCTAGGGGTGCGACAGGAAGAGGTAAAAATATCGTGGTGGTGGTCTAGAGACTACCCAGTTAGGTGGAAGATGTGCTCAGTGTTATGCTATACCTATTACGCTTGAGCCAAAGGCATCCGATGTTGTAATCACGGGTATCGTCCATGTTTGTTTCATATCTGTATATGTATTACTTGATCCGTGATTGAATTTATCCTATGTGTTTGCATATTTTTCTTTGGCTTATCATTTTACTTTTAAGCCTCTTGACATGCTTATCCATGTATCTAGACCCATAGAAGACTCTTTAGTAGTAGAACAGGTATACTGATCTTGTTTGTGACCTTTGTTGGGCATAAGACCAAGGTAGATCTTATTATATTAGATATGGTAGTTTTTGATGCCATATTAGGTACGGATTGGTTAGCTCCTTATAATGTTGTCCTAGACTGTAATACTAAGATCGTGACCTTACCTTTATCGGTGTGTCGAGGATAGGTTGGAGTGGTGTAGTTTATTCAGGTCCCATAAGAGTATATCTTTTATTTAGGCTTGTCACTTGGTTGAAAGGGGTTGTTTGTCTTGTTTTTCTCAAATTCGTGTCACTAGTATTGTTTCACCTCCTTCTTTGAACTCTATTCGTGATGTCAGTGAGTTTATGGATGTTCTATGGATTTACCAGGTATACATATGGACATAATATTGAATTTACTCTTTATATTGAGACAGGCACCAAGCCCATTTTTAATAATTCTTATAGGATTGACCCAGGAGAGTTAGAGAAATTAAAGGCCTTATTGTAAGAGTTATTAGATAAGGTATTTATCCAACCTATTGTATCACCATGGGGTTCTCATGTGTTGTTTGTAAATAAAAAGGATGGGTCTATGCATATGTGTATTAATTATCAGTAGTTGAACAAGGTGACAGTTAAGAATAAGTATCCACTTCCTCATTTTAAAGATATGTTTGACCAGCTCCAGGGTCCTTTATTATTTTTAAATATTGATTTAACATCTGGGTATCACTAACTGAGGATTAGATCTTCAGATATTGTAAAGATGACTTTTTGGACGTCATATGATCATTATGAGTTCTTGGTCATGTCCTTTGTTTTGTCTAGTTCCCTAACTGCATTCATGGAGTTGATGAATTGGGTATTTTAATAGTATCTCAACTCCTTTGTAATTGTATTTATAGATGATATCTTGGTTTATTCCAAGAGTGAGGCTGATCATGAGAAGCATTTATGGATTGTGCTCCTTAGACTGAGGGAGCAAAAGCTTTATGTTATGTTCTCTAGGTGTGAGTTTTATTAGACTCTACCTCTTTCTTGGGTCATGTAGTGACCAAGGATGGTATTATGGTCTATTCAACCAAGACTGCAGCCATTCATGATCGGGCTAGGCTTACTTCTTCTATCGAGATTTGGTGTTTTATAGCATTAGTAGGCTACTACTAGTGTTTTATTGAGGGTTTTAATCTATTACAACTCTATTGACCAAGTTGACTCAGAAGAAGATTTCCTTTTAGTTCTCAAATTCTTGTGAGGTGAGCTTTCGAAGGCTCAAGGACATGTTGACTTTAGCTCATGTCTTGACATTGCCCAAGGAGGGCGTGGGCTTTATGGTCTTCTGTGATGTTTCTGTTGTTGGGTTAAGTGTTGTGTTGATACAGGGGGTAAGGTGATTGCTTATGCTTCTCATCAGTTGAATCCTAATAAGAGAAATTACCCTACCTATGATTTGGAGCTGTGGGTGGTTGTTTTTTCTTTGAAGTTATAGAGCCACTACCTGTATGGAGTATGTTGTGACATTTTTCTTAGATCATAATTGCCTTTTGTATTTCTTCACCCAGGGAGATCTTAATATGTAGAAGCATCATTGACTTGAGTTACGTAGGTATTATGACTTGACTATTCTCTATGATTTGGGTAAGACTAATATGGTTGTGAATGCCTAGAACCAGAAGTCCACTAGAATGGGTAGCTAGGTGCATCTTTGGACTCGAGGGAGACCTTTGACCTTGGATGTCCAAATATTTAGCGAACTAGATAGTAGGCTTGATGTTTCTACAAGTGGGTGTCTTTTTTCTTTCATGGAGGCTAGGTGTTACTTGATAGCGAAGATTCAGGCTCATTAGTTTGATGATGTTAGGTTGATAGTGATTTGAGATAAGTTGTTGAGTGATAAGTCCAAGGAAGCCTCAATTGATCCAATTGTGTTTTGAGGATTACAAGACAAGTTTGTGTATTGAGAGTGGGTGATTGGATTAGATCGACTTTGAAAAAGGCTTATTTTTTTGGGTATTTCATTCATCTAGGAGTGACTAAGATGTACTATAATTTGAGAAACCATACCTGAGAGGTGGCACAAGGAAGGATGTAGCATATTTTATTGCTCGTTGCCTATTTTTCTAGATAGCGTAGGCCGAGCATTTGAGACCTAGTGGTGTACTTCAGAGGTTACCCATTCCTAATTGGAAATGGGAATAATTCACTATGCAATTTGGGATTGGGTTGCCTCATACTTCCCATAGTTCTAATAATGTTTGGGTCATCGTGGATCAGTTGACCAAACCTATTCATTTTATTTTGGTTCAAGTTCCTTTTACTGCTGATGTGTTGTCTTATATCTATAATTATTAGATACTTTGTCTTCTTGGTATGCTAGTGTCTATCATCTCAAATCGAGGTTCAGTGTTCACATCTCACTTTTGGAAGACTTTTCAAGAGGAGTTGGGTACCCTAGTTGATCTTAGTACAGCTTTTCATACCCTGACTAAAAGCCACTCGGAGTAGACTATTCAAGTTTTGATAGACATGCCTTATGCTTATGTCATGGACTTTGGTGGTCAGTGGGAGCTTCATATAGCTTTGGCAGAGTTTGCATAAAATAATTGCTATCTTTTAAGTATTAAGATGGCTCCTTTTAAGGCTTTGTATGGTAGGCACTGTCACTCCCAGTTGGTTGGTTTAATGTTTTTGAGATTAGACCTTGAGGTAAAAACTTGCTACATGATCTTTGGATAGAGTTTTGGTCATTAAGGATAGACTTTGAGGAGCTCGGAGTCTACAGAAATGCTATGCAGATTGCAAACTTTGTGTCTTTAGATTCAATATTGGTGGTCGTGTCTTTCCTCGTATTTTTCTATGAAGGGTGTGACGGGGTTTAGGAAGAGGGGAAAGCTTAGCCCTAGGTATATTTGACCTTTTGAGATTTTTTAGACTATTGGGGATGTGGCCTATGAGTTAGCATTGCCATATTTATCCGTTCCCTATCCAGTTTTTCATGTTTCTATGATTCAACATTACATTCTAGATAAGTCTTATATAATACATTTGAATTTATTCCAATTAGATGAGTGATTATCTTTTGTTAAGGAGTCTGTCTCTATTTTAGCCAGAGATGTTAAATAGTTACATTCTAGTGTTATTCTTGTGATTAATGTCCAGTGGAGGCATCAGTGTGTAGAAGAGTCTACTTAGGAGGTCGATTCTGATATGCATAGTAGTTATCCCAAACATTTTGTTGATTCATATATTTCCCTTACCTTTAGTTTGAGAACGAACTAGATTTTTAGTGGTGGATGATGTAATGGATTTGATTTTTGGCGGTTTTTGTGAAATATTCACATCTATGTTATTCGATCATTTTATCCCTTCCCATGGTTTCTTTGTGGTATTTCTTGGGTATAGGGATGATTAGTAGAATTCTTGAGTCTCTTGGGTGTCATTTGTGCAAGATATAGTTTTTGGTTATTTAAAAGGCTTATTAGTTGACCTTAGTTAACATCATTTAATCTATGCATCAGATGGCAAAACAGACTGTGCGAGTAGATCTAGAACATCAATTTTAGGTTGTAACATGGTTGGTGTGGTTCTATGACTTTATATCTCATTTTGATCACCAATTGGAATATTAAGAAATTGGGTTTCAGGGGTCACTTTTGCAAAAATAACATTTTTTAAAAAATTTAAAATCGCCATTGAGTCTGTGCCGTTGAATTTAGCCGGGTGGCATGGTTTGTATGTATACTCGAGATTCCAGATGGATCCGAAGGGGTCTGCAAAGAATTGGAATCTTCCAAGTCTTCAACTAGCGATGCTTTAGTCGGTTAAGCAACTTGTTTTGACAGCCAAAATGTCTCTTAAGTGACAACAGTCTCGCTTAAGCAATAGCTGCTTAAACGATAGCCTAATTGCTTGAGAAACACAGGCATTTAGATCCAGGTACTAGTGTACCTCATGGATAGCTGATTCAAGTGGCATTTTGAGTCTATTCGAGGTAGCGGTTGATCTATGCATCAGGAGTTAGCCTCTATCTTTTCTTTTTTAGACAATACCTTATTGTATTCGTCGAAAGAGTTCATTCCTATTTTGGATATCCTATGATAATCTAACTTCAAGTTGTATTAGTGGTTCTCACATTGTGACACCAGGTTCTGGGAATTGGTGTAGTATCTTTGATTATATTTTTTCTCTTACTATACATGTGTGGTTTAACACCACTCACAATTTTTTTCCTTGGGTTTACTATTGATTTCTCATTTTATATTAGGTTGGGTGATAGGCTTACTTGTCAAGGCTTACTGCGACAAGTGCCATCATAAACTTTGATGTTTGGGTCGTGACATAATTTTCCCAACATTTTGTTGATTCAGATATTTTCCTTGCCTTTAGTTCAAGGACGAACTAGATTCTTAGTTGTGGAAAATGTAATGACTTGAGTTTGTGATTTTTTAGAATTATTCTTTTCGAAGTGATTTGACCATTTTACCCTACTCGTGGCTGTTGGGGATGATTGGCATGATTGTCAATGCATTTTGGTGTGATTTATGCGAGTTTGTAGTTTTTGGTAATTAAAGATGCTTTATAGTTGATTGGGTCAACATTTATTTTTTTGTCCATTAGATGGCAAAAATGATTACGCCAGCAGATCTGGAACATTGATTTTAAGTGATAACCTGGTTTGTACGGTTTTACGGCTTTTGTATCTTATTTTAACCCTCAGTTTGAAAAGTTGAGAAATTGGGTTTCGAGTGTCAATTTTTTTAAAATGCATATTTTTGAAAATAGGATATTGCCATTTAGTTTGGAGCATCAAATATGATAGTGTAGCATATTTCATTTGCATTGTCAAGATCCTGGATTAATTCTGAATGGTCTACAATGACCTGAAATTCATTTTTCTAAGTCTTTATCAAATACAACACTCCACTGGTGTATCCATTTATGTGACCAGCCGGTCACTTAAACGACCTAGCAGCTAGCCAGGCGTATCACTTAAGAGACTCCCCCATCGCATAAGCATTTATCGCTTAAATGAAATGTCGATCGCTTATGCGACACTCATATGTCTGGCGGGTATCGCAATATCAACACCTAGTCGCTTAAGCGATGACCTCTTAATCGACCCGGTGTTTGTTTAAGTGATGCCTAGGTGGTATTTATACCCCTTTTCACGATCTTAACCATTTTTGACACTTGGAACAGGTGGTTTTTGAGTTTTTGGGAGATTTCTTCCCTTTTAAATCTTAGGTAAACTCCAAATCTTTATTTCAATTATTTTTCTTCGATTCATATAATATAAATTTGGTTGAAACTTGAATTCAAAAGTAGAATTTGGGAATTTTGGCCCCGAAGGGCTAAATTAATAATTCTTTGATTGAAACAAAAATTTCAACCCTTTTTCACTTTTTTTTTCTTCTATGCTTCATTTAATAATGGGTAATATATTCTTGGATTAAAATTCTAGTTCAACCCTTCCTTTTTGAAAATTTATTTTGGGGGACCATTTTGACCCTAAATTAAAAATGGGCAACATGGATATAGTTGGCCTCCTATTGATTTGTAGAATTAATATTTTTATGTTTTAGTTGATTTGAGTCCATTCGTGAGAAGTAAGCTCTAGGTTAAAAATTTTTGAACCAACTTTTTGCATTCCAGGTAAGTTATGGCTTAACTTTTTTCAGACTGAGTTATGTAGGTAATATTGGTATAGAATCATGTTATGGTTGTAGGAACTAATCATGGAAATGGCTATATAATTGTTTAATGCCTACATGAGGGCATGTGTTGTTGTCATTTGGTGATTTCTGACACATTATTTTCTACATGTGATCGTGTGGGGTCTTATATGATTTTATTCTCCAGGTAATGATATAAATTTGTTTTTTTTCTTGGTGGAAAATTCATAAGTTGGCATTTATATGGTATCAAATGACATATTTTCTTGTATATCTTACTCCATTGGTTTATGAACAGTGTTTGATTCATGGATGGTCAGCATATTTAATGGATTTGGCTTACATGGTTGGCATAGTAGTTCAATTTGGAAATTCAGATTCTAGCAGGTTGTGAGAATTAAATACTCCTATCACATACATTCATGAAACATTGGTACCACCATGGAAATACTTGCTTTTCTGACAGAAAATGTAACATCTTGAAAAACACTCTACCGTTGTATGTGCAAGAGAGGAGTTATGGATATTAGATATTGGATTGTATATGGGTTGGCGAACCCTTCATGGGTGCTTCTTAAAGAGCAATACCCTTGGTTTGTCGCAATAAGTGCCATCATTTAGGATGATAGGCTTACTTGTCAAGGTTTGTCACAATAAGTGCCATCATGACCCTTGGTTTTTGGGTCATTACAAAAACCCATTTTTTTCTTAGTTGAAATCCAACTCTCAAATTAGTTTTATGTTTTGATTCAAAAAGCCTTTCCTTTTTACTCGAATGATATCTTCAAAGATTAATGACTTAAAACTAGAGCTCTGAATAGCAGAGTATATATAGGGAATTTTAGAATGGAGCTCTAGGGAATTTGAGATGTGGGATTTGCAAAAAAGCCTCAAATCTAGTAATTATCATTGAATTAGAAGGAAATAAACGGATATAATCTCACCCTTATCCTTTCCATACTATCAACAAAAGAAAACATTATGGGTGTTCATTTCTAGAAGCGCCAAAGAAATTTGCAGGGGGAATTTAGAGAGAATTTAAATTTTCGTTGAGGATAAGGCTGAGATTAGAGAGGAATTATACTAATTTTTTTGGCTAGGTTAAAATTCTAGAAGCTTCAAAGTTGATTTCATAAAAAAATATGTTGATAACATAATGTTGTACGAATTCAAGGAGGGAGGGAGGGGAGCTAACTGGGAAAACAAAAAAATAGGGATTAAGGTCTTATTATTTTGCCATTGCTGTTTTATTCTTGCAATCTTGTTGTTGTATGTTGTTGTTGTTAAGTTTTGATGTTAGGTTAGAAAAAAAGGGTGTGGGTTGGGTCGGTGCGATTCAGTCCACGTTGTTGGTCTTTGTAGTCAATCTTATTCAAATTTTAACTAAATGAAAATCAACTGGCCAACTGCATAGTTTCTGCGATTAATTTGATTTCAATTAAAGTCAAATTTAATAAAATAACTAAATTGAATCACAGTCCGATACAAATTAACAAATGATCTAATCTCGAGGTTTCCTGGTTCAATAAAATAAATCAATATTTTTCAAATAATTCATCATAAAAGTATATTTAAATCTAGATAACTTATTCAAGCTAATTTTCAGGACAGTTCTTGATTAAAATCATCTTTTGGATAAAAATAATTATTTAAATAACAAAAATTGTGTGATCTCGTATATGTGAAAACCGAAACATATAATCGTCACTTCAATAAAAAAAATTAACCCAAATAAATACTTTAGAAAGCCTATATTTAGATTAAACAAATGTTTTGACTTTTTTTGAAAATGAAGAAACTCAGAATTAAATATAGTCATTGGTAGGGGAGGGAGGGGTTTATATGTCAACAACTGCCTCCTCCATTTGGATTGGGTGAATGCAAGCAACTTTAGCTAAAGGGAGTTTGAAAATCCTAGTTTTGTCCGACCATAAAAATCTAGCAAAAGCTGTTGATTTTCACATGAATTTTTCATGGAATTATGGTCATATCTCGATATCGAGTTTTCCACATATCTCAGATTACATCAGAATTCAGGCACATGTAGTTCATAACGCTGATTTTGGAGCGTGACTTTTAAGGAATTCTCAAGCTATCCAAAATTGTAATTTTGAAGAGACCAAAAAGTTTGGGAATAAGAGGGTTGAGGGATTAGAATACAATCGGGTTTTCATCAAAGTTTAGGAATCAGAATTCTTGTAGTTCAACTCCATCGGTAGAATATGTAGCTATTATTTCAGATGACCTTTGGCTTAGGATGGGTTACATGCTATTTCAGTTATGTAAAAGAGGATTGTAACCTCTTAACCATGTGTATGGGCCTTCACATTCATAGGCTAGAATTTACTTGGACATAATTTTCAAAATTCTAAGTGTACTTGAACTTTAAGTTGAAGTAAGGCGAAGGTTACCTTCGGTATAAATTCAGAATATCTTAAAAGTGAAACTAAAATCGAAATATCTCAAAATACCTATATTCCTTCTAATAGAAGTGTGGTTTGATGGTGGTGGCAATTGAATTTTAGCACGCATCCAAAGAGTTTGACATCCCGCTCTAGACTACATCTCATTTTCCTACCAAGAAAAAGTTTCACATATGATGCAATCTTTTTTATGTCATTTGCACCTGTGGTTTTGTTTTGTGATTTTCATCCTCTTGGGTGCTTTCAACTAGGGATGGAAAACAGGTGGATTGAGTTGAATTTTTACGGATCAAAATGTGCTAAAGAAATAAATGGGTCATTTACCTACACGCCGAAAACATATTCCTTGGCAATTAAATTTCCTTTGGATGCATATGCCTCCAAAACTATTCGGCCTCTCCTTCAGTAATTGGCATTTTTTGTTCAACCTTCTTATTTGAGTTATTGGCTAAATTCTAGGGAATATACTTTCATTCAAACTTAGTCATCTTATGGGAAACAATGGCAATCTCTACAAAAAAACTCTTTTATATCTGGTGTTAGAGCATATGCCTAAATTGGGGCTATCTTAAAAATAAATGGAGGCCATTCATAGACACTTAAAGTGGACACCACTCTCTTTGTTTTCTCTATTCCTTTTGTCTTTTTAGGACTTTTGAATCAACCCATTTATCCTTTTTTTCAATAATGTTAACTGTAACTCCTCCATGATAAGGTAACAAATTACTATTATCATACGGTGTTGGTGCCTAAAGACTAAAGACTTTATGATCAATTAGGTCCTGGATCTTACGTTTCAAGTCAATGTAATCTTCGATACTGTGTTCGCCTTCTCCTAAATTATAAGCTCAATTTTGATCAACATGGTAAAATTGGGAATGGCATTGATAGGTTCTGGTTTAATATGCTGGATACAAACGAATGCTTTTAATCTTTCAAAGATCTGTGTGCAACTTTTATTCAGTAGTGTGAATTTTCTGGGAGGTTTCTCTTCGAGGTTTGAAAGGGGTAGGTTGTAATTTTTTAGGATGATAGGATGTGGAACTTAATCATAGTTTAGAGTTTCTTGGATGTTAACCTAGTGATTTAGGATGGCGATTTGGATATCAAGTACAATTTAGTTGTGAATCTTGATATTGGGGTAAGACATTTAGTCATGGAGCTTTGTATTAGGGTAGGATATTTGGTTGTAAAGCTTGATACTTTGGTAGCACATTTGGTTATGAAGATTGGTATTGGAATGAATGTTTAGTTGTCACACCAAGAAATTGGTTTATGTATGACAAACATTTATGGATAGATTAATAATCTCATCTCTAAAAGTACATGTATTAAGACGAGATTATATGCAGGTCCTTAACATTGTATTTTAATATGAAGATGCAAAATATGGTCCTTACAAAATTTAACAGGTGCCAAATGGAAATCCAGAACCTTGAGCGGGAAAAAGTATAGCCAAAATTTAATATTATAATTTTAATTATGTATTTTTATTTTATCAAATATATACTTCTGTTCCTTATTCCTATTTTATTTAAATTTTCTAAAAAGTTAAATGTAAATTAAAAGACCTATATACGACACTTTCCTTAAAGAGTGCAGCAGATGGTCACAAATTTACCCTAGAGCTCAAACATATACACACCAATATGTGCAGATGCACAACGGTGAGGTAGCAGTTTTGCTAATTATGTACACTGCTTTGCCAATTGCTGAAGGCTTCTTTCTTGGGTTATTATAGATTTTCCCTAATCTCTATTTATCTTCCTCAAACGTGAATTTGAGGTATGATTTCTATTCTACCTTGTTTCTCTTTTTATTCAAAATTGTTCTAAAATCATTTTATTACCTATTTTTTCAAGCTACTCGTATTCTTCCTATTCACTATTCAAAATCCATCATTTTTTTAATTTGTATAACTCGGTAATTTACTATGAAATTTATCAACATGTGGATGGTCAATTATTGTCTCTCTATTTTCTAGCTACTAGAAATAGCAATAGGGTGTAGCGTATGTGGAGTTAGGCAGGTTTACTGCTATGAAGGGCAAGGCAGGGTAGTCTCTAAGTAGGGCGGGGCGGGGAGGGGTGCGACAGAGCCTTAGCTTTTTAAAATTATGAGGGTGTCGTGCATGGGCAGAACCTTTAAATTTGTTTGCTTGTTGTACATTTTTAAATTTTGATTATTCCATTACATATCTACAGATATAAGGTTAAGAGTAGAGAATATTCCCAGAATAAGAATGTATTCTATTAGAAAGAAATAGTAATGAAAAATTTAAACAAGTTAGCTACAAGTCAAACATACAAAGTGAAACAAATAGGTTAGAGATGAGGAATAAAGAGGTATCGAAAAAGATATCCATTCATCTGGAAATCGAGCTTGCTCTTACCAAATCATCTCTACATTATTATTAGAAGGATCTCTAAATAACATTGGAAAATAGCTATTCAATACACCTTTTTCTTCTGTACTTAAACATGGTCAATAAATGTTCAATGTGGATGCTCCAATTCCCCATATAGTTGTAGCAACAAAGAGACGTTACTCCCACCATGTCTAAATAAGAGATTTTTTTAGCTTAAACAAATTCTTAAGAAATTATTCATTCCTAGAAAATAAAGTATTTTTACTAACTAACCCTTAATACATGTCTTTTAGCTTTACTTGAAAAGATCATAACATCTGACAATCTATAGCTTCACACAAATATATTAGGATGTCTTATAGTGCTGAAAATATAAAGGTAATTATGACCTTTTTAAATAGCTTTTGTTATTTCTCTACTCATATCTAATGCCTGAAATCGAAGAACAGTATTAATGTGGGCATGTCCATGGAAATTTACATCTTATTGGATCTTTAGTTGATGATTTGGATCATAATAATGTCTTGTATTGGGAAATGATTATTCCTCTAAGGGCCTAAGTTATCGCATTGACTGATGTGAACCGACATCATGTAAAATTCGAGAATATCCTTTTTTTTTAATTTACATTTATTGTGCTTACGTATAAGGAGAGAAATGAGAAACGGGAGTCTTATTTTGCAATTTACATGCCAAACAAAGTTAATTTTTGTGGTGTCAAAGATAGTGTTTTCCATTATTTGAAACTTCCTTCTGTTAGGCATTTGATTGAGAATCCATTATGGATTGAAAACAAATAGAGTAACATAGGTCAGTAGTTATAGTGAATGTTTTTGTCTCTTTAGTGGCATTACTCCTCCTAGGGACTAAAGTATTGCATTGATTGGTGTGAACCAACATCATGTAAAATTCTCGAATATCCTTCTTTTCTTGAATTTACATTTACTGTGCCTATGTATAAGGTGAGAAACGACAAACTGAAGTCTTATTTGGTTTTACATTTCACTAATATTTGCCTATTATATTTGAAATATTTATTATACTTGTAGGAGAGATACTTTCTTCCTCATGGTCTTGTTGACAAAACAACCAACTATTTACGGTGTGTTCTTAAATCCTTTAACATTTCATCTTTTGAATCATGTAAGGGTAATCTTGGTTCTTGGTTATTGATAGTGGAATATTTTTTTAAATGGATGATGTTATCCATTGTTTTCATTATGTTAGTATCCCTTGGTTCACAACAAGAAAATACAAGTATAAAAACACTCTAGAGAATTTTTATTTTATACTTATCACAACAAGCATTTTATTTTATTTTTGTTCTTCTTACCATTCATCATACTTACTCTACTTTTTTGTGTCTCGTGGTTAATTTGTCCTATCATATAAATTGTAGCTCCATTATAGTCAATTTATACAGTACATCTTATGATCTTGTTACAGTTCTCTTTTCTTGGCCTCATCTGTGTTGTAGTACTGCTATTTGTAATAGAGAAATGTAAATTTTTGTGAGAAATAATAAGTTTCGTGAGAATTAATGGGAGAAGTTATGTGCCATTTTCTTATTGAAGTAGGTTTTGGTCATGAAATTTTTTCACTTTTTTTGGGAGGTAAATGCCAAAATATATGTTTGGCTATAAAATTATGGAATTCAGCATAAAGTTCAATTCTGGAAATTGTCAAGAATTTTGAAGAACAAAAAAAAACTATTTTCACTTTTTTCACTCCAAAGTACCCATAATTTATTTTTAAAACAACTTCAATTTTATTCATGGACAAACAGAACTCTAGTTTTCAAATATCATTTTTAACTCTTAAACCAAAAATTACTTTTTTTCAAATTCACAATAAAACATGGCCAAACGCCCACAAACAGTCTTGATTTTTAGCCATAGATAGTTGCTTGTAGTACAGATAATCATGTAGTGGATCCGCATCTTCTTGAAGCCTTCAAGAATCTATTTACTTCCTAAAATAGAATGTTGCCTCTAACATGGATTCTTTTTGCATATTATTTGTCTTTTTTCTCATTTACTCCCGAAGTATTAATTTTGTATTTCTGTCATATGTGCAGAGAGTTAATGTCTTCATGTGTTTTAAATACTCCAGATATATGGTCTACTGATTGGTGATACTTTATTGAAAGTTCACATTTGCCTACTTTCTTCAAGGAAGTGACGAACTTAACTTTAACAACTATAAAAATTCTTATTGCACAATTTAGTTTCACTATACTGATATCATTTGTTGGTTATGATAAGAATTGTAGATCAAATCTCTAGTTAGACCTACTAAGATGATAAGGCATATGCCAGCCCTGCAATATGCCTGGTATGATTTTATATCAAAGAGTAAGTCAACATTTTTATTGTTTCCATGTGATCCAAAGATAACTCTATCTAATATTGTTTTTCCATCACAATCAGTACTATTTCTTTCGTATATTTTGTCTTTACAGTAATTTAATAATATTTTGAACCAATGATTACACCATTTTCAGCTTGGAAAGGGAATGGATTATTAGTGTGGGAGGAAACTTGAGGTTTTCCTCTCTGCCAGGAACTTGTAGAATTTTATTCTTTTCTTCTGGCATTTAAATTAGTTTATTCCTTTCAATTCAAGGAAGATCGTATAGTATTACATTGTTAAAGTGTTGCCAAAGATTTCTAATCAAAAAAAGTTTCCCTTCATTGATATAATTTACTCCTTCCATTTCAATTTATTTGTGTGATTTTGACATGGCACGATCTTAAAGAAAGTAAAGCAGACTTATTAATCTGGTGGTCTTAAGTAAAAGGTATGTAGATTGTTTTTATATTTGGTCTTGAACGTGTTATGTAGAAAGTTAAATTATAGAATTGCCAAAAAAACAAAGAGTCATTCTTTTTAAATGGACTAAAAAGGATATTAATTCAGAAAAATTGAAGTGGTGGGAGTATACTTTACCCAAAAATGTCTGTTCACAAAGTTTTTTGTTATAGAGTGTAACATTTCAATGTCTTAATCATGGATGTCTCACTTGAAAGATCTTCTAAATCTACTATACGTAATTTCTTTAGGATGTATATATGAGTTGTATACCTTTTAATTAAAGGGGGAATTTAAAAAGCATATATTAGGGGTCGTCAACCAGTGGTCTCTCCATAAAACTAAATTATATGTATATATTTTTTATAATTGATATGATATAATTTGTTGGCACCCATGCTAGAAAGGAACTAAATGATTCACTTGGTTGAAGCTTGAACAGTTGTTTTATTTATAATTGTAGTGTCCGGGCCAACTTGCATGTACCTCAACTAATACCACGAGATATATGTCACCTTCCACCAACATGTACCAAGAAACTCTGTCAACCAAGTATAGAATAGATGGAAAGAAATCACTTAGTGTTTTCAGTTGTTTACCTAGAGGTTTTGGTACCGATTCCCAAACTTTTTTAGTGAGTGTACACATGTTCTAGAAATCCTTGATTTGCGACAACTTTGAATTGAGGAAAGCTAACAAAAAACAAATGCAACCAAGCTAATTTGCTGTATGAATATACAATTATTATGACCCAAACCAAAGCCTGGTCGTGACAGGAATCTCAAGTTCCACGTAGACCGGAGGTCAACCCCACCATCTCACTTAACCAAAACATCAACCAAAAGTGTTGGATGAATTACAAACATATAATAAGATAGAGATATATAAGAATAACAACAACTAAAAAAATGTCATAACCATTTATCATCACCACACTCTAATCCATCACAACTAAGTCCACAGTAATCCACAAATACTCTAAAATGTAAAGTCAATAAAATGTCGAGACATGTCCCCGAAAATAGCCAAAATTCAAGTCTAAAAAAGTCAATGATATAGAATAAAACGACCACAAAATGAATCCCATCCGTACTATGGAATTTCATTACTTCAATGTCAACTCACGAGTCACTGGAACACCTGGTCACTGCGCTGGAAAAGAAGAAGTTCTGGTTCCTGTATCATGTGGGGATACAGTGTCCGAAGACGGTTAGTGGTTGTAACGCTAGCATGTAACTCAAGGATAAGGATAAGATAATGCCATTATGTAAAATCAAGTCAAAACCTTATATGCAATCACATGTACACATACATATATATATATATATATATATATTGTGCAGAGGAAAAGGAAATAGGCCTAGCTTAAACTTTGATAACATTAACTTGGGCTGTGTAGCATAACCTTCATATAACAAAGCACCGACGGGCTATATGGACCCATCTTTCCCTTAGCTGGAAGGGCTCCGTATGAGTAGCTGCACGAATAAAAGAATATCCGTATCTGTATATGAAATTGTGTGGGACTCGAACCTCCCGGTATAATGAATGTGACGTAGCAAAAATATATAAGGTATGGGTGACTCGAACCTCCCATTCATACACTCATTTTAGGGACTCAAACCTCCCGGTCATATAGGCACCTTCACCAGCAAGTGCGGTTTCCATTATTATTCCTTTGGACTAAACTTTCACGGCCCAGCTTCACATCCTACATTAAAGCCCAATTAAAACATTCTCTACACATAAACAAAATCATTAGTACAATTCCTTACCAAAGGCATCCCATTGGTATCATAATAGCAACCCCACTTGCAAACGTATCATATGCCATAAACAGTATCATTCAACATTTGGGACACGAACCTATAGTCTATTCAAAGACCTCAATTTAATTCAATATTTAGGGGCTCGAACATATTTAGCCAATTAAAACACCAAGGTTACAATTCAAAACCATTTGTGACACACAAGGTGTTCATGAAACCATTTTCCAACCATTAACATTATTATGAAAATGCCTTAGTTCAAATCAAAATTCAATTCAATTTATGGTCACCAAGACTTACAAAATCATTCATCCTTAATTAGCATTCTATATCAAGAATTAGTTCAAAACACAATTCATCATGTGGCAAGATCCTTCTCATTGACATTTTCACAAACAAGTTGAGGGCATTCCATTATCGAGCAGTTATTTAAGTCAAAAACCATCAAGTTAGGGTTAATCATGACTCCTTACATTAAATCACAATTTACAAGAACCCACATGTGCAAAACCAATATTAAATCATACATAATACAAGTTTAGACATCAGAGAACAATATTCAACAATATGCATTCAAACGCTCAACCACGGATTTCAAAACCATCATTTATGATTCAAGAAAAATATTTAAAACACGTGATTTTTATGAAATAACAATGAAGGAAGAGTCACATACCTGAATTATGAAGATTCAAGAAGAGATTTTGATCTTTAAGCTTCTAGGTGACTACCTTGATGAAACTCTAGCTCAATCTCCTTTAGATGATTATGGAGAATTTAATTGAGTGTTTCAATCTTCAAAAGTGAGGAATGAGGAACAAAATAGTGTTATAAGATGTGGGATCTTAAAGGCCTTGGGTGGGAAATGTCTAAAACACCCTCAGCTTAAAATCTATAAAAGACTCACAGAAGGGTACAATTTAGATTCTGCATGCGTACCTACATCATACGAGTGGTACCCTTCACTCATAAGTTGATTAGAATGTTGGACATCATATTCTGTCCAACTTATGAATTATTATCCTAAATCATACCCTACCATATGACTAGTACCCTTAAACTGTACCCAAACCAGAATGTCAAGCTGAGACACTGAACAACATACGGTTTGGTAATATACTTCTCATATCATGTACGTATAATTCGTATGATGCCTTCTCGTACAAAGAATAGAACTTGGCCAATGTCAAACTGACCAACATACGACTATGGTCCTTTACCCATACACACATCATATGAGTGGTATGATGTAAGTCGTATGATAAATAGAAAGTTCAAGACTCAGGAACTTTTGCAAAGTCCAAATTTCTGGGTGTTTCAGTCTCCCTCCTAGGATTATTCGCCCTCAAATGATGAGACGAGGCAATACAAGCTTGATTAAACCCCAAATATCTCTACTCTTAGCTTTAAGGCAGAAAAAAAACACCAAGAGATTTCTAATCTATCATAAACAATGTATGAAACCAAAATATTAAGAATAACACATACCTCAAGCACGATTTTACAGATTCGTCAATAGGAATAAATACTTGGACTTTATGTGCTCCTCGACTACCCAAGTAGCTTCCTTGGACTTTTGGTTCTGCCATAGAACCTTTACAGAAGCCATGTCTTTTGTTTCTTAACAGACAAACTTGCTAAACCAAGATCCTTACTTGGACATCCTTATAGGACAAAGAATCTTAAATATTAATGTCCTCCAAAGGGACAATCAACAAAGGATCACCCACACATTTCTACAACATAGACACATGGAATACAGGCTGAATGGAACTCATGCTAGAGCGAAAGTTCAACTCCATTACAACATTACAAACCCTTCTCGAAACCATATATAGGCTAATATATCAGGGATTGAGCTTCCCCTTCTTCCCAAACTGCATTACTCCTTCATGGGAGATACCTTCAAGAATACCCAATATCTAACCTCAAACTTAAAGTCACTCCGCCTCACATCGGCATAGGGCTTTTGGCTACTTTGGGCGATCTTCAGCCTATCGTGAATTAACTTTGCCTTTTCCATAGCTTGCTGAACCAAATTTGAGCTAAATCTCTCTACTTCACCAACCCCAAACCACCCAATAAGAGACCTACAACTCCTACAGTACAGTGCCTCAAATGGTGCCATAACAGTGCTAGAATGGTAACCATTATTATAAGAAAATTCAATCAAAGTAAAATGGTCAAACAAACTATCACCATAATCAATCACACAGGCAAGCAACATATCCTTAAAAGTCTGAACGGTCCTTTTGTCTTGCCTATCCGACTGCAGGTGAAAAGCCATACTCAGACTCATTTTAGTCCCCAAACCACGCTGAAAAGAGTGCCAAAATTATGATGTAAACTGAGTACCACTATCCAAAATAATCGAGATGGGAGCACCATGGAATTTTACAATTTCCTTTTGGTATAACTTAGCATAATCCATGGCATATTAGGTAGTCATCGAGGGCAAGAAGTAAGGGGACTTGGTCATCCTATCCATGATGACCCTAATAGAGTCACACTGATTCTGCAACTACGGAAGAATGGTAATGAAATCCATGTTAATTATCCCTTCTTTCCACACTAGTAATTCAATCTCTTGAAGCAGCCAACTGGTCCTTAAGTTCTCCGACTTTACATAGAGATATACAATAAACTTAGCTACAAAGTCAGCCACATTGTATTTCATGTTGTTTCACCAATACATCTCTTTGAGATCATGATACATCTATGTTGAACTAGGATGAACCGTCTACCACGACTCATGGACCTCGTCCAAACTCCTGCCTCGCACCCTATCCATATCCAGAACACACAACCTCCCATTGTACCTCAAGATGCGATAACCACCAATATCAAAGACCATTACCTTTTGCTTAACCACATCAGTTTTTTGAAAAGCGAGAGGCGAAAAAATTCAACAAGGGCTCGCTTCACAGAAGCGAAAAGTGTGAAGCGTGAAGCGAAGGGCACACTTTTTAACATTAAAGCTTTATTTAGTACAAAATTTAAAAATATTAAACATACATAAATAAATAACCAACAGCTCAATAAATAATATAATCTTTCCATACTCAAATTAAAAAGAGGATAGATAGTCATAACAAGCATTCAAGCAAACTACTAAAATACTAAAAAAATATACTGATAAATACAATTCAGATTACATACAACAAAAAAAAGTAAAAAGAAGAAAAACAAATATGGAAGTGAGATTACATACAACCAAAAAAAGTAAAAAAAAAAAACAAAGTTGGAAGACAAATTACCTACAGAAAAAAAAAAGTAAAACAGAACTTGAAAACAGAGAAGAAGAAGAGAAAAAAAACACAGATGAAAAAGAATAATAGAGAAGAAGAAAAAAATTTAGAAAACCCTAATAGGAGAAGAAGAAGAAAAAGATAAATAAAGAAGAAGAAGAAACAGAGAAGAAATAGAGAAAAGACGTTGCATACCTTCAGCTATTTTTCCTGAAAAGTCACAGCAGTAGCAATGTAGTCGTATAGTTACTTAAGAGTTTTAACTAAATTAAATTAAATAAAGCAATAAAACCCTAGAAAAAACTTAAATATCCACTTAAGCGAGATTTTCAGTGCATTTTTTTCTTCATTGCTTCTCATTTCTGGACCTAAAGCGAGAGCATTTTTCTTGCCCCAACGCTTCAAGTGTAAAAAGCGACCCACTATCGCTTTTCTTTGCTTCTCGCTTAAAGCGAGCTCTTCAGTCCTTTTCACAACACTGAACTACATCATCCTTGATCACTATCACACCACCATCCTTGGAGTCCAAAAGACAAACTTCAAGATTAGCCAAATGGTGAATATCCTTCACCACTTCTCTCTTATCCTTATCCACGTGCGATAAGCTACCCATGGACAACCTTCTAAGAGCATTAGCAACAACATTATCTTTACCTGGATAGGAGTGAAGACTCATGTCATGGTCCTTCAGCAACTCTAGCCACCTTATTTTCCTTAGATTAAGCTTTTTTTGAGTAAACACATACTATAGGCTCTTATGCGGAGCCCATAGAGGTAGTGATGCCAAATTTTCAATGCAAACACCTCACCTGATAACTCCAAGTAATGACTAGGATAGTTCCTCTCATGAACCTTCAACTGTATAGAGGCATAAGCAACCACCTTACCATGCTGCATCAACACACAACCTAAACCTATCTGAGACCCATCATAGTAAATAAACAATCACTTTGTATCCTCTAGTAGAGTCAAGACTGGAGCTGAATTCAACTTATCTTTTAGCTTCTCGAAACTACCTTCACAAGTATTAGACTAAAAAAACTTCCCTTTCTTTCGAGTCAATCTGGTCAATGGGGCAGAAATAGAAGAAAAACTCTCCACAAACCTCCTATAATACCTGGCCAAACCCAATAAGCTAGGAATATCAGTTGGAGTCATGGGTCAAGACCACTTATTAAGCACAACAACTTTCTAAAGATCCATCATAATACCCTCACTAGACACAATATGACCTATAAAAGTTATAGAATTTAACAAGAATTCATATTTACAAAACTTAGCATACAATTATTGATCTATCAAGGTCTGCAACACAAGATGGAGGTACTCAACACAATCCTCCTCATTCCTAGAGTACAACAAGATGTCATCAATAAAGACAATGATGAACAAATCCAGCAACTAACAGAAAATCATATGCATTAAATCCATGAACGTCGTCGAGGAATTGATCAAATCAAATGACATCACTAGGAACTCAAAATTACCATACTGGGTATGAAAAGCTGTCTTAGGGATATCCAATTTACTTATCTTTAATTCATAATACCCAGATTTAAGATCGATCTTAAAAAAAAATTGGCACCCTAAAGATGATCAAAGAGATCATAAATCCTCGAAATGGGATACTTATTCTTCACTGTTACATTATTCAATTACCGATAATCAATGTACATTCAAAAGGAACCATCTTTCTTTCACACAAACAATATCGGTGCACCCCACAAAGACACACTAGGATGGATTAAACCATTGTCTAAGAGGTTTTTCAATTACTCCCAAAGATCTTTCTACTCAACTGGAGCCATTCTATATAGGGGAATAGAAATAAGACGAGTGTATGGATCAAGATCAATACCAAAATCAATCTCTCTATCGGGATCGACACTGGGAAGGTCATAGGAGAGACCTCGGGAAACTCATTCCCCACTAGGACAGAATGCAAAGAGTGACCCTCTGAGTTAGAATCTTTTAACCAAACTAGATGATAGAGACACTCCTTGGAGATTAACCTCGGAGTTCTAAGTTACAATATCAAATTCCCCTTAGGATCTAGGGAACCATCCTCGTACTTAATAATTTACTTATTAGGAAATTTGAACATGACCTTATGGGACTGGCAATCTAAGTAAGCATAGCACGAATGCAACCAGTCCTTTCCCACAATAACATCAAAATCAACCATTTCTAACTCTATCAAGTCCACCAGAGTTTCTATACTACCAACAGCTACCACACAACCTCTATAGACTCTTCTGACCACCATAGAGTCTCCTATCGGGGTAGAAACATAAAAAGGCCGCAACAGATTGTCAAAACCAAACCAAAAATGCATAGCCACAAATATGGTCACATAAGAGAGAGGGGACCCTAAATTAAGTAAACCGTACACATCACGATAAAAGAGTTTCAATGTACTAATAAAAACTTCTGGAGATGGCTTAAACTTCTAATGAGGAGAGAGCATAAAGGCAATTTTGACAATTTTCAAAGCCAGAGATGGCACCCTTCATTGCAGAAGATGATAAAGAGGAAACATAAAACTTGTTTAGCCTAGAAACAACTCTAGAGGGACAATCCCACTGCATGTGTCCAATCTGACTACACCTAAAACATTTCTTCCTTCTCTTCTCACACTGACCATAATAATATTGACTACAAAATCTGTAAAGAGGGTAGGATGGTGCAGACTGGACCCTACTAGACTGACAATGGACAACCTGTGCCATAGAAGTATCACCACCCTAAAAAGCTTTGTGTAAACAACACTAGTCATCAAATAAGAGTTTGGACTCCCCCAAATTTTCCTCTTAGGTCGCTTTCTTCTTTTTTGGTAGCCCCTACTCTATTCTGAGAATTGAGACCTCTTACTTTGACTCTCACGAATCTTAGTCTGTGTCTTCTTCTCGTCTTTAACCTATTTCATATACACAACCAATATGGAGATGTCCATAACTTTGATCAACAAGGAAGCCTTATTGCCAATGATCAACTCACTAGACAAGCCTAAAGCATAATTTCTCATTCAGGCCATCATATTAGATACCAATTCAGGAGCATACCGGGATAACTTATGGAAATTTAAGGCATAATATTTGAATGTCATCCTTGCTTGCATTCTACTAGAGAAATGTAAAGAAATTTAAGGCATAATCTTTAAACGTACTTTGGAAATTTAAGGCATAATCTTTAAACGTACTAGAGAAATTTAAGGCATAATCTTGGAAATTTAAGGCATAATCTTTAAACGTACTAGAGAAATTATCCCACACAGTAGAGCTAGCATTCTCACCTCTATACCATTCCCACTCTTCGTACCATTGCTATGCCACATTCTTCAATTGGTAGGAAGCAAACTCTACACCTTCAATCTTTGAAGCATGAATAACCCGAAAGATCTTCTCTATTTCATTAATGAATCTTTTAGGATCCTCCTCAATCTTTATACCAGTAAATATCGGAGGATGTAACCTGATAAATTGGTTGACTCTAGTGGTGTTAGATAAACCAGTAGAGGTACTAGCAGAACCAGAATATTATGAAAGCGATGTCACCAACTGAGTCAAAACGGAAATAAAGTGATGGAACTAAGTATTAATAACCTCCTTGGGAGGCAACTGAGTATGAGTGTCACCCATAGGGGTAGGATTAGTAGGAATAGTTGGAACTCTGTGAGGATAAGTATATGCAGTGACCCTTGACTAGGCCTAGACCATAGAAGTTAGACAAGCTCCGTCCATATTGTCCTTAGATGAGATAGAAGATTTTACATGAACATCAGATTTTCTCAGAGGCATGATTTAAAAAATGAGCAAATACAAATCAGAAATATCCAATACCTTAGACTTTATAGCTTAAAAATAAGACAACAGGAAAGGAAAACATTCCTAAATGTCTCAAAGATTCTCTCTTATAAGTGTGGCATGCTACACACCCATAAAAGAGTCTCTACTTTACACAACTTTATGGATACCCAATTGACCATAAACTTTGACTATGGTACCAACACTGTCATAACTCTAACTAGGGCCTGGTCATGATATGTATCTCGAGAACCACATGAACCAAAGATCACCCACTTCACCTTACCTAACGATAAAATCAACCACAAGAGTCAAATAAATTTCGAACCTATAATAAGATAGTGCAATATAAGACTAACAACAATTCAATATGTATCTTAACCATTTATCACCAACACAGAATAATCCATCACACCTAATTCCACAGTAATCCACAAAACCTCTACAATCCAAAGTCAATAAAATGTTAAGACATGGCCTCGACAATAGCAAAAATCTAAGTCTAACAAAGTCTATGACATAGAGTAAAAACACCATGAAATAAAAGCCTTTTGAACTATGGAAGGTCACCACTGTAATGTTAATTCAGGAGCCACTTGAATACCTGGTCATTGTCTAGGAAAAGAAGAAAAAGCTTCGGTCCCTAATCACATAGGAATATAGCGTTCGGAGATAGTTAATGGTTGGAATGCTAGCATGTAACTGAGGGATAAGGATAAGATAATATCAATATGTAAAATCAAGTCAAAACCTTATATGCAATCACATGTATACATATACTTATATATAGTGCTATGAAAAGGGAACAAGGCTTATCATGAACTTTGAAAATATTAACCTAGGTTGTGTAGAATAACCATCATATAACAAGGCACCCCCGAGATATATAGCCCTTTCTTTTCCCTAGCTAAAAGGGCCTCTGTGCATCTAGCTTAACAAACTAGAGAATATCCATATCTGTATATACCATTATAAGGTAGTTGAACCTCGTGACATAAATAAGCTGACATAAAACCAATGTATACAATATGGGGGACTCGAACCTCCCATTCATACACTTATTTAGGGAATTCAAACCTCCTAGTCATATAAAAACTCGCACCGACTAGTGCAATTTTTAATGTTAGTCCTTTGGACTTTACTTTTATGGCCCGGCTACACATGTTGCTTTAAATCCCAATTATAGCATTCTTTACACATACACAAAACCATTAGTCCAATTACTTACCAAAGGCATCCCGTTGGTATCATCATACCAACCCACTTGGAAGCGTACAATATACCATAACCAGTATCATTCAATATTTGGGACTCAAATCCATAGGTTATATAAAGACAATAATTTAATTTAACATTTAGGGACTCGAACCCATCAGCCAATTAAATACCAAGGTTACAATTCAACATCATTTGTCACCCACAAGCTTTTCATAAAATAATTTTCCAACCATTTAAATTATTAAGTCAATGCCTTAGTTAAAATCACAATTCAATTCAATTTATGGTCACTAAGACCTTTACAAAATCATTCATCCTTAATAAACATTCTTGTATCAAGCATTAGTTCAAAAAATAATTTATCATGTGGTAAGATCCTTCTCATGGATATTTTCACAAATAAGTTGAGGGCAATCCATTAGCAAGCCATTATTCATGTCAAAAAAACATCAAGACAGGGTTAATCATGATGTCTTAGTTTAAATCACAATTTCCAAGCACCCACATATGCAAAACCATTATCAAATCATTCATAAACACATTTTAAGACATGAGAGTACAATATTCAACAATATGCATTCGAACCTTCAACCACGGAATACAAAACCCTTATTTATTATTCAAGAACAATGTTTAAAACTTATTATTTTTATGAAATAACAATCAAGGAAGAGTCACATGGCCGAATTACAAATTTTTAGGGAGAGATTTGATTTTTAAGCCTATGGGTGACCACCTTGATGAAACCTTAGCCCAATCTTCTTAAGAAGTTTTTGGAGTGCTTAAGAGAGTATTTGATCTTCAAATATGAGAAATAATGGACCAAATACTGTTATAAGATGTGCGTTCTCAAGGTTTTGAGGTGGGAAATATTTAAAATACCCTTAGCTTAAATGTTCTGAAAGACTTACTGGACGGTAGGTTTGGCCCCTTCACTCATATCCACATCATAAGAGTGGTACCGTCTACTAGTATATTGATAAGAATATTGGACATCACATTCTATCTAACTTATGACTCATTATCCTAAATTGTACAGTACCATACAACCAGTTTGCTCAAATTGTACTCTAAGAAGATGTCATGGCTAGACACTAAACAGCATACGATTTAGCACTGTATTTCTCGTATTATGTACATACGACTCGTATGATGTCTTATAGCACCAAGAAAAGAACTTGACAATGTGACACTGACCAACATAATACTAGGGTCCTTGACCTATACACACATCATATGAGTCGTATGATGTAAGTCGTATGATGCATAGAAAGTCAAGACTCAGGAAATTTTGCAAGGGCCAAAGCTTGGGGTGTTTCAAAAATATCATAAATGCAATGCTTGTATCCATAATATGTCAATACTCCATAGTCCTATGTTTTTTGAATCCATCAAATTCCCTAGCACATCCATGTTTATCCGATATGATTTGGTTGTGGGTTTGGGTTCCACCCTATATTCTACCTAACAAACATGGTACTTTGACTACATTGATAACGTCCAAGAAACACCTCCTTTTGATGATGATATGGTCGCTATCAAGATGTAGTATCCTAACTAGTTTTGGGGTCAAATTCCTAGGGAAAATGTGGTTTGATAGATCCCAATAGTTACAGTCAATGGGGAAAATAGAAAAGTAAATGGGGAGATTTATGTGTAGTCGTATTAAATACAAAAATATTAACTTAGCTGAAAATTAGTCTTGAGTGAAAACTAGGATTGTGTTCCCCCTGGTATATCAACTCAGTAGGTTTATGTGAATTGTTGAACCAACTCAATACCTTACATGCAGAATCAATAAGTTATGTACCTCCTACAGTCTTTTGGACAGGCAGGAGGATTTCACCCTTTACCTATTGAGTCTTAGACTGTCGTGTTACTAACCCTTACCTTTATCCCAGTTAACTATCACCTTTTGATTTTCATGTTATTAGATAAAGGATAATAATTATTCATATATACCATTGTGTTGTAATGGATTGACTATTATCTCCCTAAATTATTGTTTCTTTATCTTTTAATAGTTACTACCCCTTTGTTACAGCAATTAGTAATATCTAGGAAGGATATTAATGTGTCCATCCATTAAGATATCAATAATATCGAAGTTAAAGCAATTCATGCCATAGGTGTTGGTTTACCATCAAAAATCTCTTTTTCTCTACTTTCATCAATTTGCTAGGAATTCCACAACCCTAGCTATGGGTCTTAGCTACTCATGATTGTGAATAAATCAATAACATTCATATTGGAAAGAAAATGTGAAATCACAATGATACGATGAAAGAAAACTCACAACCGTAAATTGAATAATAATTAAAAGTCAATACAATGGAATCTTAAGATCAAAGATGGATCTTGAAATCAAAATATCTTTTTATGTTTTAAAAGTTTTTCTTCTCTATATCTCCTCTTTCTCTAACTAAAAAGTACATAAAAGGTGGTTATAGTATAAGAGAAAAACCTAAAAACTAAGCACAAATGAAATAGAAGAAAACCGAGTTGGTGGCTGCCTACTCCCTGCATGTGTAGTCTAGCAGGTCATAGGTACTACCTGCGGCCTAGGCATAGGGTGCAGTCAGTAGAAGTAAAAATCCTGCAATGTTTAGCTCCTGGGATTTTAACTATCTGGGACCTAATTTTTGTACATGTGGCCCGTTGGTCCTACTTGAAGACACATGTTGATTTGGTAGGTGTCAGGAGTCAGTTTTTTGCTCTTCTTCGACTCTCAAATATGCAGTAATCATGATCAAGATGGAAAACATCCCAACAATCCATTATTTCTCCAAAAGTAACCAAAAATCCTTTTTTCACCATTTTTACGAACTTATCATCCACAACATGGTTTTCTGCAAAACATACCCAAAATAGATCAAATCTAAGAAAAACCCTCAGAAACTTGCATATATTCCTGATGATTATCAATTATGACCTCAAATAAGATGAGGGCATTTTTTTATCAAGCCAAATTTCATGTGAAAAATCATCAAGTCAGATTAATCATGACCTCTTAGTTTAAATCACAATTTTCAAGCACCCATATGTTCAAAACCATTATCAAATCATTCGTAAATAAAAGTTAAGACATGAGAGTACAATACTCAACAATATGCATTCAAACCTTCAACCATGGAATGCAAAACCATTATTTTTGATTCAAGAACAATATTTAAAACATATGATTTTTATGAAATTACAATAAAGGAAGAGTCATATGGATGAATTACAAAGATTTAGGGAGATATTTTGATTATTAAGCTTCTAGGTGACCACCTTGATGAAACCCAAACCCAATCTCTTTGAGAAGTTTTTGGACATTTTAAGAGAGTGTTTTGATCTTCAAACATGAGAAATAAAAGACCAAATAGTGTTATAAGAAGTGCGGTCTTAAGGTCTTAGGGTGGGAAATATTTAAAGCACCCTCAGCTTAAATGTTGTAAAAGACTCGCAGGAGGGTTGGTTTGGCCCCTTCACTCATACACACATCATACGAGTGGTACCGTCCACTCATATATTAATAAGATTGTTGGAAATCACATTCTATCTAACTTATGACTCATTAGCCTAAATCGTACAGTGCCGTACAACTAGTTCCTTCAAACTATACCCTAAGTAGATGTCAAGGATAGACACTAAACAAGTTAGATAGAATGTTACTATCTAAGTTATGTACCTCCTACAGTTGTTTGTACAAGCAGGAGGATTTGACTCTTTGCTTATTGAGTATTAGAGTGTCGTGTTACTAACCCTTACCTTGGTCCAAGTTAACTATCACCTTTCAAGTGTCATGTTATTAGATTAAGGATAATAATCATTCACATATACTGTTGTGTTGTGATGGATCAACTATTAATCCCCAAATTGTTGTTGTCTTTATCTTTAAATAGTTAGTACCCCTTTGTTAAAGCAAGTAGTAATATCTAGGCGGGATATTAATGTGTCTACCCATTAAGAAATCAATAATATATAAGATAAAGCAATGCATGCCATAGGTATTGGTTTCCCGTCAGCAATCACACTTTCTCAATTTTTCTCAATTTGCCTGGGATTCCACAACTCTATCTATAGTTCTTAGCTCATCATGATTGTGAATAAATTAATAACATTCATGTTGGAAAGAAAATATGAAATCACTATTAATTTTATAAAAGTTACATTACAATCACAATCACAAGATGAAATCACAATCACAAGATGAAACCACAACCCATCCTAGTTTAAATTAATTTTCAAAATTATAATTCCAACTTGTCTTTGTTAACTCTCTAACTTGGTATCAATTTGTAAAAGTATATTGTTTTCCTACTTTAAAATATTCATTTCTTGGGGTGAATTCCTCATACTCTGTCCTGATATATAATTAAACATGGAATGCATTTACTTTGTAGGTTAGTAATAGTTTATGTTTTATGCATTAATCTAATCATCAAATGAGAAACCATAAGTTGAAATGAGCAACATATTTGTTCATTATTTTGTTTGTTGTTGCTAGGCATTCATTAGGTGGTTTTCTCCCACTCTTTTATCCAATCTTCTCATTAGAGATTAAGTACCTATTTGGTCATTATATTGTTAGCACTTTTGGGAATTTTTTTTGCAAAATTTTTTTGGACATAGAATTTTGCAAGCTTTGAGAAATCTTTTCAGCAAAACATACTTTTACTTTTGCCACGAGCATAATTGTAGTGAGGTTGAGTGATCTCTAGTCAGTTTTGGGACTTTGTCCTAGCTGGAGCTCTAGGAAAGTTAAAAATCCATCAGAAAAATCTAGATCGTGGTTCCTACCTATATAATAGAAGATGTTTTTATGGGGTTTCAACTCAAATATTCTCTCTCAAGGCTAGTTGTTTGGTTAGACTTCTTCGTTGGGGCTAACCTTCCCCTAGAAATAACTTAGATCTATTTCTAACTTAGATCTCTTTCTAAAAATGTTAGCTCCTTATCACTTAATTTTGTATATTTTTTATCTAAAAGCTTATTATCTTTTGCAACTTTTGCTTTACCTCGATGCCTCTAATCATATCCCACTTACTTAATAAAAAGAAAAAAGAGAGTTACTAAACAAAAATGGATATCATCCATAAATCATAGTCTTATTTGAATTATTAGCATCCTTAGAGAGCTAGTTGAGGTAAAAAAGTTTTTGAATGCGTACATGTTTCTTTTGCTAACACAACATCAACTAAAGAACATATGTGCCCTTTGGATTCTGACTAATTCTAACCTAAACAAAAAATAATTAACTAAGTGGACAAGTAAGTTAGAATTGAGCAAATCTTCTTTGTTCCATAACTTTTTTCACCATATATATGCAATTTGTTATTCATTGTCTTGTCAGTATTTCTTATCTCTATCCAAATATCCATGTTGCTAGTGATATAATGGAAGTAAAATTGATGAACGATATTAGACCTTCTGTGATATATAGGAAGAATTTGTTCTTTACACTTCTACGGATCAATTTTTCTCCCATCTAATATAGTTGATCAAATCACATCCCCTCAATAAGAAAGACCTAATTTTTTTCAATTTACCCTTGGGTTATTTTGATCATGGCTGCCACAGTGCTCCAATTGAGTTATTAGAGAAACAGTGAGAGGATTATTTAATTACGAACACATACAAAGTTGTTTAGCGAACAAAGACCCAACATTGCTAAAGTTAGGCATATATGATTTGCGTTAGAAGTGAAAAAGGATATCTGGAATAGAAACCAACCTTGAAAATGTAACACGCTCAAATTTTGGGTATTTTTATTTTTTGCCTTCTTGTGCTTGAAATATTGATTTTTGACTCAAACCATGTTTGGGGATGTAAAAAGGGTAACCCAAGAGACTTTTATAATTTTTAGATAAGGTATAGGGTAGTTTTGGTTCACGAAGGCAGTAAGCCCACCTGATAGACCCGCGGTGCAAAAGGTAGTCACCACGATGAGGTCCGCAGCATGGACCTATTTACTATTGCGATTGTTTTGATTAATTAAAATGGGGTAAAGAGTAGTAAGGTCCTTTCACTCATACATGATTTTTAAAACATACAAGGACCAATTCTCATCAATTTTTTAATAAACAAAAGGTCATTTTTCACTATTAAACAACTCTTAAAATTCCCTTTTCAACTCAAGTCTATGGTTCAAGGAAATGATCATCTAGGGTCCTAGAGGTGTGGTATTATTTAAATTTCTGGACAATTAAGGCATGTATCTCTTTTTCTTGAACTTATATTTTCTTATTGGCATAAATTATTTATTATGGCATGGTTTTGAACTGGTTTTTTTAAATAGTTAAGGCTTTTTCATATGATTGGACGTTAAATTAATTTTCCATATTTTTTTATGCAAATGTTAATTTTGTTAATGTTTATGAACATTTTGGGATGCATTTGAATGATAATTAAATAGAGGGTCATGGTTTATCCCTATTTTGATGATTTTACCTTGACATATAGTTTGGAAATAATGTGTCCTCAACCAGTTTGTGAAATTGTTAATGAATATGATTTTTCCATCAAATATGGTTTGGCTTATTCTCTTTGAAACTAATGCGTGGTATAAATAGTTAAAGAGATAATGATTTTGAAAACCTTGTTGGGGTAGGATAGAATCCCCCAAGTGAATGATTTATGTAAACCTTATGAGGTACGATGGAATCCCCCAAGTAAATTTAATAATGGAGACTACAGGGTACGAAGAAATACCCTAAGAGGTGGCTAATGACTTTGCTTGCAACCTATAGTCAGTTTGATGATACCATTTAATAATTCCTTTTTAATTGACTCCAAGAACTGGTGGATAATTTATGTGTAAAAATTTGTAATTGAGAATTAATATAGGTCGAGTTAGCATGCTATGAAGGTGTGAGTCTAAAGGACTGATACTGAAAATTTCTATTTGCCGACGTGAGGGTTGGTCTTAGTGACCGTGTGCTTGAGGGGTATGAGGAAATCCCCCAAATGTATATATGTACATATTTATCATGGAGGGCAAAGGTAATGAAAAAATCTCAGACCTTTTATGATATCTTCAGTTCATGCAGCTAACACACATTAAGGCCCGTTCAGGGGGTGACACTGGACGTATATAGCCCATGGGTGGATTTTATGATAGTTAAGCTTACAATCTAGGATAAGGTTTTAAACATTCATATTAAGTCTTGTTCCCTATCCTGGCATAGTATATATATATACATATATATATATTTACATATATATATATATTTGTATATGGCTGCACACATTGGATTTGGACTGTTTTAAATTATTTTGTATGGAATTAATTGTTTCCTTACCCCTGAGTTACATGCTAGCGCTCCAACTGCTAACCATCTTCTGATGTTGTAGTCCACGTGATGTAGGATCTGTCCATACTGCTACTCCTCCTACTCAAATATTAGATGTTCATTGTTGATACGTGAGTTGACTTGAAGTGATGATCTTCCATTATTTGGAAGACGTCATTTCATGTATGGTTTCTTAAGCCATAGACTTTATTTCATATTTATTTTAGCTATGGTCGGTGGCATATCCCGACACTTTATTACAACTCGATTTTCGGTTAGAGGCTTTGTTGGACTACTGAGGACTTAAGTATTATGGTTGTCATTTGGTACTGGATTTTAGTACTATAGATAGATTTGGATTTTTATTTTATACAGACTTTTGAGTTAATCGTTAACATCTTGTTTTATATTGGTATTCATTTGTTGCGGGTATTCTCAGCTATATTACAATAGGTTTAGGAGTTGGTATCCGATTCTTGGAGGACTTGAGATGACCATCGTTATTCGGACCAGGTTTGGTTCATGACAAAGTTGGTATCAAATCCTAGGTTTTGGTGTCATGGGGTATCCTCAAAGACATGTTAAGTAGAGTCTCTTTTATGGATGTATAGCACACCATACTTATAAGAGAAAGGTTGTTAGGAATTTAAGAATGTCTCTTTCTTATTGTCTTATTTTTGGGCTATTGAGCCTAAGTTCATGTGTTCCTCTAACTCCTATTTATTTGCCTTTTATATTGTGCCTCCCAGACGATTTGAAGCTCATGGAAACTCATTTGTCCCACCTAAGGACAATGTGGACGGCATTTGTCCTACTTCTAGGGTACAAACCCAATCTAGGGTTGCTTTTTCTAATTGTCCCTACTGAATTCCGCCAGTCTTCACTGATCTTTCTCCAGTTGGTGGTACTCATACTTATCCACCTCAAGGAGACATTACAAATATGAGTTTTGCTAATTCATTTATCTATTTACTCAATTGGTGACATCTCAGTCATGTCAGTTGGGTTCTACTACTAATGTTGGGAGTTCATCAGAGGCCATTAAAATTGGCCAATTTATGAGGTTAAGCCCTTCTACTTCTACTAGTACTATTATTTAAGAGGATCCTTAAAGTTTTTTGTATGAGATAGAGAATATTTTTTGGTTTATGCATGATACTGTGATGGAGGGTGTGGAATTCATATCAGTTAAAGGATATGATGTACCAATGGTACGATTAGTGGGAATATCTTAGGGGTGATGATACAATGTTTGATTTATGTGATGACTTCTCTAGTTCCTTTCATGACAACTTTTTTCCTCAACAGTTGAGGGAGGAAAAAGTAGAGGAGTTTGTGAATTTGAAGAAACACAGGATGACAGTGAAGGTGTATGCCTTGAAATTCCACATGTTGTCATGATATAATTCGAAGATATGAACATCTTTAGACTTATGGTGTATATGTAACAGGTTAAGAATGAGAAGAAGAGGAAAGCAGATATCGGAGAGAGATAGAGTAAGAAATTTTAGTATTCATATCATGGTGAAGGTCAGCAAGAGAGCAGTAAAGATGGTAGGAAGTGGTCCAAGAAGAAGTGGGGTAACTCTTAATCATATTCGACAGCTAGTACACCTTATCCAAAGCCATTTGAAGATCATTATTTCTAGATTATTGATGTTTATAAGGTGCAGAGTGTCTAATCTCAAGACAGTGGGGACCTATTATCTCCATTATATCCTCCTTTAAAGTTTTATGGTTGATTTAATCATTATTTTTGTGATGAAAGAAAGAATAGGTGTTTTAATTATGGTTAGATTGGTTATTAGCATTAGAAACCTTCAAAGGTTTATTCTGGGGCAAACAAGGTTCTTATTGCTACTTCATCAGATCCTGCACCAAAGGGTGCCATTTCTAGATCTGGCAGTGGTCAGAATAGCCTGTATCCTCTTAATACCAGTCAGAAGTTAGAAGCATCTCTTGATGTGGTCACTGGTATATTAAGACTCTCCTCTCTTGATGTGTATTGTTTACTTAATATAGGCTCTACCCTTTCTTATGTGACCCTATTTGTGGCTGTGTATTTTGGGTTTAGTCCCAAGTGCATTTCTTATCTCTTTTCTATTTCTACCTAGTGGATGACTCGAGGGTCGCTCTAAGGGTACATTGGGGTTGTGTTGTATCTGTTGGTTGTACGAAAACCTTGGTTGATCTATTTAAATTCGACATGTTAGATTTTGAAGTTATCTTAGGAATAGATTGGTTGCAGTCGTGCTATACCTCTTTAGACTATTGTACCTATAAGTTCATCTAAAAATTCCCTAATGAGCTAGTTATTGAGAAGGAGGGGAGTTCCCTAGTGCCTAAGAGAAGGTTCATATCGTATCTTAGAGCTTAAAATTGATTTCTAGGGGATGTCTTCATCATCTAGTCTGGGTTAATTATTTTAACTCAGAGGGTCCTTCATTATAATCTATTTCTATAGTTAGTGAATTTTACTAGGTTCTCCCGAATGATCTTGTTGGTGTACCCCTTGATAGGGAAATTAATTTTGGGATTGATCTTCTTTTAGACATACATCCTATTTATATTCTTTCTTATAGGATGGTTCTGACTAAGTTGAAGGATCTTCTTGACAAAGGTTTTATTTACCCTAGTGTGTATCCGTCGAGTGCTCCTATTCTATTTGTCTGTAAGAAGGGTGGTTCTCTTCGGATGTGTATTGATTATCGTTAGTTAAATAAGGTGACTATGAAGAATAAGTACCCTCTTCCTATGATTGATGATCTGTTTGACACACTTCAAGGTGCTAACTATTTTTCTAACATTAACCTTCGATTAGAATATAATCTGTTAAAGATTAGGGAGGAGGATATCCCTAAGACTGTCTTTCATATGTGGTATGGACATTTTAAGTTCTTGGTTATGACATTTGGTTTGGATAATGCCCCGACAATATTTATAGATCTCATAAATAGGGTATTCAGTTAATCCTTGGATTTATTGTGATTGTGTTTATAAATGATATTATCGTAGATTATAAGAGTGAGGTAGATCATGCCAATAACCTTCATGTCTGTTGCAGACATTAAAATATTAGCAATTGTATGCTAAGTTTTTGAAGTATGAGTTTTAATTGATTTTTCTTACTTTTTTGGGGTCATGTTATTTCTAGTGAAGGATCATGGTGGATCCCCAAAAGGTTACGGTGGTTAATAAGTGGCCTAGGCCTGTAACTCCAATTGATATTCACAGCTTCTTGGGATTAGCAGTTTATTATAAAAGGTTTTTGGAGATCTTTTCATCGATTATTGCACCTTTGACTTAGTTGACTCAGAAAAAGGTGAAGTTTCTATGGTTGGATGCTTGTGAGCGGAGCATTGAGAAGGTAAAAGATAAATTGACTTCTTCTCCAGTTTTGATATTGTCAAAGGTAATAATGGATTCATGGTTTATTGTGATGCATCCCATGTAGTACTTGGTTATGTATTGATGCAACATAATAAGGTGGTCACGTCTATTTCTAAGTAGTTGCAAGTTCAAGAGAGGAACTATCCATCCTATGTTTTGGTATTGTTATCCATGTTGTTTGCATTGAAGGTTTCGTGGCATTTTCTATATGGGGTTTATGATTACATCTTTTCTGATCATAAAATCCTGCAGTATATTTTCAACCAGAAGGAGTTTAATCTCAGGCAGAGAAAATAGCTTTATTTGCTCAAGAACTATGATATGATTGTCCATTATCATCCAGGTAAGGCTAATACGGTTTTTGATACTTGTAGTAGGTTATCTACAGAGAGTTTGTCTTATTCTGAAGAGGAAAAGTGAGATTTACTGAAGGATATTCACCATTTAGCTAATCTTAGAGTTTGTCTCCTAAATTCTGAGGATAGTGGTGTGTTGGTGTAAGAGGTGGCGAAGTCATCTCTTGGTGTTGAGGTGAATGAGAAGCAAGTATTGGATCCCATCTTGATACAGACCAAGGATGATCTGGGTAGGCAGAAGGCGATTATATCTTGAGGTATAAAGGGAGGTTATGTGTTTGCGATGTGAATGGGCTGTGAGGTAGAATTTTGGATAACTCATGAGTTACGTTATTCAGTTCACCTTGTTTCAATGAAGATGTATCATGACCTTAAGGAGATTTATTGGTGGAATAATATGATGAGAGATGTAGCTACTTTTGTGGTTTAGTGCATGGTATGTCAACAAATTAAAGTGGAACACTAGAGCCTTGGTGGGTTGTCAAAAGAATTTAGATATTTTTATGGAAATATGAAATGATAAAAATGGATTTTGTTACTCATCATCTGCGGTCTTGAAATTAGTTTGATTCTATTTGGTCATCGTGGATAGGATGACTAAGTCTGTTCACTTCTTGCAAATAAGGACTAACTATTCTAGTGAGGATTATGCAAGGTTGTTTATTCATGAGGGCTTTAACTTGTATGGTGCTCCAATTTATATTATTTTGAATCATGGTACTTAGTTTTCATCACATTTTTTGTGGTTGTTTCCGCAATGTTTAGGGACTAAAGTGACCCTTAGTATTATTTTCCATCCGCAGATGAATGGACAAGCGAAAAGGACTTTTCAGACTCTAGGGGATATGATTTGGGCTTGTCTAATTTACTTTCGTGGTAGTTAGGTTGACCACTTACCTCTTGTAGAGTTTGCGTACAAAAATAGTTATAACTCTAGCATTGGCGGCTCCGTTTGAGGCATTAAATGGTAGGAAGTACAGATCTCCCATTGTGTGGTTCAAATTTGGTAAGGAGAGGTAATTCAGTTTTGATTTAGTACATCAAGCTATGGATTAGATGAACGAGATTTAGGATAAGCTTAAAACAACTGCCCAATGCCTCCAAAACTTCTATGCATACATAAGGCAAAGAGAGTTGTAGTTCTATGTGGTTGATTGGGTGTTCTTAAAGGTGTCTCCCATGAAGGGAGTTATGCATTTTGATAAAAAAGGGAAACTCAATCCCTGATTTATTGGTCCTTGATTTTGAAAAGAGTGGCGATTGTTGTATATGAGTTGAAGCTGCCCTCAAGTTTAAGTTTTATTAACCCTGTGTTTTATGTCTCCATGTTAAGAAAATGTGTTGGTGATCCTTCCTTCGTGGTGCCTATCGAGAATATTGGTGTCTCGAATTCCCTATCTTATGAAGAGGCCCAGGTGGAGACCTTGGATAGGCAAGTTCGTAGGTTGCGGACAAAAGATATATCTTTGGTAAAGGTCCTTTGGAGGAAACATAAAATGGAAGAATGCACTTGGGAAATGGAAGAGGAAATAATGCTAAATATCTATTTCTATTCTATGTGACGGATGAAGAAGCTTGAGGAAAGAATTTCATTTTTTCTTTTTACCATCCAAATTTATCCTTTGATTCTAGTGCATTATTATTATTCTCATGTGAAACGTGTGATAGCTCATCATTTGAAGAAGAATAATCCATAGAGGGATAATGTAACACCCTCAAATTTTAGGTATTTTAGTTTGGCCTTTTCATGCTTGAAATACAGATTTTTGAACCAAATCATAATTGGTGATGTAACAAGGGTAAACCAAGAAATTTTTAGAATTTTCGTATGGGATTCATGGAATTTTGGGGCCACAGTGGCAGTAAGCCTCAGCGATAGCCCCGTGGTGCGGAAGGTAGTCACCGCGATAAGGTCCACGATGCGGATCTATATATTTTTTGATTATTTTATTTAATAAAAAAGGGAGTAGGGTAGTAAGGTCAATTAACTCATACACGGTTTTTAAAACATACAAGGACCAATTCTCATAAGTTTTTCAATACAAAAAAGGTCATTATTCACTCATAAACACTCTCTCTAAAAATTCCTTTTTCAACTCAAGGCTCGGGTTTAAGGAGATGACATCTAGTGTCCTAGTTGTGTCGTATTCTTTGAATTTCGTGGTAATTAAGGCATTTATTTGTTTCATTTGAACTTATATTTTGTTATTAGCATAAATTGATTATTATGGTATGGTTTTGATGTATGTTTTGAAATAGTTGAAAGGCTTTTGACATCATTAGTCATTAAATTGATTTTTGATGGTTAATTATGCTAAATAAATGCTTTATTAATTTTTATAAGCATTTTAGGATGCATGGGAATGATAATTAAATGGAGGGGTCATGGTTATAATTAAATGGAGGGGTCATGGTTAATCCCTAACTTGATAATTTTGCCTTTATATATGATTTGGAAATAATGTGTCCTCAACCTGTTTGTGAAATTGTCAATGAATGTGATTTTGTCATATAATTTGGTTTGGATTATTCTCTATAAAACTAAAGCATAGTATAAACGGTTATATAGTTAATAATGGTTTTCTAAACCTTGTGAAGTATGATGGAATCCTCTCGGTGAATGATCTATGAAAACTTTCTGATGTACGATAGAATCCCGCAAGTGAGTTTAATAATAGATTCTGGGAGTTATGAAGGAATCCCTTAATTGTTGGCTAATGACATTGCTTATAAGTTATAGTCGGTATGAAGATACCACTTAACAATGCCTTATTAATTAACTCCTGAAATTAATGGATGGGTTATTTGTAAAATGTTTTAATGACAAGTTAATGGGGGTTGTGTTAGCTAGCCTTGAAGGTGTGAGTCCGAATGAATGATATTGAAAACTCATGTTTGCCGATGTAAGGATTAGTGTTAGTGATCGTGTGCTTGAAGTGTACTAGGGAATCTCCAAAGAGTATATATGTAAATATGTACCATGGAGGGTGAAGGGTACTTTGTAATCCTCAGCTTTTATGATATCTCTGGTTCAAGCGGCTAAAATACTAGCACTCCCAAACCTTATGTGCATTAGATTTTGACTAGTTTGAATTATTATGCATGGAATTAACTATTATCCTATGTCTGAGTTACATGATAGAGCTCTAACTACTAACCATCTTCAAAGGTTGTATACCTATGCAATGCAGGAACAGGCCATACTTCTACTCCTTCTTAGTGATTAGGTGTTCGTGGTTTGTTCATGAGTTGACTTGAAGTGGCAAGCTTCCATTCATTGAAATACGTAGTTTCATGTTTGGTTTTTTATGTCATAGATTTTATTTCATATGTATGTTGGCTTTGGTCGGGGGCATGTCCCGACCCTTTTTTGGTACTCGATTTCTTGTTAGAGGCTTTGTTGGACTATTGTGGACTTGGGTATTATGGTTGTCATTTGGCATTGGATTTTCATATTGTGGATAGATTTGGATTTTGATTTTATATAGACCTCTGAGTTTATCTTTCATATCTTCCTCTATATTGATATTCATCCGCTGCTAGGTGTTCTCAGTCATATGGGAATAGGCTTAGGGGGTGCTCTCCGATCCTTGGTGGACTTGAGATACCCATCCCAATCAAGCACTGGTTTGGGTCATGACTGAAAAACAACCTAATTATGAATTTTATCTCGGTAAGTTGCTCTTATACTGGATCTCTTCTTTTTTTCTCTCTTTTTAAAGCTTGGGGACATAATTTGAATTTTTAGTATCATCTAGGAAATGTAATCTTAGCTTACTTTTGAGTATGTTTTTCTATCAATTTCTCCTAAGCCCAGTTTCTTAGGTAAAAGCTTTTACCCGACAAGACAATCTAAAGGCCAACAACAAGAACAATATCACCAAGTACCCTGGAAGAAAAATATTATAGTTTGTGTTAGGTGAAACTTATAAGAGCTTTACCAAAATTACCTTCCCAAGTTTAATTGTTTAGATAAAATTATTGTACTTAATATACCTGAAATAACCATGCTTAACGCATTAAAAGATAAGACGAAAATAGGGCCCATGACTTTCATTATGACTCCTTGGATGTAATATGCAAGTCTAGAATAGAATATTCTCTGGATTGTGACATCCAATGTCAGAAGCTTTTAATAGGTGTAACTTTATTAGTGATCATTGATTGGTAAAAATTATTCTTCTAGATTTCTTTTCCTTAACTTCTCTCATTTTCCAGAGGTAAGTTGATTGTTGTAGTGGTTAGGGAATATTGATCTTAAAATTCATGTCTTATATCAACCGTTATTCATTGTCCTTGCAAAATTTGTTCTTGCAGATTTCTAAAGATAAAAGTTACAAGTGAAGATGCAAGTTTGGATAATGTATAATCTCACTATTATTTTGCTAAAAACATTATGTAAAACTTGACATCATATTTTAACTTGGGATGTTAATTTGTTAGTTTTTTTTTTGTTTAGAAAATATTTAAACTATTGATATTAGCTCGGGCTATTAATTGGTTAAGTTTTTTTGGTTTAGCAAATATTAAAACTATATTTAACATTCTTTGACATTTTCAAAAGAAACTTTATATTTAGTAATGAAATATATAACTTTTATAATTTGAATTTACAAGACGTACCATTGGTAGTAAATTAGAGACAAGAATGTTTAATTTCTAAATATTAATCTAGGGTAAGTTACTTGCTCATCTCTAAGGGTTAATCAAGGAGGAGTTAGTTTCTCATCTTTGAATGTTAATCAAGGAGAAATTAGTTTCTTGTCCCTAAAGGTTAGTTTTGGATAAGGTAGTCTCTTTGCACTAAGGATTAATCTAGGACGAGTTAACTGCTCTTCATGATAGAATAATTTAGGACAACATAGTTACTCATAGTAGAAGACATTTAGCAATCAGAGAATAACTACTTTTAAAAGATGAAAATCATCTATTTGGGATGAGATATACAATCTCCAAAAGTGTTTTTCAGAACGGATATGTTACCATCTCTAATGATATTTAATGACCAACTAGAGTACCTCATCGCAATAGACCTTTAGCGAAGGAGGCCACTAGGAGGAGCCGCGACCACCATTTTCCCTTCCTAATTGAGCATTTACAAAAATATTTGGACACTTAGGGACCGAATTTCCCTTCCTTCGAGGTTGTTTTTCTTGTAGTATGTGGAGCTTGGTATTGGAGAAGGACATTTGGCTTTGGATCTTGGTATTGAGGTTGGAACTAGAAGATTGATTGAGAGCTCTAAAGTTTTGAAGAAGGAATGGTAATCTTGGGCTTGAATTTCCTTTTTAATTTACTACTTGAATCAATGGACACTACAATTATGTCTTCACTTTTCTTCTTCGGGAATATAGAGATCCATACCATATTGTAGTTTTGATAATTTTTTTTATTTGAATACCTTCTTTTAGTGATTTATAAGTATTTACCATATTTGTGAACATTGAATGAATTGTCTTTACCATTCTAGTATGACTCTCCTTCTTGAGTGTAGAAGAATTGCACCATATCTTCCTTGGCCATTTGAGGTTGTACTTGAGAATCTTTCTTCTGCAATTGAAAATCATACTCCTAAAAATATTCATTGCTTTTTTGCTTAATCCTGTCTAGTAAATGTCGGATAAGGACTATTTATACATTATATGGGAACCTATAGAGAAAGTCTTTGGCAACAACTTACCAATCAGAACAATTTTTCAGTTCCTGGGTTGAAAGCAAATCCAAAGCTTCACTACTTAAACTCTACTTAAACTTTGACTAAATAGGTGCATTATAAATGCCTCATTCCTTTCTATTCAGACTATTTGGTCAAAATATCTACTTAACTAAGCCATGGCATTTTCAGCACCGCTGAATGTTCAAATTTTGGAACCTTGTATCTTTCTGGTAGGTCTATACTGGGATGGACACACAAATCATCATAACCAAGGACATCATTACCTATTGTCCCATGAGACACTTTGATCGTCATAATCTCTTTATTCATTTTCAACCAATTTTTCTTCATGCATAATCCTCTATTTTTTTTTGTCTTTAATGGTCTACCTTGGGATTGGGAAAAGGGTTATAGAACTGACAGGTATGATGACATGGAAATCAGTTGGAGGCACAAGTCAAATGTTTGAAGGATTTTTAATAGTGGTGGAAAGGTTTTTGTATCCTAAACTGGGATTTTAAGGATGAGTTGAAGTTTGATTTTAGGTAGAGAGGGAATTTTAAGTGTTGTGGGTGTTTTGTGGAGTGCGAGAGTGGTTTTGTGGCATTTAAAAGTATATTTGTGGAGTTAGGGAATGAATTCGTGAATTAAGAAGGGGTTATAGTGATGGTAAGCACAAATTGTTGTCTCAATTGATATTTTAGATGGGTGGAGTGTGAGTTTGATAAACTAATGGATTATTAAAGATAGGGCCTAGGGTATGTTGATAGGCAGAAGAGAATGATACATTATTTCAGTTACACTCGAGTTAGGGGCATTGACTGAAGAAATTTAGAGTAGGGGACCATTCCCTCCTGGAAAAGGAGCATTAGTAGTAATGGATAGATTAGTCAAGTCTCTAGTATAATTCATCTCCTCTTAAGTTTTCTAATGAGTTCAGCAATGATATCACTTTTTTTCTATAAAAACATTAACCCTGATTGTCCATGCATTGTTATCAGCACTTGCAGTCATTTTTAAATGATTTCTAAGGCATGGAACTTTGCGAGCTTTTTATCAGGTGAAATAAGAATGTTTAGCCGGATTATTTTAACCTAGAGTAGTTTCTATTATCAATGAGATAAAAAATAATTCAAAGACAAATATGTTAGATCCCATTATTAATAATCAATAAAAGATAATCACCAAGGGAGAAAGCATATGAAGTTGTTTCTATCACACGTGAATTGATCCATAGGGTAATGATGAATCAAAATTTTTCATAAATAGGATTTTTCTCAAGGGTCCGGATAAGTAGAATTTATAAGGAAGGTCCAACTCTTATTCTTCCCATCCTTATGTATTCTTTCAGCAAAGTGGGGGATAATAGAGTTTTTAAAGATAGGGGCGGTCCAAAAAACTGCCTATGTATCTCATGGAGGACAAAATAATCCCTACATAGTTTGAATAGTTGTAAAAAGGATTATTTTCATTTCATTCACTAAAATTCATTACATTAAGGAAAATGTAAATACTTGGAAAATAAAGATAGGCATACTTTCTACATTTAAAGTTTGATTCTAGGAAGTGGAAACATGGCATCCACCTTTTGTAGTTCTTTCGGAGACTTGCACAAACTCTGAATCCCTTAGGTATTTCTTATCACAGCTTTGAGTGTAACTTTCACAAACATTTGTTTGGGATGCATTGTTTTATCTAAGGGAGACCTTAATGATTTATTTTTGGATGCTTTAAGTTCCAAACCATCCTTTTTATTTTTTTTAGCATAATTCCTTTTTAGCTTTCCTTCCATTAACTCTCAATTTATTTCAGTAATTATTGCTTCAACTTCAATTGTCTATCAATCCAACTCCTTGTCTCTTTCAAAAGCTACTTCTATTTTGATGGAGAATTTTGTCACACTTCCTGTGGATCTCATCAATCTCTTGTTGAATTGAAGGTATATTTCTCCATGTGAAAGGCGTTTCCATATCCATCTTTTTGGACAAACCTTCTTGTAGCTTTTCACCTACCCCACTTCAAAGAAGAAATATATTCTTTTGTACTTTCTAAGTGCTCTATAGATATCGTACTAGATAATCGGGTCTAGATAGAAGTAATAAATTGATCCTCGTGTATACTAGCCCTTGAAAAGAATTTGGACCATCATAATGATCTGATTGTTGATGGTGCCATTTTGATTTAAGAAAATACATGAGTCCCAAAAAATCTATGCAAAAAGCTAAAGGTTGAATTTTATTATATTTAAGATAAGTGGAGAATTCCTTCTGGAATTGTATGAACCCTTTACTACCCTTTACCCTGTGTATGTAAAACTCTCAAAAATGAATGCTCAGAGTGTAATGACCCTTCATGTAATTTTCCATATTTCCACATATTTTCACCGTTAAAGCTCTTCTTTAACTGCCTCAAGTCATTTATGACTTGTTGGAACTAACAGTTTGATTACTTGGCAGTTTATTTGGTTTTAGACCCATTTTCCTATTTTAAACTCATTGTTAGTTCTAAATGGCTACTAGGCGAAATCTTTATCTAAATAACCTTGAATGAAAATTCTGGCTATCCCAGCACCTCCAAAATGTCAATTTTAGGCAAGGTAGACCTTTGGTCGGGTCTTGAGGCGCCCAAACTCATTTTAACCTATTAGTCAGAAAGTTAAGAATTTAGAAATTAGGTGTATAAATGACCTCAGATGGAAAATTTAACTATGCCATTGAGTCTAAAAAATCAAATTTGTTGTGTATAAATGGTTTGTTTATGTATATGGGATTCTGGATGATTCTCGATGGCTTGGAAAAGACTTGGGAAATTATCAAGTCTCAATTATATCTATTGTCTTAGATATATCTGGTTCATCGCTATTGTGATGACAAGGGTCAAAACCATGATATCTTTGGCAGTCACTCGGAGGCCACTATCGCAGTGATTATTTTGCGATCGTAACTCACTATAATAGCCTAGTAGATTGCGATCGCAATAAGGGGACATCACAATAGCGACTTTTAACCCTATCGCATTGTACTGCGATCGCAAACAATTGGTTGTAATCATGAGACCTAAGAACTTGGAAAGGGTATAAATACCTCATTTTATGCCAATTTTGTTCATTCTTAATCCATTCTTTTGAGACTAAAACCCTAAAAAGGGATATAACTTAGAATTCAGGCTTGTGGGTAACAAAATTTAGGCTTGTCGGTGATCTAGGATCTTGGCTAACATCTTTTTTCATGATTTCCCTTTAATTTGTTGTAAGATTTAACACTTTTATGGTAAAATTTCCCATTTCTTATTCTAATATCCCAAAATCTTGGGGCTTGATTTTGTAAGACCCCACAAAATTCTCTCGTAGTCTGAGCCTTAGAGTGTGTTCAGTAAAGTGTTAATTCATCCCTAAAAGGTTGAGAAGTGCCTTCCCAAGGGTGGAGTATTTTGAACCGTGTACAATTTCCCTAATATCGATACCAAATTCACCCAAATCCGACACTCGAGCGAAGAGTTAGAGCCATTTTAGTAAGACAGTGCACGACCTATTACTTTAGCAAATCGCGGAGCCAGCCAAAATGGAAATCATCAAAATCTAGTGATCCTCCATGATTATGGCATATCATGCGAATGCTTAATTTCACAGTTATCAATTTTTAGTGCACCAACGCGATTCCACCACGTCCCGATGCTTTTCTAGTTCGCAACCAAGGTGGCAACACTATTTCCACCGCAGCACGCCACCAACTAGTTTCCCAATTGTCTAGTTTCCAGTGATCTAGCGTGATTCCACCGCGTCACGCCAGCATGTAAAATTGAGATTTTTTAGTTTGATTCCAGGGGTGAAAACGGTCATTTTGCGACCCCTATATATACCCCTTAACAGGAGATTTGGCCTCATTTTAACCTAAAAATACTAGTTTTCTCTCAACATTGTTCAAGAATAAGACCTAGGATTTCTAATCCAAGACCCAAGTCATCAATATTCCTCCATAAATCTTGTGAGAATCATATAGCAAGGTGTGCAGATGTTAATTCATGGCTTCCGTTCACCTAAAAAGCTCAGGAATCCTTTTCAAAATTCAAAGCTGCTTATGTTTATGAGTTTCATGATTAATGTGAATTGAAATTTAAGTTTATGGTATTATTGAGTTTTAATTTATGTTTGTTTACAAGGTTTTCAAGCTTTGACCCTAGTATGTGATATTTATGTGATGTTCATAATAAACCCTCTTCAAGTTACTTGTTAAGTGATGTGTTCATGTGAATTAAGTGTAGAAATTGTTTAATAAGCAAAGCATGTTCCCTATATGTTTGATGAAATGCTTATGTGAAGAAATTAGAGCCATCATAGCATGATAACTAGATATCCCCAATTGTGTGCAAGCCCATGCATGTTAAGTATTTGTTGAAAAGCCTCAGTGAATGAATTGTGACATGATAGCATGAAATTTCCTAATTATGTACTCTTAGATACATACTAAGACTTTAATACATGCTAAGTGTTTCATGCAATACCTTGTTGAATGGGGTATGATCCAATAACATGTCTCCCTATACTATCATATGTTTATGATTTTTAAATATTTGAAGAGCTGCTTTAGTTATTGTGATGGTGAATGAATGTTCATGGTTTTGATTGTTCAAGAATGGTTATGTTTTAATTTTATGTTCTCGAGTCCTAGGGGTATTTATACCTGATAAATTAGCTGTAATCTAGAGCCCATGTCAGTTTCCTCAAAAATCTCGACTAAGCCACGACTCTCAGAACTCACTGAGTTATAGAACTCTATACTCTCAGACAGATACAAAACCTAAGAAATCTCAGTACCGCTAGTAATCTGGCCTTATTTCTGTACTCAGGTCAGATCTAGTATTATTTAAGTTTTCAGTTTGGAACTTAGTATCATACAGTCAGATAACGAGATTCAGTAGTATTTCATTAGATACGGAACCAAGTGAATTTAGCATAACTCAGTCAGATCATTCGAGAAATATGATCAATAATAGATTCAACTTAGTTTAATTTTAGTTAAGAATCAATTCAAAGTCTTTCAGTTAGGAGTAGGAGCTAGCACCGAGCGAGTGCAGGGATAGAGGCTCCCCATTAAAGAGGCAGAGTCGTTAGGAGCAATACCTGAACTCCAAAACTATGTAGACAGCGCAGGATGTAGGAGTCACCCATTAGAAAAGGCTTTTCACCCTCTAGATAGGCTTGACTATTCTACTGCCTTAGGCTAGACTTCTTGTGAGGGTCACCTATTAGAGAGGCTTGACTAGAGAGTTCTTTACTCATGGTACAATATTGACACCCTTCTAGCTGTGTTTACGGGTTGGACCCCACCAGTTTAGATTTGGGGCATGTCAGTTATGTGAGAACTCCCACAGTTATAGTTTTAGTATAAATCTTTAGAAAAGAACTCAGAAATCAGGACTGTCAGATACAATCATCTATCTTAGTGAAGAACTCAGATAGTTCAATTTATTCATGAGCCACCCGCTAAATAGGCGTGGTCCAACATAAAGTTATTCAGTATCAATGTTATCTAATCCAAAGATCACCCGCTATATACGCTTGGTCTCAATCTCAGATTCGGTTGAGTAATCTCATTATCAGATCCAAAGATCACCCATTAAATAGGCTTGATCTCAGTGGCAGATTCAGTTGAGTGATCTCATTGTTAGATCCAGAGATCACCCGTTAGATAGGCTTGATCTCACTCTTAGATTCAGTGATTATTTTCATTATCAGATTTAGGGATCCTCTACTAAATAGTTTTGATCTCAGATATAATCTTTTTTTATCGTTGATAGTAGATTCCAGAATCATCATTTAGAGAGGTTAGATCTTCGATGCAGTCAGTCGAGAGTAGAAATCTTAGAATTAAGTCATTGATATGAGTAGATTCATTTAATCAGTTTCAGTATCATCAATTTTTGAGATCACTCGCTAGATAAGACTGATCTCAACTTCAGTACTCAGTTATCAGTATTAAATGATTCAGTTGTTCAGTATCTAAATATTAGTAGTGAGTTCAGATAATAGTAAGGCGGCATCTGAGTTTCAGTATTTTGATTCATGATGATTTCAGTTATGATCTGCGCATTCATGCATGTGTTCTCATTCAGTACTCTCATGATTATTCAATTAAGTAATTGTCCATGCATAAGCCCTTGTATTTAGCCTTACCTCATCTTCGTGCTCGGTATATTCTCGTATTGAAGCAATTGTGCTATGGTGTTTTATTTGACACCATAGGTTCAGAGGCATAAGATCCAGAGTACCCTTAGCAGCTCAGTCCCAGTCAGCAGCAGTAGACGTAGCAGTGAGTCATCTTCAGCCGAGAATGATCCTTATTTTACTATCGCATCATATTTAGTTATTTTCAGTAGACAGAGTTAGTTGGGGATATTTCCCATTAACTCCACTGTTCAGACAGTTTAAAGGCTTTTCAGATAGATGTATCAGTGTTTAGTTTTAATTTTTGAGTATTTTTAGATGTTTTTAAACCTTATGGCCAATTTTTGCATTTATTATTTATATTATGTAGTGTTCAGGTACAGATATCAGTAGAGGGTTAACTTGTGGTCCTTCTGGATCATGATCATCGCGTGACGTTTTGGTTCCAAAAAAATTAGGCCGTTATAGATTTTAACCTTATATTATCTCGATTTCACCCATTTTATGGCAATGATTCCTTGAGAATAGGGAATATTAGGTTGGCTTTGATAATGTGATTTTCTATAAATGTGAACCATATGGGATTTTTTGGTAATTTTTGGACACAAAGGACAATGGTGAAATATAGGTATTATTATTCTCGTACTAATATGTAGAATGCGGTTCTGATATCTTGACATCTTCCAGAAACTTCTTATATGGGAAAAGCAGAATTTAGCAGTATTTTTGCTTTTTTCAATGACGAGGTAGGCTAGGTTTTATCCCTTGTTAGATTGAGATAACTCAAAGAAAGTTTATGATATTATGTTGGGTTTAAGATGGGTTTTAGGTGTTGATATGCTGAAGTGAAATACTCGGAATTAGTTGGCATTTAGGGTATTTTTGATATCATTTAGTTGTGATTAGCCTAGTTAACTATATCTTAGATGAAGTTGACCTTGTGGGCGTATACTTTGGTAAAAAAATGCTTTAGTTACAATAACAATGAGGACATTTCCTTGAATACTTGAGTTTACAATGAAACTTACCCAAGTTGCCTTACCTTAGGTAAAATTTACTTAGCTTTTCTATATTAGGAGAGATTGCTATCCTTGGACTAGTTATGGCTTGTTCAATATCTAATAGTGAATTTAGATACCTTATCCTAGTTCAGGGTAGACATTGCTTGGTAAATGATTTTTAAGATTTAGAAGTGGGATCTGCAACCCAACTTAGGCAAAACTTGTGATAGTTATTAGAGAACCTTTATACGCTTGTGTAAATCTTGGAATATGGCTATTTCAGTAATATTTAGACGCCTCGGTACTTGATGATTAAGATGAATGGTGTTAAAAGTAATTCCTAATGATTAGGATATAAATGAGTTATTGATTAAGCTCATACTATTGAATGGTCCCTTGAGTATGATATTGACTAAGCCATAAAATAAGCTATTGAATATGCTATAAATAAGCTATAAATTATACAATGGGTTAAATATTTACCAAGCTATTGATAAGCTATCTATTATGCTAATGATAAGATGTTAATTAGGCTATTGATAAGTTATTGCCTATGCTTGATAGTACATCTTGAGTATGTTTGAGGTTATGTTTGATGACTATATTGGCAAATATATTATGGATTATGCTAAATAACAATATTTTAATTTATATTAGCTATTATGCTAGTGTTATGCCAAAGATCATGCTTATTTACTATATTGACAACCATGCCATTGGTTATATTAATAATGATATTAAAAATATTAATGATGATATATATACCTGGTAAGGCCTGAGAATGATTATGATGATATATACCCCGCAAAGTTGGAGGATGATTATGATGATATATACCTGATAATGTCGGAGGATGATTATGATGATATATATGCTTGGCAAGGCCAATGGATGGTTATGATGATATATATACCCGTAAAGGCAAGAGGATGATTATGATGATATATACCCGGTAATGTTGGAGGATGATTATGGTAATATATATGTTTGACAAGGACAGAGGATGATTATGATGATATGTATGCCCAGCAAGGTCAGAGGATGATTATGATGATATATTACCAGCAATGCCTGGGGATGATTACGATGATATATACCCAGCAAGACCAAAAGATGATTATGATGATATTTATGAGGATACTGTATAATATCCATACTAGTTTGAGTCTGGCTATAAGTATTATACTATGGTGATGTACTTATTTTGATATGATGACACTGGGTATTGTCATGAGTTAATTTACTATTCATGATGGCACCTACTCTACCCTTCCAATAGGTAAGGTAAATCGTAGCTTGAAGCTAAACATAATAGATTAGTTTTATGGAATATTCCCAATCATAGATAATAATGAACAACACACTTATAAATAAGGAAAGAGATCTAAATAGATAGAATAGTTAATATATGATACTATCTCAGGACCTGGTAGATCCAGTACAAGATCATCTAATAATAATACAACTTAATGTCTTAGAACAGTCGACAAAATTTTTCTCTTTAACTAAAGGCTGAAAATCAAAAGATAGAAGGAAACAAGTGACTCTGACTCTAAGAGCTCACCCTAACTTCGAAAAATCAACATACTACGATCATCGATCAACAACAATAGCTAGTACTAGGATCTGCACCAAAAGGGTTTAGAAGTATAGTATGGGTACCAAAACAATGAGTACTCAGTAGGCATCATCATCTAATTGATCTAAATCATGATATATGTATGATAAAATGCAATATATTATAACTAAGTCAGGGTACAAAAAAAACCTGAATAGCTCCTACATCGTTGTACAAATATAAGTAAATAAATAAGAGTAATAACATAACATAAAGTGTCAACACATCCAGTTAAAACTAAAAAATTAACCCCCATATGCCAATTTGCACAGAAAGTAAATAACTCATTACAAACTTCCATATGACTAGAAAGTACACTCAAAGACAGAACAAAACAACCATTAATCGCTTACAAATAACCAACTCATTATTTAACCATCATTCCATAGTTTACCAACATTTGATGAAGTACCCACATTCCAAAACCTTACCAACATATAGCAACCTTTTTATCATTTATACACTAGTCTGTTAATCAATTATCCATCTCTTATCACTAATTCAATTATCCGCTAGTTATCATATATCCACTAGTCATCATTTGTTAACTAACAATCAATTGTCAACAAGTCATTTTACCACTACTGTTCATTTATGTCAAGCCACATTATAACCATTTCCTTATTTTCAAACTTAGACAAATTGCTACTTTCAATCTCACACCCCGATATCGTTAATCATAAAAAGTATATCATCATAGCATAATATGCATATCCGAACTCATATTGATAAATATAATCAATTACTGAAATTGAAATAGTCAATAATTAACAGTCGAACTCTAAGCGGTAATTATAATCAATAGTCAAACTTGAATCGACAAATATCAATAGTTTCGTAATCATCCTCTAGACTCAAACCAGATATAGGTAAATAATCAACACCATAATGACCTTTCAAACTCGAAATGGATATATATATGTGTGTGTGTGTGTGGATGTGTATAATCAACATCAATAAAGAGTATCATCAATAGGATAAATGATAACAAAATCAATAGGCATTGATCCTCACATTAACCCACATAACCATCAAGTATCAAGATTTGTCCATATTACCTCAATACACATTCCCAATAGTCTAATGAACATTGAAGGTTTACAAAAACCAACATGTATCATAGCCTATAGTGGGTTAAGAGTCGACTCCTAATCCTTAAGTACTATTTTAGGAAAATTCTACCGAACTAGGCTTAAGGTAGCTAAATCCACTTTTAGATATTAAACAAGCCACAATTAGTTCAAAGGTAAAGATCATTTCCAACCACATTAACTAAGTCCAATGGAAACAAAGACAACCTTAATTAGAATAAGAAACTAAGGCCAATCTTACCCTAAACATGAGCGACTAAAGCATTTTTACTCAATCTTGGGTGATATAAGTCTATATCATGCTAAAAATTATATGTGTCCACTTCACCTAAAGTATAAAGAAATGAGCTAAGTGTTCAACTCTACGGTTTCAATATGATCTAAATAGCCCAACTAACCCAAGCCTTGTATTTCATCAGTCCAACACCTAAAACTCATCACAAATCTAACATAATAATATAAGAATAATATTAAATAGCTCAATCTAACAAGGGATAACCCTAGCCTACCTCTACACCAAAGAAAGCTCAACGGTCCAATAAACCACTTTATTTCCCATTTGCAAAGACTTCTCAAGATGCCAAGTTATCATAAATATATTTTTACTCATCAATATAAAAATTATGATACCCATTTCGCACCATTATGCTTTGGGTCAAACAATTAGACCAAAACCCCACGTGGATCCCACATATGAAAATTGTGCTTCCGAAACCAACCTAACATTCTTAAATGCTTAGGAAATCATTACCCTAAAAAATAGGTGAAAACTAAGATAAATTGATTCTAAAATCAATCCCTAAAGATTTAGGGGTTTTGACCAATAAATCAATAAATTTCACCAAGAAAAGGGTGAATTCTTATGTAACGACCCAAAATCCAGGGTCATCATGGAACTCGCCGTGATGGACCTTAACGGGTAATCCTATCACCCAAAGTAAAAAATAAAAAGGGGAAAAGAAAGAAATACCCACAAGGTATCACTTTTAGATAGAAGCCAAACAGTATAAGCATAAAAATTATTGAAAGAATGGGACCAACAATGCAGCCATAATTCTCAAAATTTGATGTCAATAGTATAAGAATGTATCTAGTATAACTTGAATCCTAAGGAAATACATATGATGTCAAAATATAAGAGAAACTTTGTCTCTGAAATAAATATAAGACATAGAATATAATAAAGGCAACAAAATACATTCGAGCACCTGAAAGTAAACCACTACCTTGAAAGCACCAAATATCGCCTGAATCAACCAACCTAAGGTGCACTCGAACTAGGACCTACACTGAAAGGGTGCAGTAAGGATGAGTATGCTCCACTTATACTCAGTAGTTATCATAGGCCGACCGATAAAGTAGATAATAAAACATTCAAAATACACACTAAGGGCACATCACCTGTAATATAAAAATGTCCCATAACAGTAGCCTACACCACTTTCTCTAGCAGTTCTAATATACATATCGTATATATTACAACAACAAAATCAAATAGAGCACAAGTTACATTATACATATAATTCAGGACAAGGAAGGACAATATACATACTAGATTATTGAGCACATATATAAGAATATAGAACAATTAGATAGGTATTAAGTCAAATTAGAAGTACAATCATATGACATCCATAAAGAAGTAAACACAATAAGAATGATGACGATGATGATGATGATGATGATAATGATATTAATGAAAATGATGATAATGAGAATTAGGGTAAAGCATGAGGCTTTCGCAAAACCTTCGTATACACCTACGAATGCAAGCCTCCTGATGCAGGATCCATAGATGGTTTGTCAACCCTTATACTACCCCATAAACACCTACGGAGGCAAGACTACCGATGTAGGATCCATGGAAGGTTTACCGACCCATATACAACCAATATTGTAACACCCCAGATTTTAGACTCTAGAAATTTCTTGACTTTCGTGATCACTGCCCAGGTAACAAGTTACCTAATGAGTCATTAAGAAACATAACGGGTAGTAATGCTCAAGTCAAACCAGTAAGGAATGCCTAAGTTTCTATTGATGTCATGATTAGACCCTTTCAAGTCGTAAGGTGAGGTTATGAGTCATACGGTGTGACACGTGACCAAATCACTGAGGCGGCTAAGACTCTTCCCACACTATGAGTCAAGTCTACGATTCATAGCAGTCATCACAAGTCATGATGTGACCCACAATAATTAGACAATAATTTTCCAGTCTTAAATTGAGGGAACTTTGGCCATTTTCTCTCATCCCCAATTATAAACCACAACATAAAACACCCTAAGGGACCTCATTACTCTTCATTAACCAATATAATACACTTTTCTATTTTCTTCAATTCTCCAAGTAAAAACAAGTAGGTTTTTGAAGGGATTGACTGTTCAAGCTTCCAATTTATGGTTTCTCTTTAATTTTACCTTAGGCATATATCTCCTCCCTAAACTTGTTTTGTTAAAAAAAAAATGTTAATTATTACCAATATGGTATTAAACATTAGATTTTGGAATTAGGTTTGGGGGTTTTTGAAGATTGTTGTTTAAATGGTTTTCCAATGATTTTCATCCATAGTTTATGCTTTATCCATGGATTTTGGAACTCATTTGGTGCATGGGCATGATGAATAAAATGGGGGTCATGTATGCCCCCAAATTTAAGGATTTTGGTAATGGAATTGGTAATAACCTCAACCCACCTTATGAAATTGGCTTTAAAACTTGAATACATGCATATTGAAACTATTTCATTGGATAAAAGGCTAATGGAATACAAATAATTTTAAAATGCCATATTGTCTATGATATGGGTTTATGTTGGACCTTAGGATTTGTGTATTCCCCAAAGTTGGTAAGTAATTAGACCTTGGGTCATGGATTCCCACAAGTTAATGAATAATTGAAATCACATAATGATATTTTCTTAAAAGTATAATTGGTATAATATAATAGCAGTATATGCCTTAACGGATGATTTATTGTTTGATCAATGAAAAAGTGTAAATGTTTTTAAATGGGCTTAAAGAAGGCTATGTAGCTCGCCGTGAAGGTTGAGGTCCTGAGAGACTGATACTAGAAACCCATGTTTGTCGTCATAGGGGTTGGTCTTGATTACCATGTGCTTGTTTCAGACCTTATATATATATATATATATATATATATATCAAGGATTGGAAAAGGGTTATGGATTCCCTATCCTTCATTGATATATCTAGTTCATGCAACTAATACACACTGGGCCCTTTTGGTGATGGAAGTCGTACCCATAAAGCCCATGGGTGCCTTTATGACAGTTGAAGCTACACAATCCAGGTAAATGTTCTAAATATCAAGCTAAACCTTTTTCTCTTTTCCAGAATTTTCTATATACATATATTTATTTACATTGTATACATGTGATCTTACTATGGTTTTGGACTTGGCATTATTTTATCCCTTCTCTAAGTTACATGCTAGTGCTCACCCCGCTAACCATATTTATCTTAGTTCAAAGACATATTTATTTCCTTGCATAGTGGAAGGTCATTTCTAGACTATTCGTGTGTCATCTTGAAGTAGTGATCTTCCATTATCTGGAAGGCCCTTATTTCATGGCCTTGTTTCATTTATTCCTTAGAATATTTCCATGGGTTCTTGTTAGCTATGGTCGGGGGCGTATCCCGACTTAGATTGATGTTTGGTCTTCTTAGGTCCTTGGCAGACTTGAGATACCTTTCATGACTTGGCCCTGGTTCTATTCGTGATAAATATCCATGACTCTTCCCCAATATATCCTTTGAAGAAGGTCTATAAAAGTCTGATGTTCCCAGTGTTTGCAGTATTTCCTGTATTTCTAGTATTTCAGTTGTTTCCAGTATTTCTAATATTTCGGTACAACTAATATCCATGACTTGTCTCTGGAACATCCCTTAGAGAAGGTTTATAGAATACAATACTCCCAGTATTTCTAGAATTTCAAGGGCACAGAAATAACATACGACACAAATCAAATACAACATACTATAGAAACATGTATATTTATAAAGCATTCAACAAATAAGTGAAATTATAAGTATGATTCCATAAGGATGATGATGTAATGTTCACAATCAATGGCAAAGAGTATTTACATAACCAACCACAATGAGAATTCTCATAACCAACCATTACACCAATCACGTGAGTGAATTATCCACTCATTATTCCAACCATCCATGAAATTCCACTTGTTTCATATGCCAACAAGTATAAATATATCACAATACTCCAATGGTACCACATTAGTCATTTTAAATGACACAATACAATTATTCACTTGTATTCAAGACTATCCACATCATGTAGGATCCCATAAGTCACACATATCACATAATATCTTAAATTCAATAATTACATCACATGTAGGCCCCCACACGGGTACAACATATAGATAGGTATTTTTTATGATTACTTCCCACCCTTAACATACATTTTTATACAAATTAACTACCAACCTAGTATAAAAGAGTTAAGCCATAACCTACTTCAAAGCCAAAACCGGTCTGTAACATTTCAACCCATGACCCTACTTCTCGTGAATGAACCTAGAATCAACTAAAATAAAGAAATAAAGAATTTATGCATCAAAACAGTATCAACGATACATATATTGCCCACTATTGGTTTGGGATCAAAATGGCCCGCCAAAATGGGTTTTCGAAAAAGAAGGCCAAAGTTGTAACTTTAGTTCAAAAACAATATCCCCATAACTTTAGGAACCTATAGCTGAAAATTCCAATCAAATAGAGTTAAAAATGAGGTTCAAATTGAAGATAAACCACTTTAAAACTTTATCAGGCAAAACTTTTGAAATATGTTTTAAAATGAAGAATCGAAGTTGTTTTGAAGGTTAAATTAAGGAAAAACTAGTAATTATAGGATTAGGATCATTATTTAAATGAAAGGGAGTGAAATTGGATTTTAAAATCAAGCCCTAAGGTTTTGGAGTTTGGAGAAATTAATTAAGAAATTCTTTAAGAGAAGCATGAGTTCTGACCTTAAATCTGTAAGATAATCAAGTAATAGATGTTAATTTAGCTTCCCAAAACCCCACAAGCTACACTTTAAGCTCTCACACAATTTTAGGGTTTCTGGCTCACAAGAATGAAATGGCCAATTTGCGAACTAACGGGTCTATTTATACCGATACCAGGCTCTTAGATGTCGTAATCGAACAACCAGGTGTTCGATCGCATTACCTAGCGGCAGTAGCAGCTATGGCGATTGTAATAGGCATTGTTGCGATCGTTTTGTCTTTTATAATGATAGATGACTACTAAAACTTAGTGAATTTCCAAGTTTTTTATAAGACCTTACTATTTATTCATAATCCGATACACGCAAATAAACTATGTAACCATACTAAATTCGATGTTTCTGACACAATAGAAAACTTGGATCTTTTAAAAACCATCATTTTTATAAGGTTGACCCCCAAACCCGGAATCATACTTTTCTAAATCGAGGGTTGAAATGAGATTTAAAATCCATAAAACTAGATCAAACATGTTACCACCCTAAAATCAATGTTATAAATCTATTAGTATAGTCTGTTCAGCCAGTCGTTGCACGGATCAAATGATAACCACATAAGTTTATACTAAGGCTCTTAAAGACAACAAAAATCACAATATTGCACAATTGGAACATAGATGCATTGAGAACCAGCCAATTACCCCCACACCCCAAAAATACCATAATGCAACTATGGGGGGTAAAGCAATCAAATCAAATAAAACCACATATTTCATCAAAAGAATCTCATATAGGTCAATATACCTGGGGCTAAGCTTTCCCCTTCTTCCAAACCTCATCACACCTTTCATGGGTGAAACTTAAAGGAAAACATAATAGCCAATATCAAATCTCAAGGCACAAAGTCTATGATCAGTATAACATTTCTTCCCACCCTGAGCCACTCAAAGCCTATCCTTGATGATGTGGACTTTATCCAAGGACTCACAAAGCAAGTTCGTACTTCGAGGTGTAACTTCAGAAACATCAAACCAGCCCATTAGTAAGGAACAATGCCTACCCTACAATGCCTCAAAAAAATCAATATCGATACTAAAATGATTGTTATTATTATATGCAAACTCTACTAAAGCCAAGAGCTACTCCTACTGGCTACCAAAATCCATCACACATGCACGAAGCATATCCTCCAACACCTGGATAGTTTTCTCTAACTGAACATCAGTCTGGGGGTGAAAGACTATGTTAATATCAACTTGTTTACCCAAATCATGTTAAAAAGTCTTCCAGTAGTGCGAACTAAACAAAGAACTTAAATATAAAATTATAAACCCCAAAACACCATGAAGTCAAACAATCTCATAAATATAAATACAGTCTAGCCTCTCAACATTGGAGGAGGCCTCCACCAAAATAAAATTCACCAACTTGGTCAATCGATCTAAGATAACCCAAACATTATCGAATACATAGGAAGTGAAAGGCAATTAGGTCACAAAATGCTTTGTAATCTGCTACCATTTCTACTTGGGAATGGGTAATCTCTGAAGAAATCCACTAGGTCTCAAATTCCCGACCTTTACCTGCTAACAAAAAAGGCAATAAGCTATAATGTTGCAACACCTTGAATCTGGTACCAAGAATGCTACACGGTTCTCATAACCTCGAAGGACCACAAGCTAACCCATGACTGATGTCTGTACCTAAACACTACATAATATACTGTGTAAATATGGAAATAAAAGTTGTAAGGCCGTAAGGTTCAAAACTAAGACACACCATCTAATAAAATATAACATATGTGTGGGGTATGAAATACCCAATACAAACTAATAAACTGACTGAACAAGATAGTATGAAAAGCCTCTAACTCCCTTAATAAGAAATTGATGGGACATGTCCCTAACTAACTCCAATTACTGAAATAAACTAAGTACTGAAATAATGAGATAATGCTCATGTCCTCGAAGGATGAGGACTCACTGCTAACTTTGACTATTGAGTAGTGGAATGCTACTGATGCTCTGGATCTCATACTTCTGAACGTATGATATAAAATACCATAGCACAAATACGTTAGTATGATTGAATGTACTGGTATGTATGCGAAGTAGGATGAATACAAAAGGTTCACATATATGAACAATACTAACTGACTGAACAACATAAACGTAAGAATACATGCGTGAATACATAATAATTGTAACTGAGTTCATGATAACATGATTATTGAATCTGAGTATTGATAACATAAGATACTAATAACTGTATAACTGAAATAACTAATACTGAGCTATTGTATCTAACTATCTAGTTTCTGATAGAACTATTGAATTTTTATTTTATTCTGAGGTGACTAGATCTGGCATTCTTGAATTCTGTAGAATTATCTGAGTTTTATTATTGAGACTAAATAACTATATCTGATAGTCAAAAGTTGTAACTGAAACTTGGGAAGTAGTTATCTAATCAACATGCTCTATGTAATGCAATATACCTGTGTTGGGGTCCAATCTATAACCCCAATTAGAAGGGTGTCAATATTGCACTACTAGTAAGTACAAGCTGTGGGTGACCCTTATCTGACAGTGTCCCCAAAAGAGACTGGTGGGACCCTTATCTGACAGTGTTTATCCACCTCAACAACCCACATCTGACAGTGTTGATGTCTCAACCTATACTGGATACATAGTTCTGGAATGCAAAGATGACTTCTAAGAATCATACCCTCATCTGAAAGTGTGTGTTCCCATCATTGGGTTCACTCAGTGCTAATTCCTACTCCCATCTGAATAGAGACTGAACATGGATTACTGAACTAAATTAGATTGAATTAACTGAGTTTCCATTCACTGACACAATAGTACAAAGACTATTGTATTACTAAGCTTTCCTAAGTCACATGACTGACGGAGTTCTATGGATCATGGCTTGACTGACGATATCAAGAAAACATGACACTAACTCTAGGCACACAGCTATATTTTTCATGTACTCGTACCCCAAGGACTTAATGGAAAGAAACAGACAAAGCATGACTTTCTTGAATACATGACCAACATCACAATGCATAATATAATAATTTGGAGATTTCATGAAGTATAAGTTCTAAAGCACCACAATGGCTACACACATATCCATACTTCATTGACTAAGACATTTCATCAAATACTTGACGTGCACAAACTTGTACTTTAATGTAGATTTCATATATTATACTAGTATGGCACTTTTCCTTTACATAGGCATTTAGTCAAACACATGGGAAGCATGCTTTGGTTATACATCATAAACACATCTAATAATCATGGATACATTAATCAACTTGTAAATTGAACGGAGTTTATCATGTTTATTATGAAAATATTCATATACTAGGGTCAATCATTGGAATATGTAATTTAAAACATGAATCAAAACCCCACAACAACATGAACATAAATTTCAATTCAATTTAAATCATAAACATTCATCTATACACAAATCTTGGATTTCAAAAAGAGATTCTTGAGTTTCATGGGTGAAAGAGACCCATGAATCAACACATGAATACCTTGATATCTAATTTGGGACGATTAATGGAAAAAACCTTGAGATTTAGATCTTGAAGTGGAAACCACTCTTCTTGTTCTTGAGAGAATTTGAGAGAAAATAATGTATTTTGGTTAAACGGAGGTTGAATTCAATGTTTATGGAGCTTTGGGGTGAACGAAAAATACCAAAATACCCTTCCAAAATTGTTTGGAAAATGCTGAATTATATGGCTGACGACATTGGGTTAATATCGTCACATATATGATAAGCCATCAGCTCATGTCATCACTTGAAGTTGGAGTTTATGACCTTCTACCTAAGGCTGACGACATTAGCTGATAAGTTGTCAGATATGTGATGAGCCTTTAGCTCATGTCATCACTTAGTTGCTAGGCTAACATGCTAGAGTAAAACGGGAATAACGTTTTGCTCCGATATCGAATTTGGGTAAAATTTATATCATTTGAAAGATAATTAAATTATCTATCCGTTGGTTGGTCATGAGCTCAAAAAGTAGTAGTATAATGAGAGATATGCTTGTTTGAATTTGACTATACTAATATCCTTCTCAAGAATTCAATTCGTAAGGAATATTTTTATTCACCTAATAGATAGGACGCATTTGAGACCTTAATTGACATCAAACTTGATCATGAAACTACCAAAGAACCATTATGTACTATGAATAGGATGGAAATATGGTTCTAATATTGATTTGCATTTTTTGGGGAATTACCATATCTCCCCATTAGGAACATTCGTCCTCGAATGAGAATGATTAGACTGGGAGAAATGATAACTTAAAGTACATATTGGACATACAAAACTAAAGATGATTTCATGACTGATATGACTGATAAGATGGTTTTATAATATTAAACATGCATATCTGATCTATGAATACATGACTGAGCTGACACATGAATGGATGACTAAATATTTAATGGTAGTTGGTACCAAGTTTATAATGGAAATATGAACATGAGACTGAACAAGCTTATGGAAAATTATTACCTTGAGCTGTGTCTAAGTTTTTGGAGAACAGGTGAGGGTACCTGATTCGCATGTCTGCTTCACTTCCTAAGTAGCTCCCTCAATGGACTGATTCTGCCAAAGAACTTTAACTAGAGGGACTTTTTCGATCTTTAGATTACGAATTTGGTAGTCAAGGATTTTGACTGGAATTTTTTCATAAGAGACTATTTTGAACATCTATGCTCTGAATAGGGTCTACATCTGCTGGGTCACCTATGCACTTCTTGAGCAAAGAGACATGGAAGACTGGGTAAACTGAGTTTAGATCTGAAAACAATAGGAGCACATAAGCTACTTTTCCGAATCGATTGAGAATTTTGAAGGGACCGACATATCTAGGACTAAGCTTTTCCTTCATGTTGAATCTCTTCCCTCTCTTCATGGGAGAGATCGTTAGATAGACAAAGTCACCAATTTTGAACTCAAGATCCTTTCTGTGTACATCTACATAAGAGTTTTGTCAACTATGATCAGCCTGAAGTCTCTGACTGATCGACTAAACTTTTTCTAAGGCATCGAATACCAAGTCAGGCCCTATGACTGAGGCCTCACTAACTTTGAACCAACCGACTGGAGATCTGCATCTTCTACCATAGAGAGCTTCAAATGGAGCCAAATCAAAGGTAAGTGGTTACCCCAACTACCCTTGAAATCAATTGCACACGTCCTTAGCATATCTTCCAAGGTCTTACTGGTTCTTTCTGCATGACCATCTATTTGGGGATGAAAGGTTGTACTGATATGAATTTTGGTACCAAGAACCTTTTGGAAAGCTTTCCAGAAGTGAGAGGTGAATGGGGTACCTCTGTCTGAAATATTAGACAATTAAATATCGTGTAATCTGACCAACTCCCTGATATAGAGTTTAGTGTAGTGCTCAGCAAAATAATAGATATGAACTGGAGGGAAATGATCTAATTTGGTCATCTTATTTACAATGATCCAAACTGAATCATACTGACGGCGAGTACATAGCAAACCCATCACAAAGTACATGTTCACTTCTTCCTATTTCTAGGTGGGAATAATGAACCCTTGCATGGGAAAACTAGGCTCATGATGCTATATCTTAACCTGCTGACATATAGAGCACTTAAACACAATCTCTGAAACATCACTTTTCATCCCACTCCACCAATAGATCTCCCACAAGTCACAATACATCTTTGTGGCCCCTGGATGAATAGAGTAGCGTGCACTATGTGCTTCGACAAGAATTTGCTGCCTCAAGTCATCTTCACCTAGAACACACAGATGACCCTAACAACGCATAACACCATCTCTCCTCGGGATAAAACCTCAACCTTTTGATCCTTGACTGACTCTTTTAACTTGTCTAGACTGGGATCTCTATCTTTCTTTTCTTTCACCTCGGAAACTAGAGATAATTCTGAACTACTCTGAGCCCATATATCACCCTCCTCTATATCGACTAAGCGAACAAATAGTCTGGAAAGTTGATGGACTTCCTGAGTTAACTTCTTCTTAGTGTCCTCAAGATGAGAAACACTACCCATAGACAGTCTACTGAGAGCGCCGACTACTACGTTATCCTTGCCCGTATGATAAACGACACTCATGTCGTAATATTTTAAGAGCTCTAACCACCTTCTCTGGTGGAGTTTAAGATCTTTCTAAGAGAATATGTACTTAAGGCTCTTATGGTTTGTGCACACATCTACATAAACACCGTATAGATAATGCCTCAAAATCTCTAACTCAAGATCATGAGTCAGATAATTCTTCTCATGGGATTTAAGCTGTCTGGAAGCGTAGGTTATGACCGTACCGTGTTTTATAAGGACACAACCCAAACCTATTCTTGATCCATCACAATATACTATGAACCCAATTGAACACTCTAGGAGAGCTAGGACTGGAGCTGAGGTGAGTCGAGTCTTCAGCTCCTGAAAACTCATCTCATAAGGATCTGACCACTGAAACTTGACCTTTTTTTGAGTCAATCAGGACATAGGGGATGCAATAGAAGAAAATACCTCAATAAACTATCTATAATAGCCAGCCAAACCCAAGAAAATCCTGATATTTGATGGAGATATATAACGAGGCCAGTTTTTTACCGCTTTGGTCTTTTGAGGATCAACCCTATTGACATCACCAAAATAATATGACCAAGGAATTCTAGTGACCTTAGAAAAAACTCACATTTATTGAATTTGGTGAATAGATAATGATCTCTGAGAGTCTGAAGTACAATTCTGAGATGGTCTGCATGATCACGCTCACTATGGGAATAGACTAGAATATCATCTTGAAAACTTTGATGAACATGTACAAGTACTACTTGAACATCTGGTTCATCAAGTCCATCAAAGTTACTAGGGTATTAGTCAGACCAAAGGACATGACTAAGAATTTGAAGTGACCATACCGAGTTCAGAAAGTTGTTTTTGGAACATCACATTCCCTGACTCTGAGCTAATAATAGCCTAATATGAGGTCTATCTTAGAGAAATAGCTAGCACCCGAATGTTGGTCAAAAAAGTCGTCAATATAGGAAAGTGGATACTTTTTCATGACCGTGACTTTATAGAACTGAGATAATCAATGCAAATTCTGAGAGAACCATATTTTTTGCACACGAATAAGACTAGTGCGCCCCACGGGGACATGCCGGTCCTGATGAACCCCTTATCTAGGAGATCCGTCAGCTGCTATTTCAATTCTCTGAGTTCTACTAGAGCCATTCTATATGGCGGAATATATATTGGATGAATATCTGGAAAAATATTCATGTAGAAGTCTATTTCCCTTTCAGGAGAAATTTTGGGAAGATCATTGGGAAAGATATCTAAATATTCTTTCATGATTGGGACTGAATCAAGATTGGGAGTTTTAGAATTATTGTCCTTAACTCGAACAAAATGATAGACACATCATTTAGACATCATTTTCCTTTCTCGAAGGTAAAAAATAGGTTGACCTCTAAACTCTAAAGTACTACCCCTCCACTCTAGGATAGGTTCATTTGAAAACTGAAACTAGACTATTCTATTTTTGAAGTCGACTGTGGCATAGCAGGAGTGAAGCCAATCCATACCGAGAATTACATCAAAATTAGTCATCTCTAATTCAACTAAGTCTGTTAAAGTGACTTTCTAAAATAACATAACTGGACAGTTCCTGTATACCCATCGGGCTATGATTATTTTACCCACTGGGGTAGAGACTAAAAAGGGCTCTAATAGAATTTTAGGGCTGATTTCAAAATCGGCTGCTATATAAGGAGTAATAAAGTCTGTTTGTGCGTTGCCCACTAGTACTACTGGAAGGGGAACCCTACTAATTTGGATGACCAGACTGAGCTGAGGAAATAACCTGACTATGGATATTCTTTGACTTTGTGGCCCAGCTTGCCATATTTGAAATAGACATCGCTCCTAGCTCTGCAAACACCCTTGTGGTTCTTACCACAAGTCTGATAAAGGGGATTAGTTTGGGCATTGCTGACACTGACCTAAGACTTAGAGTCTAGAGCCCTATCTCTATTACCATCCCTGAACTTAGGAGCTGGAGCACTAGCTGAAAAAAGAGCTAGAACTTATGACTTAGGACAAAACTGAGAACAGTTTCCTTCTTCTGATTTGGGCTGACCAAAGTTGAAACAACCTATCCTTGCTCTTTCATTCTGCTTCTCCCTCAACTTAATCTTTTGCACCTCTATCTACTGAGTATGAGTCATAAGCCTAGCTAAAGTCATGTCACTATTCAACATCATATACCTATACTTATTGACCATACTATCATTTACCAAAGAAACAAACTTACTCATCTTGGTCTTGTTGTCTGCAACCATGTGAGGGGCATATCTAGCTAGTTGAGTAAACTTAAGAGAACACTCTTTCACCGTCATGTTTCCCTGCCTGAGGTTGATGAATTCTAACACCTTAGCTTCTCTTAGCTCTAGGGGAAAAAAACCTCTCTAACCTCAGCTGAGCTTTCTAACTTCCACTACTTGTACCAAGTGTGGAAAACATACTATAACTGATATGCATCTAGCTCTGCACTCTTACTAGGAGTAACCCCCATAATGTTTGTAACCTTCTGAACATGATCGATGAATTCTTGAGGGTCCTCATCTGACTTAGACCAGAGAAAGGATGGAGGATTCATTTGGGTGAAGTCCCAAATCTTGGCTGCAGCTGAATTGGCCACTGGGTTGGCCGAAACAACAACTGGTCATTCATTCTGAGCAGCAACTGACTGAGCAAGAGTAGCGAATACATCTCTAAACTCTTCATATGAAATATGTTCACCTAATGGATCTTCGGGCTGAGGGGCTGGCTGATTCCCATTTCTTCTTTTAGGAGGCATGTTTTGTAGAATGAAGGGAGAAATGGATTAGACTGAGAGATTAGATTGAGATTATGTTCACTGGCATGACATGAATACTGAAAGAAATGATACTGTACCTAAAACATTATATAGCCTCCTGCACATAAATGTGGCACACAACACACCCATGCACAAGACTCTACTATATGTGGCTTTCAGACTTCCTAGGATGCTATTGAACCTTAGGCTCTGATACCAAGCTTGTAATGCCCCAAATCTGGTACCTGGAATGTTACACAATGTTCATAACCCCAAAGGACCACAAGCTAACCCATGAATGATATTTGTAGTTGAACAATGCATAATATATTGTGTAAATGCGGAAATAAAGGCTCTAAGGCCATAAGGTTCAAAACTGGAATAAAATATCTAATAAAATATAACATCTGAGTGGGGTATGAAATACCCAAAACAAACTAATGAACTAACTGAACATGATTTTCTGAAAAGCCTCTAACCGATTGAATAAGTAGTTGATTGGACATGTCCCCAACTAACTCCAACTACTAAAATAAAATAAGTACTGAAATGATAAGATAATGCTCATGTCCTAGAAGTATAAGGACTCACCGCTAACTATAACTGCTGAGTACTGGAATGCTACTGATGGTCTGGAGCTCATACATCTGAACTTATAAAACACCATAGCGCAAATGTGTCAGTAGAATCGAGTATACTAGTATGCATGTGAGATAGGCTGAATGGAAAGGATTCATATGCATGAACTATACTAACTAACTGAATAGCATAAATGTGAGACTACATGCGTTAATACATAATAACTGTAACAGAGTTCGTGATAACATGATTACTAAATATGAGTACTGATAACATGAGATACTGATAACCGTATAACTGAAATAACTAATACTTAGCTACTGTATCTAACAGTCTAGTTTTATATGGAACTTGCTGAGTTTCGTTCTATTCTAAGGGGACTGCATCTGACATTCCTGAATTGTATAGAACTATCTGAGTGCTATTACTAAGACTGAAAGACTGTATCTGACAGTCCAGATCTTTAATTGAAACTGTGGGAAGTAGTTATCTAACTGACATGCCCCATATAATGCAATATTATTATGTTGGGGTCAAATCTGTAACCGAAATTGGAAGTGTGTCAATACCACACCACTGGGAAGGATAAGTTGTGGGTGACCCTTATCTGACAGTTTCCCCAAAAGAGAAAGGTGGGACCTTTCTCTGACAGTGTTTATCCACCTCAATAACCTTAATCTGACAGTGTTGATGTCTCAACCTATGCTAGCTACACAGTTCTGGAACGCATGGATGACTTCTAAGAATCACACCCTCATCTGACAATGTGTGTTCCCATCCTTGGGTTCACTTGGTGCTAATTCCTACTCTCATCTGAATAGACACTGAACATGGATTACTGAACTAAACTGGACTAAATTAATTGAGTTTCCATTGGCTGATGGAATAGTACTGAGATTACTGTATTACAGAGCTTTCCTGAGATACATAACTGACTGAGTTCTATGGATCATGGCTTGACTGAGGATATCTTAAAAACATAACCCTAACTCTAGGCACACATCTATATTTTTCGGGTACAAGTACCCCCAGGACTTGATGGGAAGAAACTGACAAAGCATGACTTTCTTGAATACATGACCAACATCACAATCCATAATACAATAAGTTGGTGATTTCGTGAATTACAAGTTCTAAGGCACCCCAATGGCTACAAATATATCCATACTTCATTGGCTAAGACATTTTATCAAACAGTTGACGTGCATAAACTTGTACATGGATAGAGAGTTCATATTATTATACTAGTATGACACTTTTCATTCACATAGGCTTTTAGTCAAACACATGGGGAGCATGATTTGATTATACCATCATCAACACATCTAATAATCATGGATACATCAATCAACTTGTGAATTGAAGGGGGTTTATCATGATTATTATGCAAATCTTCATATACTAGGGTCAATCATTGGAATATGTAATTTAAAACATGAATCAATATCCCACAACAACACGAACATGAATTGCAATTCAATTTAAGTCATGAACATTCATCAAGATACATATCTTGAATTTAATAAAGATATAATTGAGCTTCATGGGTGAAAGAGACCTATGAATCCACACATGACATATCTTGATACTTGATTTGGGAAGGTTGATGGAAAAATCCTTGAGATTTGTATCTTGAATTGGAAACCCCTATTCTTGTTCTTGAGAGAATTTGGGAGAAAAGAATGTATTTTGGTGAAATGGAGGCTGAATTCAGTGTTTATGGAGCTTTGGAGTGAAGGAAAAATACCAAAATACCCCTCCAAAACCGTTTGGACAATACTAAATTCTACGGTTGACGACATTGGGCTGATGTCATCACAGATGTGATAATCCGTCATCTCATGTCGTCACTTGCTTCTGGAATTTATAAATTTTTGCCTTAGGCTGACGAAATTAGCTGATAAGTCGTCAGCTCATGTTGTCTATTAGTTGTCAGGAAAAGATGCTGGTGTTAAATGCGTACAACTTTTTGCTCCGATATTGGATTTGAGTGAAATTAGTATCGTTGGAAATATAATTCAATTATCTATCTGTTGGTTGTTCATGAGATAAAAAATACGTAGTATAACGAGAGATATACTCGTTTGAAGTTGACTATAAAAATATCCTTCCCATGAATTCAATCGGTAAGGAATATTTTGATTCGCTTAATAGCTAGGGCGTATTTGAGACCTTAATTACATCAAACTTGATCATGAAACTACCAAAGAATCATGATGTACTTTACATAAGCTTGAAATATGGCGCGAATATTGATTTGCATTTTTTGGGGTATTAAAATGTCCACTACATCCTTCCTTATACTATACCTCCAGCAATGTTTCCTGAAATCACGATATATCTTTGTCACTCCTGGGTGTATAGAATACATAGAATGATGAGCCTCCACCAAAATCAATCTAATCCAAACACCTAATCTTGGTACATAAACTCAGCGCCCACTCCTCAAAACTCCATCTGAATCAAGTGAAGCTTCCTTAGCCTAGCCACTCAACATGTTATCTCAAATAGATCTTAATCCCACATCATTAAACTAACGATCTCGATTATTCTATAACAAAGAAGACCTAGCCTCCACAAATGCCAAAACTCACCCAGGTTTTTAAATATCAAGTATAACCATCTAGTTATCTAAATATTTAACCTCTAAGTCCAACAGCCTCTCCTAGGTCAAAAGATGTTCCAAGCTACCCATGCTAGTAGACTTTCGGCTCAAGGCATCTATAAGCCCATTAGCCTTACCCCGATAATAGTGAATAGTCGTGTCATAATCCTTGAGTTACTCAAGACAAAGACGGTGCCTCATATTTTGATCTTGCTAAGTGAAGAAGTACTGAAGACTATAATGATCTAAGAAAATCTAAGAACTTAGTCTATACGAATAGTACCGCCATAACTTCAAGGCAAAAACAACTGTGCCCAACTTTAAAACATGGGTAAGGTAATTCCTATCATGGAGCTTCGACTGAAGAGATGTATAAGCAAATCATATTAACCTCCTACATCAACATAACACCTAATCTAACAACTGAAGCATCATAAAAAATGGTAAAGCTCACACCCTCCTTAGGCAAAGTCAAGATAGGAGTTGAAGTCAACAAATCCTTGAGCTTCTGAAAGTTTGCCTCACAATCTGCAGACATTAAAAGAAATTTTCTTCTAAGTCAACTTAGTCAAAAGAGATACAATAGATGAGAAACCCTAAACAAAATGTTGATAATAACTTGCCAAGCTAACGAAACTCCTAATCTCAGTGGGCAAAGTAGGCCTAGTTCAATCACGAAACATCACAACTTGGCTAGACCAACCATAATGTCGTCCTTAGTCACCACATAACCCAAGAAAGAAATAGACCAACTAAAAATCACAATTAGAGATCTTGCCACACGACTTCGAATCCCTCAATATCTGAAGCACAATCTGCAAATGCTTTTTATGCTCAGCCTCACTCTTGAAATAAACCAAGCTATAATCAATAAATTAACACGACCGAAACCAGGGATCGATTGTGTTGCATATCTCAAGTCCCACATGAATAGAAGATCACTCTCTAGACCTAACCAACCCAAACACAATGCACCTAAAGCCAGATGAATTCTGAACATATAACAAGATAGTGGGAAATATCTTAAGAAAATTTCAAAGTATGTCCATGTCCGACCACTGACGACTAGCCAAATGATCGACCGATACTTCCTAATAAACACAATAGTCAGAAAAAAGACTTCTAAATAATGATCCAGAACTGATTATCAATAAAGTGTCTAGACATACCCCCCGACAATAGCCAAAAACAGTATCTATTCGTCTATAACTCAAAGGAAAATATAATCCTAAAATGGAGCCTTCTGACGAATGGAAGCTTACCATTTCAAGTCGACTCTCGATCAATCCACAATCACTGAGCAAGAGAAGTAGAAGTATGGAAAAATCCTACATCACGTGGGGATAAAGCTTACCTAGACAGTTAGCTATTATAGTGTTAGCATGTTACTCAGGAATAATGATAGCATAATGACATAATCAATAGTTCCAAATCATTCCAAAATCAATGCACAAAATCAAATACATAAGCATATGTATATACATTGCATGCTGCGATAGGAAATAAGGTTTAACATGCAATTTTAAAACCTTAACCTACATTGTGTAGCCCAACCATTATATAATAGTACCCACGGGCTATATGGATCCCAACTCTCACTACTTGGTTGAGCTCCAGTGTGTGTAGCCGCACAAATAAGAGAATAATCTCATATATATGCATACAGGGGACTCGATCCTCCCATCATGTACTAAAGTGACTTAAGCACACGATAATATAATAATCTACGGGGGAATCGATCCTCCCTAATTATGAAATAATAATAAGGAGACTCAAACCTCCCTGGTCACCTTAACCCCTACGTCGGGAAACATAATTTCTAGTGTCAGTTATCCGAACCTCCACTTTCACGACTCAGCTACACAACCCTTTTAATAGCCTAATTAAATGTTTATCACACAATCCCACTCATTAACTACATTCCACATTAAGGCATACATTGTTGGTATCATAATACCAACTACACTTACAAGATAACATATCATGCCAAAACAATTTCCGTTATATTGGGGAAAACAACTCCTTTTGTTCATTAATACAAGGTAGGGAACACCGACTCCCTTTGTGTCTTATTCAGACCATTGCATTTGAAATACCTTCTTATATCATGCAAAAGTTCAAGACTGGTTCAATTTACAAATTCCCACCTTTCTCATAACTCAAAACTAATTTCACACTATGGGTTGGGGTCATAACCATTTAAAAATTCACTAGTGTGGGAAAATCACGATTACCTAATTCGTCCACCATACCCATGCACCCACAAGTTCAAACAATATTGAAAGCTTGAATAATCATAATTAAATCATGGAAAAATATTGTTCAACAATAAGTAATCAAAACCCACAACCCTTGTTTTCAAAACCAAAACAATTTCATATAAATAATACTTTAATACATATATTTTTAGCAAATTAACAATGAGGAAAGATTCACATGCCTGAAATAGTACTATGTACATAGAGAAATCACCGTTGAAAGCCTTAATTGATCAACCTCTTGAAAACCTTGAGCAATTGGAGAGTGATAAAAAGTTACTTTGATGTGTTTATGAGGGCTAATGAATTCCTAAAGAGGTTATAACATGTGTGTTTATGACACGACCCGAACCAAGGTCTTGTCATAAAGAGCATACCAAGTCCAACAAGTACCAGAGACCACCCACGATGCCCAACCCAACCTCCAAGCACATACCCTGAGTTGAATGAATTATAAACATATAACAAGATGAAGTCATGTACCACCCAATACTTTGGGATAAGTTCATGACCATGACCAACCCAAAAAAGTTTAATCATCCAATAGCAAACTAATAACCATAACATAAACTAGTCCATAATAATAAGATGGAACAATCACAAATCAAACACAACCAACCGGTATTAGCCATAATAGGAATACCAATGCCAAGGGTAACACCAATGCTGACACCACCCATATAAACACATATATTCTAACAAAGTCTCTATCCAAAAGTAAAAAAAATTCGATCGGGATGTGCCCCCGACCATATCCTAAACCAAAGTCTTCCAAACAACCAAAGTATGAGGATAAGACCATAACATAAAATGGAGCATTCCGAAGAATAGAACATCACCACATCAACCAACTCTAAGTTGCTCCTTAATTCAATTACTGAGCAGGAGGAGTAGTATGGCTGATTCTTGCATTGCATGGGGCTAAGATGCTGAAAATCGGTTACTGGGTGAATGTTAGCATGAACTCAAGTTAATGATAAAATTATTCTAATTTTAAGAAAAAAAGTAAATAACCATACGCATTCATATTCTTACATACATATATATATAAATCTATGTCAGGAAGGGGAATGGGTTTTAGCATGCATTTAAACCTATTAACCTACGTTTGTGTAGCTTACCCATCCTAGAACCACCCATAGGCTATATGGGTCAAGTATTACCTCCTGAACGGGCTCCAGTATATGTAGCCACACGTATCAGAGTTATCAGAGGGCAGGGAATTCCCGTGTACCCTTCACCTTTCATGATTCATCTGTACAAGTTTAACTTAGGGGATTCCTGTGTGGTCTCCATGACCATTCCTTATGTCGGCAAACATGAGCTTTATATGTCCTTCTATTAGACTCACACCTTTATGATTACGAATCACAACCCGCCATTATTGCCTAAATAAAACCATTAGCACACAACCAAAACACTATTTTCATATATTATTAACCAAGGCTATAAGAAGTGGTATTGTCATACTGACTATAACTTGCAAGCAATGTCCTTATCCAATCACCGAGGGGACTCCCATATACCCCGTAGGTACCATTATTAGATTCACTTGGTGGATTATCGTGTACCTCCACAAGGTGTTAAATCAAAACCATGGCCACCAAGGCCTTACCATTTAGCTATTAAAGCCATTTACCCAATTTAGGTTCCATTGCCATATTATACCATGCAAAGTTTTTAATGAAATTCCAACTATGTCATTAAAGCATTCTCATAGGCATTTTATCAGACATATTAAGGGTATATAGTTTCCAAAACCAAAACCAAGTACCATTTAACCATTCCCATGCAACCACATGTTCAAACTACCATTATAATATGAAAACCATAGGTAAAAACATAAAAAAAAACATAAATCAACCTTTAATAACAAAAACCCCCAACATATAATTCAAAACCCAAAATCATATTACAATTATGCCATGAAAACCATTCATAAAACTTTCCTCTAATTTAACTAACAATGAGGGAAGAGTAACATTCCTTAAATTATGAAGAAGACGGAGAAAAATCATCCTTTTAGAGCCTTAATTGACCACCTTGAAGGAAACCCTAGCCTTTGCTTGATCCAAGAGCTTTATAAAGTTTAGAGAGAGTTTCTAAGTCTGTAAGATTAGAATAATAAGTAATGATGTCCCAATAGTTTCTTAGGTTTTGGGGTCATAATGGGTTAAGAGGGGAGATTTCCAGAATACACCCAACTTAAACTATAAAAATTCCTGTAGGAAGGTAAGACTCCCACTTGAATCGAACACACATCATACGAGTGGTGCCCACTACTCGTACCCTAGACAGGATGTTGGACATCATAGACTGCCCACTATACAACTCCCCTTGCCCAGTTATACCCTGATCATATGATTTGTACCTTCAACCCGCACTATAGGAAAAAATATTTAGGCTGGACACTGGACAACATACTTTTTAGATCATAGCACTCGTACCCTATCCTTATGGATCTTAGTAAGCCACTCGTAATCAGAAAGAAGTCAAATCACCAAGTTTTAGATTAAGTGAAAGATCAACCAACCAACCCATCACCAACCGTACGACCTATACTACCAAACCTAAAACTGAATAACCAAAAACAAGTTAGCATACGAATTGGGTAACATGACCTATTTTCTGACCATATGGCTTGTATGGTGAGTTTTATGATCAACAGAGACTCAAAACCCAGGAAATATTCCAACGACAAAAAACCAAGGTGTTTCAATTCTCCCCCACTTGGATCATTTATCCTTGAATAATGGAAAGTTAGAATACAAGCACAATTTACATATAAAACACCTCGACTCTAACCTCTAACTAAGTTAGAAACCAAAGATGCAAGGAAATAAATATTTCCTTTAGCAATGTTTGAAAATAATAGTATGATGAAGAATGCATACCTTCTGCATGAATTCTCGAAGAAAAAAATAGGAATAGATATTTAGACTTTATGTCCTCTTCCACTTTCCAAGTAGATTTTTCAATGTTATAGTTCCTTTATAAAACCTTTACTGAAGCTACATCCTTGGACCGCAATCGACGAACCAGTCGATCCAAGATCTCAACTAGGACCTCCTCATTGGACAATGAATATGAGATATCAAAATCTCTAACAGGGACGATTTGAGATGAATCACCTATACATGTTCTCAGCATAGAAATATGGAACACTGGATGAATGGAGTTCAACCTAGAAGGCAAATCCAACTCATATGCAACCCTACCAACCCTTCGCAACTATGTAAGGACCCGTATATCAGGGACTGAGCTTCTCTATTTTACTAAACCACTTCACTCCTTTTACGAGAGACAGATTTAATAATACCTTATCCGCAACCTCAAACTCTAAGGATCTTTGCCTTACATCTGCATAGGATTTTTAGCTACTTTTCGCAGCTTTTTATCTATCCCAAATTAACTTCACCTTTTCCATAGATTGGTGGACTAAATATGGGTCAAACATCTCTACCTCGATGATCTCAAACTGCCCAATAAGAGACCTACACCTCATACAATATAAGGACTTAACATATCCATCCCAATTCTAGAGTGATAACTATTATTGTAAGCAAACTCTATTAGCGGTAAATTCTCAACCCAACTTCCACTATAGTCAATCACACACATACGCAGCATGTCTTCCAATGTCTGAATAGTTACCTCTACCTGACCAATCAACTGCAGATAAAAGCAATACTCAGACTCACATTAGTCCCCAAACCTCTCTGAAATGACTGCCAAAGTAAGATGTAAATTGTGTTCCACGAATATAGATGATAGAGATAGGCACCTTCTGCAGCTTCACAATCTCATGAAGATATAAGCTCGCATAATCCTCAGCAGAGAAGTTAGTCCTTACTGGCCAAAGTAAGCAAACTTTGTCATCCTATCCATGATGACCCAAACCGAATCAAATTAATTCTGACATAGAGTAAGAAAAGTAACAAAATACAAGTTGATCACTTCTCATTTCCATTCAGGCAACTCAATTTCTTGATATAATCCTCTGGGTCTCATGTGTTCAATTTTCACTTGTTGACATACAATGCATTTGGTCATAAAATTAGCCATATCCTTTTCATACCATTCCACCAAGACATCTTCATAAGGTCATGATACATCTTTGTCAAACCAAGATGAACAACAAAGCGCAAAACCATTAACGTCGGGAACACATAACCTCTCTTAGGTACCTCAAGGTACCAATACCACTAATCTTAAAGGCCATCACCTTATGCCCACCAACATCATCCTTGATCCTTAGAAAGATAGGATCTAATATCTGTTTCTCCTCGATTTCAACATCAAAAGATGACTGTGCCACCTTCTAAACAAACACAACACCAACCTCAGAGTCAAATATGCAAAGTACAAGGTTAGCTAAATGGTGAATATCCTTCACCAACTCCTGCTTCTCCATATTCATATAAAGAGACTCCCCATGGATAACCAACAAAGAGAATCAACAACAATATTATCTTTACCTGGGTGATGGTGAAGACTCATGTCATAATCATTGAGAAGCTCAAGCCATCTCCTTTGTATGAGGTTAATCTATTTCTGCATGAACACATATGGCAAGCTTTTATGATTAAAAAAGATATCCACATGAACTCTATATAAATGGTGATGCCAGATTTTTAGCGCAACCACCACAACTAATAATTTCAAATCATGAGTAGGACAATTTCTCTCATTCACCTTCAACTGCCTAGAAGCATAGGCTATCACCTAACCATGTTGCATCTGAACACAACCCTATCCCAAATGGGATACATCACATTAAACCACAAACCCATCAGTTTCTTCGGGCAAAGTCAAAACCGGAGCTGAAGTTAGCTAATCCTTTAGCTTCTTGAAATAACCCTCACAAACATCAGAGCATATAAACTTTACCTTTTTCTAAGTCAACTTAGTCAATAGGGCGGCTATTGAAGAAAAATTTTCAACAAACCTCTTGTAATAACTCGCTAAACGCAAGAAACTTTGAATATTAGTTGGAGTCATGGATCTAGGCCACTTCTGAACCACTGCAACCTTTTGTTGGTCTACCATGATCCCCTCACTAGAAACAATATGACAAAAAAAGTGACAGAATTCAACCTAAACTCACATTTAGAGAATTTGGCATACAACTGTTACTCTTTCAAGGTATGTAAGACAACTCGGAGGTGATCGACATGATCCACCTCACTCTTAGAGTACACCAGAATGTCATCTATGAAGAAAATGACAAAAAAATCCAAAACTGATAGAAGACCTTATTCATAAAATCTATGAATATTGTCGGGCATTGGTCAAACCAAGCGACATCACCATGAACTCGAAGTTCCCATACAAAGTATTTAAAATAGTATTAGGGATATCTACCTCCATAATATTATGTTGATGATACCCTGACCAAAGATCAATCTTAGAAAAGAATTTCGCACCCTGTAACTGATCAAACAAGTCATCTATTCTTGGAAAATGATACTAGCTCTTTATAGTCACCTTATTCAACTACTAGTAGTCAATTCAGATTTCAAGGGAACCACCCTTCTTCTGCACAAACAACACTAGTGCACCCTATAGGGATACACTAGGATTGATTAAACCCTGATCCAAAACATCCTTAAGCTCCTTCAACTCAGCCGGAGCCATTCTATAAAGGGGGTTAAAAATTAGATGAGTGTTCGAAACAAGATTAACTCCAAACTCAACTTCTCTATCCTGAGAAACACCAGGACGGTCATAAAGGAAGACCTTAGAAAATTTATTCACCACCAGAACCGAATGCATAAAAGGACCCTCAGAGGTTGAATCTTTAACCCGAGTTATATGATAGAGACACCCATTAGAGATTAATCACCGATGTCTAAGACATGATATAAACATCTCCTTAGGATCTAGGGAACCACTCTCCCACTTAATAATTGTCTTATTAGGAAATTTAAAGACAACCATATGTTTCCAAAAATCTAGAGATGCATAGCACGAGTGCAACCAATCTTACCCTAAAATAACATCGATATCAACCATATCCAATTCATACAAATCCACCAAAGTCTCCTTGCTACAAAAAGATACCACTCACCCCTTATAGACTGTTTTATTAAGCACAGAGTCACCTACCAGGGTAGAAATAGAAAAAGGGTCTAAAACACACTCCAGACTAAAACCAAATTGCACAGCGACAAAGGGGGTCATATAATAGAGAGTGGACCTCGGTTCAAGTAAATCATATATAATTTGAGAAAAGAGTTCTAGCATACTGGTCACGACATGAGGCGATGCTTCGGATTCTTGTCAGGTAATAAGAGCATAAAGATGGTTCTGACTAGTGTCGGAACTAGAGGGTGCACCCTTTGGTACTGGGCTGAAGACTAAGCAACCTGTCCTTTGGCAGAACACTATCCTGTGATTGGGCACCCTAGTCCCTGAAGTTGTCATCACCATTGAAATGCCTATCATCTAACTACTTTAGGTAGGGAGCACTAGCAGTCTAATTAAACCCAGAGTATACCCACTACTTCTTGGGCCACTTACCACCATCCCTGCCATACTGTTGTTGTCCACCACTCTGCTCAGAGAACCTAAAGTTCTTAACTGGATCCCCTATTTCAGCCTACTTCTTTTTCGCTTCCTCTTCCTATTGCATTTAGATAACAAATCTAGAGATATCCATGTCCTTGATCATCAAGGTAGCCTTACTTTCAAGGATAAACTCACTAGACAGTCCCAAATCAAAATTTATCATCCAGGCCCTCATATCAGAAACCATCTCTGGAGCATACCGAGAAAACTAGTGAAACTTTAAAGCATGCTGCTTGATCGATATCTTCCCTTGCTTTAGATTAAGATACACCTCTGTCTTCACTTCCCTTAATTGTTAAGGAAAGAAGCAGTCCATGAATGCATTAGTAAAATCCTCCCATGGTGATAACTCATCAGTGTTACCCCTTTCTTGATCCCATTCCTTGTACCATTAGTACACCATATCTTTCAGCAGATAGTCCGTAAACTCCACCCCTTCCACATTCATTGAATGCATAACAAGGAAAATCTTTTCTATCTTATCCAAAAAATTCTGAGGATCCTCATCCACCTTAACACCTTTAAAGTATGGAGGGTTCAACCTCATAAACTGGCTAACCCTTATGGCCTCGGATAATGAAGTAACAGGAACACTACTCTTAGACTGAGTAGCTACCAACTATGCAAATATATTAATAGAATAATAAAACTCAGCATTTATTGCATCATCCTAATGATCCTGAGAAGTACTACAAGGAATAAGCGGAAATCAAGAAGGATCCAAAACTTGACCCTAGACCTAGTATGGATCCGATGAGTAGATTGTGTTCTGTTAACATCGTCCCTGACTGGGAAATAGGAGTTTCCAAGAACTTCAGACATAGAGTGATGATTTGAATAGCAAATAAGCAGGAATTAGAGAAGATTCCAGGACTTAGACTCCAAAGCTTGAAAATAGAACACAAGAAAGAGAAATATTCCTAAATGGCTTATAGCCTTTCCCTTATGTTTGTGGCATGTTACACACCCTTAAAAGAGATTCTACTCGAAAGGTCTTTATAGACTCCTAATTGACCATAAACCTAGGGCTCTAATACCAATATGACACTACTAAAACTAGTGCTTTATTGTAATAGGCATCCCAAGTCCAACAAGGGCTGAGGACCCTTAATATCCAACCCAACCTCCAAACATATACCCCGAGCCAGATAAATTTAGAACATATAACTAGATGGATTTATGTACCACACAAGACTTTGGGATAGGTCCATGAACAAGACCAACCCAAAAAATCAAACTATCCAATACCGAACAAATAACTATAACGTAAACCCATTCATAATCATTCCATTACATAATAAGATGGAACAATCACCAATCAAATACAGTCAAATGGTATCATCCATAGTACCAATAAAAATGCCAAAGTTGATACCAATTCCGACACCGCCCATACCAACCCATAGTAGTCTCAAAAAGTCTCTATCCAAAAGTAAAATAGAATTTTGTTCGGACATGCCCCTGACCATAGAAAAAATCAAAGTATAAAAATTAACCAAAGTATGATGTCAAAACCATAACATGAAATAGAGATTTCCAAAGTATGGAAGCTCACCACTTTAATCAAATACTAAGCTATTCCAGAATTTAATCACTAAGTAGGGGGTATTATCGCCTATTCCTACATCACATGGGGATACAATGCCCGAAGATGGGTTAGTAGGTCAATGCTATCATACACTGAGGATAAGGATAAAATAATCCCAATATGTAAAACCAAGTAAATAACTATATGCTTCATATCCATATATATATAGAGAGAGAGAGAGTCTATGTTGGGAAAGGGAATCGAGTTCAGCTTGAATTTAAAACCATTAACCTAGGTTTGTGTAGCTTAACCATCCTAAAACCACCCACGGGATACATGGATCTAGTGTAACCTCCTGAATGGGACCCAATTTATGTAGCTACACGTACTGGAGATATCATAGGGAAAGGGATTCCTGTGAATCATTCACCCTCTATGATACATTTACACAAGTTTGACTTAGTGGATTCCTATTTACCCAATAAGTACATGGTCATCATGATCAATCCTCATTTCGGTAAACATGAGTTTCCAGTATCCGTCCATTGGACTCAAACCTTTAAGGTTAGCTATCACAACCCGCCATTAGTACAAAATTAAAACCATTAGCATACAGCCAAACCACAAATTTCATATATTATTAACTAGTTCTATCGAAAGTGGCATCATCATACTAACTATATCTTGCAAGCACTGTCCTTAGCCTATCACCAAAGGGATTCCAATGTACCCCATAGGTACCATTATTAGATTCACTTAGATGATTCCCGTATACCCCTTAAGGTTTTAAAATAAAGACATGTCCCGTAAGGCCTTACCATTTAGCCATTAAATATATTTAACCAATTTAGGTTCCATTAAAATATTATACCATGCAAAGTTTTCAATGAAAGTCCAACTATGTAATAAAAGCATTCTCATAGGTATTTTATCAAACATGTTGAGGTCATATGTTTCTAAAACCAAAACCAACTATCAATTGATCATTCCCATGAAACCAAACTTTTAAACCACATTTATAATGAGAAAACCATAAGTAAAAACATTGGAAAGCATAATCAACCATTAATAACAAAAACCCACAACATATAATTCAAAACCCAAAACCATATCAAAATTTTTCCATAAAAACCACTCATAAAATATACCTTTAATTAAATGAACAATGAAGGAGGAGTAACATGCCTTAAATTACGAAGAATACGGAGCGAAATCTCCTATTTAGAGCCTTAATTGACCACCTTGAAAGAAACTCTATGCTTTTCTTAACTGAAGAGCTTGACAGAGTTTCTAAGTGTTTAAGATTAGAATATTTGGGTAAATATTGTTCCAATAGTACTTTAGGCCATGGTGTCCTATGGGGTTAGAAGAGGAAATGTCCAGAATACCCCCAACTTAAATTATAAAAATTCTCGTAGAAAGATACGACTCTCCCTTGAATTGTACCAACATTATACGAGTGGTACCCATTACTCTTACCCTAGATAGGATGCTGGACATCACACACTATCCACCATATGTCTCACCTTGACCCAATCATCCCATAATCATACAATTTATACCTTCAACTAGCAACCTAGGCAGAATAATTTAGGTTGGACACTATACAACATACGATTTAGATTGTACCATTTGTAACCTATCCTTATAGCTCCTAGTAAGCCACTCATAATCAAAGAAAAGTAAAATCACCAAGTTTTAGATTTAGTGAAGGATCAACTAACCAACCCATCACTAACAGTATGAACCATACCACCAAACCATAAACAAACAACAAACTTAATAACTAAATACTGGTTAGCATATGAATTGTGTCACAAAACCCATATCCTCACCATTCAAATTATAGGGTGAGTCGTATGATTAACAAAGACTCAAAACCTAGGAAATTTTCCAAGGACCAAAACCTAAGTTGTTTTAGTTTCTAGTTGGGTAAGAAAGGCAATGTGTAAAATTCCCTTAACTAAAAAGTGTAAAAAGGGGTCACCTTTAACTATAAGTCAACCATCGATGCGTAACCACTCTTTATGACTTATCAGCACAAGTCATAACCAAGGTAGTCTCTAGGGCTCCACCTAAAGATGACCTTACGACTCACCCAAACAACTCGTAGTGGGACCCTATGACTCATAAGTCCCAATCATAATCAACACTGAACCCATTTGGGGTATACATTGGACACCCTACGATTTACACCCCATGACTCATGATAAATAACTTTGGCTCATAGTGAGCCACTCATACTCAAAGCAAAATCATGCCACAAACTTACATGATTTGGTTATGACTCATCACAATGAGTCATCAAGACACCTTACGACTCTTAGGGTCCAATCATAACAAAGGCAGTGAGCTTAAAATTCCAGGAATTTTCAAGGTTCAAAAATTTAGGGTATTTTAATTCTACCCCACATGGATCATTCATCCTTCAATGATGGGACAAAGCATTTATTGGCACGCCACATACCTCTACTCTTACCTTCAACAAAGACAAAAAACAAAGATACTAAAGAAATCACTCGTTTCTTTAACAAAGTAAGAAAACAAAAATGTCAAGGAATGTACATACTTTAAGCTTGATTATTTGGAGAGAAAACAAGAATGGATACTTGGACTTCATGTTCTCATCGGCTGCCCAAGTATCCTCTTAAACCTTGTGGTTCCTCTATAGAACCTTTACCGAAGCTGTGTCCTTCATCCACAACCTACGAACTTGTCGATCCAAAATTTCAACTAGAACTTTATCATATGATAAGTAATCCAAAATACCTACCTTATCCAAAGGACCAACCATCGATGGTTTACCCACGCACTTTCTCAATATCAAAATGTGAGACACCGGATGAATGGAACTTAAACTAGAGAGAAACTTGAATCCATATGCAACAGTACCAACACTCTTTAACACCAAATATAGACCTACATATCGGGGATGAATCTTTTCCTTCTTACCAAACCACGCCACTCTCTTCATGGAGGATACCTTTAAGAACATCCAATAACTAATACTAAACTCTAACTTTCTTAGCCTCACATCCGCATTGGACTTTTGGCAACTTTGTGTGACTTTAAGCCTATCCCAAATTACCTTCACCTTCTCAATCTCTTGGTGAAACTAATCTAGGACAAATATCTCAGCCTCACCAATTTCAAACCACCTCATGGAATTCTTACGCCAACCATACAATACTAGAGTGGTTGTTATTATTTTATGTAAACTCTATAAGAAGCAAATGATCAACCCAACTACCACCATAGTCAGTCACACAAGCTTCAACATGTCTTCAAATTGTCGAGTAGTTATTTTCACTTGCCTATCAGACTGCAGGTGGAAAGCATTACTAAAGCTCACCTTAGTTCCCAACCCTCTAAAAAATAAATGTCAAAATTGTGATGACAACTGAGTGCCATAATCTGATATGATATAAATAGGTGCCCCATGCAAATTCACAATCTCCTAGAGAAACAACTTCTCATAATCCTCTACCAAATAATTAGTCCTTACTGGCAAGAAGTGAGCACATCCTATCAATGATAACCCAAATAAAATCTAATTTATTGTGAGATCGAGAAAAATCGGTAAAAAAATCCATGTTAATAACTTCCTACTTCAACACAGGCAACTCAATTTCTTTATACAACCCTCTGGGTCATAAGTGCTCAACCTTTAATTGTTGACACACCATGCATTTAACCATAAATTGGCCACATCTCACTTTATATTGTTCCGCCAATAAATCTCCTTAAGATCATAATTCATCTTTCTCGAACCAGGATCAATGGCATAACACAATTCATTAGCCTTGGGTAAGATCGTCTCTTGCAACCCATCTATATCGAGAACACATAATCTACGTTGGTACCTCAAGAGACCATTGCCACAAATGTCAAAAGCTATAACCTTTTGTTGTCCCATATCTCTCTTAATATTTATTACCTGTATTCTCAAATCTAAGAGACAAACTCTAAGGTTAGCCAAACAGTGAATATCTTTCACCAATTTGCACGTATCCTCATCCACATGAGCTAGACTCTCCGTAGATAACCTACTAAGAGCATCAATAACTACATTAGCTTTACCAAGGTGGTAATGGAGACTCATTTCATAGTCTTTAATCAACTCAAGACATCATATTTTCCTGAGATTCAAATCCTTTTAGGTGAGCACATATTACAGGATCTTATGATCAGAAAAGATATCTAAATGGAACCCATACAAATTATGAGGTCAAATCTTTAATGCGAACACCACAACCAACAATTCTAAGTCATGAGTTGGATAGTTCCTCTCATAAAATTTGAACTACCTAAAAGCATAGGACACCAACCTACCAAGCTTTATCAATACATAACCAACTACTATATGGGATGCATCGCAATGAACAACAAATCCATCAATACCTTCGGCCATGGTAAAAATTAGAGCTAAAGTCAACTTAACATTCAACTTTTCAAAACTACCCTCAAAAGCATCAGACCATAAGAACTTTACCTTTTTTGCATCAACTTAGTCAGTGGGGCTGCTATAGTAGAGAAAATCTCCATAAATCTCCTATAGTAATGGCTAAACCCAAAAAACCTCTGAATATTATTTGGAGTAGATGTGACTTAGCTAAATAAATGTATTGGTGACTCATCTTTTGTTATTCCTTTACAGAGTGTAGATGTAAAATATAGTCATTCCTAGGAATAATTCCCAGTTAAGATCCTCGACCGTCTGATTTGTAGGTTAAGGAATAAAGAAGTTCCCTTGGTTAAGGTTCTATGATGAAATTTATCTATTGAGGGAGCTACTTGGGAAGCAGAAGGAGATATGCGAGCAAACTACCTCCATTTTTTCTCTACGTACTCAGATTTAGATTGAGTTAACGGTTTCTCTTAAATGGATTCTCTCATTTTCTATATTAGTTATCCAACTATCATTATGTCATTGCATAAATTCATGAATTCTTTTTAGTCCATGTATCATGTTTCAGATTCAATTATATAATCATGATTCTACTCATAAGTCAGTGTACAATTTAGGATAGCATGACAAGGAGACAACCAACCCAAACATAAAATATTAATTAAATCAACTATATCTAACACAAGCAAATCTATCAAAGTCTCACGTCTAGCAGAAGTCACAACACAAGATCGGTACACTCGATCAACCACTAACGAATTACCTACAGTATAGTACATGAATAGGCATGCCAAGAAGCTCACTAAAATGATCCAAATCTGAAGTAAAATATGCAGACACATAAGGGAAAGTCGATCTGGAATTAAATAACATTAACACATATTTGAAACAAATAGGGATGATACATGCTATCACAGCATCTACAGCCTCTACCTTAGTTCTGGCTGGTATAGCATAGCACTGTCCATGACCACAAAACAACTGAATAGCCACATGACTACCACCATGAGCTCTTCTATAACTTCTAATTGCACCTCTAGTAAAACATCAACCTCTTATAGCTAAAATAGGGGTAGCTCAAATTACACGGCGGGGACAGTCCTTGGCCATATAGCAAAACTTATCACGCATAAAGTAACCACTAAACTTTTCCTAACCATGCACTCTCTTGGAAACCCTCTTAGATGCTTGATGAGAAGGTACATGCATCCTTTCCTGACCCCTTATACTCTGAAATGATGCCCCAAATACTCCTATTTGTATCGTAGCTCGCTGAAGAGTAGAAAACATAGTAAACCCAGTTGGCTGAGACTCTACTTGGGGATATAACATAGATGAAAAAAGAACTCCTTCCCTCAAAAAACATACTCAAATACCAGCACTGAAGGACGAATAGTACTCGGGGTCTAAGGAGTACCCAATACAGATGTAGGTATAACTGAGGGATCCACACTCACAACTAAAGAAACACCATAAATAAACTCTATCATAGGTGAAGGTTCAATACTGGAGCTGGGGAAATACAAAATAAACTCAAAGGAGCATCCTCTAAATGGGTCAATAGATGAACCATCATTCTCTATAAGACTGAGATAAAAGAACTCTTAGGAACTACAGTATAACCCATACTTCAAATAAGCTCAATACAAATCTTGAGGGAAAGTCCCCTAGCACTACTCCTATATATGAAAGATCCACAGGTGCATCCACTTCCTCGAGCTCATCCATGACTTGAGGCTCACCCTCTGGATGAACGCTCTACATTACTAATCACGCTAGACTTAGTCGACACCATCTATACAGAAAAGGATAAACATAACTCAAGATGCAAGCTATGAAGAAATTTGCCCAATAAGTAAAAAAATTAGAAAAGTTTCCTAAAGACATCTTATAGCCTCTCAAAGATAGATACACACATCCACGTACCGATCCACGAGACATTATTAGACAAGCCATTCTTACACCATTACGTTTAATGAAACCTGACTGTTATGATACCAATTTGTCACAACCTAAAATCTATGTCTAGATTGAACTCGTCGTGGTGGACCTTATAGAGTAAGCCTATCACCTAAACTGATACATAAAAAGGGGGAAAAAAGACAAAAATACCTCTAAGGTAGAGTTTCTAGAACAAGGTTAAACCATATAAAAATAATAAATACAGAAATAGTAGGATCAACAATGCATCCATAACTCCAAAAACCTAATGTCAATAGTATAAGAACGTATGTAGTACAACTCAAATCCAAAGAAAATACATAAGATGTCTAAATATAAGAAAAACTCTAACTCTGAAATAAAAATAAAGACATATTCCAAAAGAAAGGTAGTATAATACACCCGAATGCATAAAAGTCAAGTATAACCTTAAAAGCACAAAATATTGCCTGAATCAACCAGGTAGGGGCACACTCAAACTAGGACCTGCATTAAAAGGGAACAGTAGGCGTAAGTATGGTCCAATTGTACTCAATAGGTATAATCGGACGACAAAGTAAAGTAGATAATAAAACATATAAAATACACACTAAGGGCACGTCACCTCCAATCAGAAAATATCTCACAATGGTAGGTCACACTGCTTGCACTAATAGCTCTAATTTTCATATCTCATATAATGCAAAAATACCACCAAATAGAGAACGAGTATATATTATATCACATACAAGTAGGGAAAAGAAAGGATAATATACATACAAGATCATTGAGCACGAGTATAAGAAGATAGAACAATTAGATAGGTATTAAGTCAAAGCAGAAGTACTATCAAATCACGTCCATAATGAAGTAAACACAATAAGAATTATGATAATAATGATGAACATAATGATAATAATAATGAGGGTTAAGCATGAGGTTGTTTCATAACCTCTGTGTACACCTACGGAGGCAAGCCTGCAGACATAGGACCCATGGAGGGTTCGTCAATCCATATACTGCTCAGAGATACCCATGGAGGCAATCTTACCAACGTAAGATCCATAAAGGATTCATCAACTCGTCTATAACTAATATCCATAACTTTTCTTTGGTATATCCTTCAAAGAAGGTGTATAAAAGTCTGATGTTCCTAGTTTTTCTAGTATTTCTAGTGTTTCCAATAATTTTGGTGTTTTTAGTATTTCAAGTATTTTAGTACAACAAATATCAATGACTCGTCTTTGGCACATCCCTCAAAAAAAGGCTATAGAATCTTATATTCCCAATATTTCCAGAATTTCAAGGGCGCATACATAACATAAGACTCAAATTAAATACAACATACAAAAACAAGTCATAATGAAGGTGAAGGTGATCAGGGATAGGCTTAATCCTTCTTAGAGTCAGTAAAAATGCTATGCAATTTAAGGCAAAGAAAGTTAGTGTTCGAGGTTAGTGATTAGGTGTTCTAGAAAGTATATCCTATGAACGGAGTGAAAACGCTTTGGAAAATGGGGTAGCTCCATCTCTGTTAAGTTGGTCCGTATTTTAATTTTTGGAGAGTAGGCAATATTTCTAATAAATTGGATTTGCCTTTTTGTTTGGGTTCTATTCATCGATTTTTCCATGTATCAATGTTGAAGAAGTGTAGGGGCGATCCTTCTTTTATTGTGCCTATTGAGTGTGTTAGTATTTTTAATTCCTTGTCTTATGAATAAAATCCACTTGAGATTTTAGATAGAAAAGTCTTCCATTTAAAGACTAAGGATGTGGCTTCAGTGAAAGTCCTTTAGAGGAACCTAAAGGTGGAAGAAGTTTTCCTATTCCCATTTCTTTTTGCGTTTTAGTTCATGATTTTGGGGTTTCATTTTTATCTCATAATCGTACTAAAGAGATGCCTTGATTTATCATTTAGGGATGAATGATCCTAGGGGGAGAATGTAAAACCCTAAATTTTGGTCTCTAGAAATTTCTTTATTGTTGTGCTCCCTGCCTAGGTAACGACTCATCGAATGAGTTACAAAGATTCATTATGAGTCGTAGGTAAACCAGTGAGGAATGCTCAAGTTTCTATTGATGTCATGATTTTGCCCTTGTGAATCATAAGGTGAGGTCACGAGTCGTAGGATGTGATTCATGACCAAACTAGTGATGGAGACATATGAGTCTGCCCAGACTAGGAGTCTAGTGTAAGACTCATAGCCAGTTGTCACAAGTCATGACGTGACCCATAGTGATTGGATGACAATTTTCCTGTGTTTTAATTAAAGGCACTTTGTTCATTTCCTCCTTCCCCAATTATAACCCATGACATAAAAAACCTTAAGGGACTCCATAACTTTTCATTAGCCAATATAATAAACTTCTATATTCTCTCAAATTCTCAAATTCATTAAGGGATTGGGCATTGAAGCTTCTAATTTGTGGTTTCACATTAATTTTCTTAGTATTTAGGCATGTATCTCTTCCCTAAAAAGTATTTTGTTAAAAGTATGTGTTTATTGTTACCCATGTGGTCTTACATGTTTGGTTTTGGAATTTCGGTTGGGATTTTGGAGGAATGTTGTTTAATTAATTTTCCCATGATTTTTCATGAATAGTTTATGATCTATTGATCGATTTTTGAACTCATTTGCTGAATGGGCATGGGATTGTTATGGGGGTCATTTATTCATGCTAATTTACGGATGCTGGTAATGGAATTGGTAATAACCTCAACTCACCTTATGAAATTGGCTTTAAAACTTGGATATATGCAAATTGAAACCAAAGTTAAAATAATTGTATTGTATAAAAGGCTAATGGAATACCAACAGTTTTAAAAGGACCTAGTGGCCATGATATGAGTTTAAATTGGATCTTGGGGGTCGTGGATTCGCCTAAGTTAGAGAATAATTAGACCTAGGGGGTCGTGGATCCCCCACGTTTATGGGTAATTGAGATGGCATAATGATATTAGCTTGTAAGCATAATTCGTATAACGATACCATTAAAATGTGCCTGAATGGATGATTCAATGTTTGATGAATGGAAATGGGTAAATGTTTTAAACTGGGATAAAAGGAGGTTGTGTAGCACACTATGAAGGTGGAGGTCTTGAAAGAGAGATACTGGAAACCCTCATTTGACGACGTGGGGGTTGGTCTTGAATACCATGTGCTTATGTGACACCTTATATGTATGTATCATGGATTGGTAAAGGATCGTTAATTCCTCGTCCTTCCTTGATATCTCTAGTTCTTGCGGCTACCATGTACTAGGCCCTTCCGGTGGGGGGAGATGGACCCATATAGCCCGTGGATGCCTTTATGATGATTGAAGCTACACAGTCCAGGTTAATTTTTTAAATCTCATGCTAAACCTGGTTTCTTTACCCGACATTTCGTATATATATATAGATGTGTATGTGTGTGTACACTGTGTGCGTATGATTTTACTATGTCTTTAGACTTGGCATTCTTTTATCCCTTCCCAAAGTTACATGCTAGAACTTACCCTGCTAATAGTACTCGAATGCTATATCCCCATGCGATACAGCATCTGAAGACACTTCTATTTCCTTGCGCAGTGGTAGGTGATTTCTTGACTGTTCGTAGGTCAGATTGAAGTGGTGAGCTTTCATTCTCCAGAAGGACCTCATTTTATGGCCTTGTTTTATTCATGTCTTAGACTATTTCCATTGTTTATTTTTGGCTATGGTCGGGACATGACCCCTGGTTCGAGTCGTGACAAATATCCATGACTCTTCTCCGACATATCCTTCGAAGAAGGTCTATAAAAGTCCAATGCTCCCAATGTTTCTAGTATTTCCTGAGATTCTAGTATTTTATTTGTTTCTTGTATTTCTAGTATTTCACTACAACCAATATCCACGAGTCTCCGGCACATCCCTTGATAAAGGTCTATAGAATCCAATGTTCCTAGTATTTCCAAAATTTCAAGGGTACATACATAAGAAAAGACAAATAAAATACAACATACAATAGAAACAGGTATATATATAAAGCATTCAACAAACAAGTGAAATTAAGAGTATGATGCCATAAGGATGATGACGCAATGTTCAAAACCAACCGCAAAGAATATTTCCACAGCCAACCACAATGTGAATTTCCATAACAAATGAATACACCAATCACATGAGCTAATTATCCACTCATAATTTCCAACCATCCATAAATTTACAAATGTATCATATGAAAACAAGTATGAATATATCACAATACTCCAATAGTACCACATTAGTCATATTCAACAACACAATACAATTATTCACATATATGCAAGACTATCCGCATAACGTAGGATCCCACATGGTTACAATATCACATAATATCTCAAACTCAACAATTACATATAAAATTGGCCCCCACACAGGCACAACACATAGATAGCCATTTTTCATGACTGCTTCCCGACCTTAACATGCATTTTGTATACAAATTAACAACATGGACTAGTCGGAAAAAGTTAAGCCATAACCTATCACAAAGTCGAAATCGGCCTGCAACATTTCAACCCACGACCCAATTTCTCACGATCGATCCTGAAATCAACTCGAATAAAGAAATATAGAACTACGTGTCAAAATAAATCCAATGATACCTATATTGCCTACTATTGGTTTGGGATCAAAACAGACCTCCAAAATGAGTTTTCAAAAGAGAAGGCCAAAGTCATACCTTTATTTCAAAAATGTGTTCCCTATACCTTTAGAAACCTATAGCTGAAAATCCCAGTGAAATCGAGTTAAAAACGAGGTTCAAATTGAAGAAAAAAACATTTTTAAACTTTACAAACATTATTCAAGTGAAAAAGAGTGAATTTTGAATTTTAAATCAAGCCGAAGGTTTTGGAGTTTTGAAAATTAATCAATAAATTCACTAAGACAAGGTTGAATTCTAACCTTAAATTCCAAAGAGAGTCAAGAAATAGATATTAATCTGACATGACCCGAACCAGGGGCCTTGTCGTAATGGTATCCTAAGTCCATCAAGGATCAGGGACCACCCCCGTTACCCAACCCAACCTCCAATGTCCCGTACCCAAAGTCAGATAAATTCTGAACCTATAATAAGATAGCATTTATTATAATTCTGGACTCTGGGATAGGTCTATAACTGTGACTGACCCAAATAAGTTCAACCATCTAATACCAACTAACATCCATAACCAAACCAATAATAATACTAAGTTCATGTCCATAATACAACATAAAAGGATGGAACAATCATAAATTTAGTCAAATAGTATCAGCTTCAATACCAATGTCAATACTAAAGCAGAAACCACTACCGACACCACCCATTCCAACCTATAGAAGTCACACAAAGCCAAAACCAATATCCATATAATAACCAAAGTATGTAAAGAGATCCATGATATGGAATGGAGCCTTTCAGAATATGAAAGTTCACTACGGAGGAGTAGAACGCTCGATTCCTGCACTGCATGGGGATACAGCCACCCGAAGATAGGTTAGCGAGTAAACCCTAGCATGAACTCAGGATAAGGATATAATAATGTCATCCAGTAAAAAAAAGTAAACCAACCATATGCTTACAAACCATATATATATATATGTAGATATAACCATGCCAAGAAAAAGAGTCGGGTTTAGCATGCCTTTAAAACCATTAACCTACGTATGTGCAGCTTAACTATCCTAGAACTACCATAGGCTATATGGGTTTAATGTAACATCCTGAATCGGCCCCGATGTGTGTAATAGAACAAACCAGAGATACCATTGGTTTATGGGATTTCCGATTACCCTTCGCTCTCTAAGATACATATGTATAGTGTACTTAGAGCATTCCCATGTACCTCATAGTAACATATATGGTCTCTATAACCAACCCTCATGTCGGCAAACATGAGTTTCACATGTCCGTCCATTAGACTTACACCTTTACGGTAAGGTATCATACCCCGCCGTTATTGCCTAATGTAAATGATGTCATAAAAGAATTATAAGTTATGGGGCCTTAAGCGGATAGGTGGGGAAATGTCCAGATTACCCCTAACTTAAACTGCTTAAAATTCCTGTTAGATGGTACGACTTCCCCATACAAGTCGTACCCTTCCATACGAGTAGTACTCACCACTCCTACCTTAGTCCTCCTTCTTAGACCTAACATTGTCCACCATATGACTTACCCAAACCAAGTCGTACACAAACTATACGATCAGTACTACTAAACTGTATCCCTAGCAAAATAGAATTAAAGAAAGTTTAAACACTACCAACCATATGAGTCAATGGTATGACTCATACCCTATCTTACGTCTTATGGTGAGACACTCATTCTTAGATCCAATTTAAGTTACTAAGTCTCAAATTAAGTGAAGGGAGAACCTAAATAATATGACTTATCACCAACCATATGACTCATACCAGCCAAGTCATACCTATTTCTGTTACCAATCCAACCCACCAACCAATGTTGTTTAGTATACGCCCAAGAGAATAGCAACCATACCCCATAATACTACTGGTATCCACAAGTCGTATGATATACAGAATCCAAAAATCTAGAAAATTTTCTAAGTGTCCAAACCCAAGGTATTTCAGTCTCCCCCACTAGGATCATTCATGCTCGAATGACAAATAAGGTAAGTCAAACACAAGCAAGATTAACTTACATTATCAAATGTCAATCCAACCTTTAACCAAGTTAGAAAACAAAGATGTGATCAAGAACACATACCTTCCGCATGAATATCCGGAGCAGAAAACAAATGAGGGTATTTGGACTTTATGTCTGCTTCCTATGTAGCCTCTTCCACCTTGTGGTTCCACCATAGAACCTGAACTGGGGTCATATCCTTTGTCTATAACCGATGAACCTACCGATCAAATATCTCAATCGGGATCTATTCATAAGATAGAGAATCTGACACACCTAATCATTCCGAAGGAACCACCAAAGAAGGATCACCAAGGCACTTTCTCAACATAAAAACATGAAATACCGGATAAATAGATCTTAAACAAAAAGGAAACTCTAATTCATAAGCCATATTACCAACACTCTGCAAAACCACATAAGGACAACCATACCAAGGACTGAGCTTCTCCTTTTTACCAAACCACATCACTTCCTTCATGGAATACACTCTTAGGAATACCTTATCCCCAACCTCAAACTCCAAGTATCTACACCTTACATCCGCATAGTTTTTTTGGCAAATTTGGTCAGCCTTAAGCCTATCCCAAATCACCTTCACCTTTTCTATATCCTAATAAACCATATCCGAACCGAAAATATCCGCCTCACTAAGATCAAACCACCCAATAGGAAACCTACACCTCCTACCATACAATGCCTTAAAAGGGGCCATCCCTATGCTAGAATGATAGCTATTGTTCTAAGAAAACTCTACCAAAGCTAGATGCTCAACACAATTGCCACCAAAATCAATCGTACACGTATGAATCATGTCCTCCAATATCTAAATAGTCTTCTCTTCTTGCACATCTATATACAGATGAAAAGCAGTACTCAAACTAAACTTAGTCCCCAACCCTTTCGAAAAACACCACGAAAATGAAATGAAAATTGCATACCACGATTAGAGATAAGCTAAATAGGTGCCCAATGTAGGTTTAAAATCTCATGTATGGTGTGCCAAAAAGTTAAAGTTGAGCAAATAAGGCCTGGAGGGTTGTATGACAAAATTGATTTTCCTATATAGAAATTGGAGGTAATAAATATGGATTTCATTATCGGTCTTCCTCGGTCTCAGAACCAATTTGATTCGGTTTGGATCATTGTGGATAGGATGACAAATTCAACCCAATTCTTGCCAGTGTAGGTCATTGTGGATAGGATGATAAATTTGCCACAAAATCAGCCACGTCCCTCTTTATACCATTCCACCAATACACCTCCTTGATATTATGATATATTTTCATCAAATCGAGATGAACAACATAGCGCGATTCATACTCCTAAACCAATACCCTTTCTAGCAACCCATCGACGTTAGGAACATATCCTTCCTTGGTACCTCAAGGTACTATCACTGTTGATCTAAACACCATCACCCTTTTCCCAACAATATCACTCTTGATTTTTTCTAAGATGGGATTAATAATTTTTTTCTCCTTGATCTCTGCAACAAAAGATGACCGAACTACTTCTTTTACCATAACACCACCATCATTGGAATCCAAGAGATGAACTCCAAGATTATCTAAGCGGTGAATATCCTTCATTGATTCCCGCATCTCCTTATCCACATGAGCTAAACTCTTCATGGACAACCTACTAAAAGCATCACCAACTATGTTTTCTTTCCCTGGGTCATAGTGAAGACTCATATCATAGTCCTTGAGAAGCTTCAACCACCACCTTTGGTTGAGATTAAGCTCCTTCTAAGTGAACACATACTGTAGAAGTATATAATCAAAAAAGATGTCCACATGCACTCCATACAAATAATGCCGCCATATTTTCAAAGCAAAAACCACCTCTAAAAGCTCCAAATCATGAGTAGGATAATTTCTCTAGTGCACCATCAACTTCCTGGAAGCATAGGCAATCACGTTACCATGCTTCATCAAAATGCAACCAAGTCCCACCTAGGACGCATCGCAATAAACCAAAAACCCCTCATTACCTTCAGGTAATGTCAAAATAAGGGCCAAAGTTAGCTTATCCTTATGAGTCAACTTAGTCAATGGAGCAGCTATCATTGAGAAACTTTCCACGAACCTTCTTTAATACTCAGCCAAACCTAAGAAGCTCTAAATATTGGTTAGAGTTATGGGTATAGTCTACCTTTTAACCATCACCACCTTTTTGCAGATCCACCATGATCCCCGCTAAGAAAAGTGATAGAGTTCAACCTTAAAAAATTTAGCGTACAATTATTGCTCTTTTAAGGCCTGCAACACCATATGAGGTGATTAGCATGAACCACCTCAGTAGACAGCGAGCGAGCTGCAAGCACCTACTCCTATCAAAATGAAAAGCAGCAAGCGGAACTTGAACTTGAAGAAGCACTCTTAGAATATACCAGGATTTCATTAATCAACATAATGATAAAAAACCATAAACTGCCTGGAAACCCTATTCATCAGATCCATAAATGACGCTAGGTCACTGGTCAAACAAAATGGCATCACTAGGAATTCAAAGTGCCTAGACCTAGTACGAAAGCCGTCTTAGGTATATCCACCTCCCTAATCTTAAATTGATGATACCTAGACCAAATATTAAACTTAAAAAATAATTTGGCACCTTTCAACTGATCAAACAAGTCATCTATCATCGGAGAAGATACTTGTTCTTAACCGTCACCTTATTTAACTTTTGATAGTCAATGCATATCCAAAAGGAACCATCCTTGTTTCTCACAAATAACACTGGTGCACCCCAAGAGGACATACTAGGATGGATGAAACCCTTATCCAAAAGATCCTTAAGTTTTTCCTTGAGTTCTCTTAACTCCGTCAAAGCCATCTTATAAGGATGAATAGATATTGGATGAGTGTCTGAAACTAAATCAATACAAAACTCAATCTCCCTATCTGAAGGAACACCAGGAAAATTATCCAAAAATACCTCAGGAAACTTATTTACCAATGGAACTAAATGCAAAGAAGGACCTTCTGAGTTAAAATATTTAACCCAGTACAGATGATAGAGAAATCCTTTAGGGATTAATCTCTAAGCTCTAAGATAAGATATAAACCTCCCCTTAGGAGCAAGGGAACCACCCTCCCACTAAATAATTGGTTTGCCAGGGAACCTAAAGACAACCTTACGGGTCTGACAATCTAAGGATATATAATAGGAGTTTAACAAATCCATTCCCAGAAAAATATCAAAATCCACCATATCTATTTAAAACAAATCCACCAAAGTCTGCATACTACAACTATTACCATACAATCCCTATAGACTCTTTTAGCAATCACAGAGTCACCTGTCGTGGTAGAAATGGAAAAATGATTCAAAACAACATCGGGGTCAAAACCAAAATACATAGCGACAAATGGGGTCACATAAGAGAGAGCGAACCCTGGATCAAGCAAATAATATACCTCACAAGAAAAGGGTTATAAAATACCAGTCATGACACCAGGTGATGCCTTAGATTCCTGCTGAGTACTAAGAGCATATAACCTATTCTGACCTACGCTAGGACCAAAAGCAAAAATGGCTACAAAAATAGCACCCTTTGGTGTAGAAGCAGAAGACTAAGGAACTGGAGCCTTACTTGCTCCCAAAGAACCCTTACAAAATGGACAATTTTTAAGCATATAGCCTAGCTGACCACTTTTAAAATACCTGCCCCTCACCTCATAGAAGAAACCCCAATACAACATACTATAAAACCAACAAGGAGGGCATGATGAGGACAACTAGGCCCCATTTTCTGAGATTGGCCACCCTGTGCTCGGAGATTATTCCTACATTGGCAATGACTGTCACTCAACTGCCTCGGGTAAGGAGCATTAGCTGTAGAGATGGAACCAAAACTCCCTCACTTATCCTTTGGTCACTTACTGCCATCCCAACTACCTTATTGTTAAGCACCACCCTATTTGGATGACCTGAACTTCTTACCGTGCATTTCCCTAAACTCAGCCTTTTTCTTCTTTTCCTCCTCCACCTATTGCATATTAACCACCAACCTAGAAATATCCATATCCTTGATCAGCAATGTAGTATTGCTTTCAAGGATCAAATCCTAAGACAGACAAGATGTGAACTTTCTCATCCTAGCCCTCATGTCAGACACAAATTTTGAAGTATACCTATATAGCTGATAAAATTTCAAGGCATATTCCTTGACCAACATTTTTCCTTATCTCAGATTCAAAAATTTCTCCTATTTTGCTTTCCTTAACTATTGAGGAGAGAAGTAATCTGAAAAGCATTAGAGAAAGTCTAACACAAAGTAAATTCCTCAGCATCACCTCTCTACCTATCCCACTACTCGTACCATTGGTATGCCACATCCTTAAGTTGGTAAGCAAAAAAATCCACCCCTTCCACATTCGTGGTCTGCATTACCCTAAAAATATTCTCCATCTTATCCAAGAAACCCTAAGGATCCTCCTCTATCTTCACACCAATAAAAGTAGGAGGATTTATCTTCATAAATTGGCTAACCCTTGTGGCATTAGCAAATGAAACCCCAGATTCATCCCGCTCTGCCTAAGCAGCAATCGACTATGCAATAACATAAATGGATTAATGAAATTCTGCATTGGTCACCTCACCCTGAGGAGGACTAGTAGCAACTGGTGGAACTCTAGAAATATTAATGACGAGACCTGTAGACTGGGTATGGATACCCTGAGTTGTATGTGTCCTTTTAATATTATCCCCAGTTGGGACAGAATAGTTACCATATATCTCAAATCATCGAGAAAGGATCTAAAAAGCTAATAAAATAGGATTAGAGAAGATTCCAAGACTTAGACTCCAAGCCTGAAAATAGAATATGAAGAAAGTGGAACATTCCTAATGCGTTGTAGCCTATCCCTTATGAGTATGGCTTGCTATACACCCTTAAAAGAGACTTTACTCTACATGGATTTGTGGACTCCCAATTGACCATGAACCTTAAAATCTAATACCAACTTGAAACGACCAAAACCAAGTCCTTGTCATAACGGGCATTCCAAGTCCATCTAGGACCGAGGACTACCCCTGTTACCCAACCCAACCTCCAATATCGCATACCCTGAGTCAGATAAATTTTGAACCTATAAAAAGACAACATTTATTATAATTTCAAACTCTAGGATAGGTCTATAACCGTGACCGACCCAAACTAGTCCAATTATCCAATACCAACAAACATCCATAACCGAACCACTATAAAAACCAAGTTCCTGTCCATACCATGACATAAAAAGGTGGAACAATCATAAATTTAGTTAAGCAGTATCATCCCCTATACCAATGACAATACTATGGTTGACTCCACTATCAACATCGCTTATTCCAACCCATAGTAGTCACACAAAGCCTCTAGCCAAAAGAAAAACAATATCTGATTGAGACATGCCCCGAACCATAGCCAAAACCAATACCCATAAAATAACAAAAGTATGTAAACATATCTATGATATGAAATAGAGTCTTCCAGAATATGGAAGCTCACCACTTTAATCCAATAGCTGGTCCCGAATTTGATCACTAAGCAGGAGTAGTAGAATGACTAATTACTGCATTACATGGGGATATAGTCGCCCGAAGATGGGTTAGTGGGTGAATGCTCGCATAAAATTGGGATAAGGATAAAATAATGACATCAAGTAAAACTAAGTAAACCAACCATATGCATACAAACCATACATATAAATATAACATTGCCGACAAAGAGAGTTGGGTTTAACTTTCCATTAAAACCATTAACCTACTTATGTGTAGATTAACTATCCTAGAACCACCCAGGGCTATATGGGACCAGTGTAACCCCTTAAATGTGCCCTGATGTGTGTAGTCGCATAAACCGAAGATACCATAAGAGTAAGGGATTCTCGAGTACCCTCGCTCGACATGATATATATGTAAAGGGTACTTAGAGGATTCCGATGTACCCGATAGTATCATATATGGTCTCTATGACCAACCCTCATGCCGGCAAACATAAGTTTCTTCTGTTCATCCATTAGACTCGTACCTTCACAATTAGCTATCACACCCCACCATTATTTACTAGTTAAAACCATTACTATTTAACTAAACCAGTATTCCATTATTATTAACCAAGGATATAAGTAGTGGTACCACCATACCGACTATAGCTTGTAAGCAATGTCCTTAATCAACCTTTTTTATGTAAAGGTATTCCCATGCACCCATAGATTACATTCAAGTTAACTTGGGGGAGTCCCATGTACCACACAAGTGCACCATTATGAAGTTTTCTTGAGGGAATCCCATGTACCCTACAAGTTATTCATTAACATGTTTACTTGGGGGATTCCCTTGTACCCTACAAGGAAGTTTAATTAACCATAACCATGACCACAAAACCTTACCATTTTAACCATTCCAAACCATTTAAACCATTTAGGGTTCTATTTCTAAACCATACCATGCAATTGTTCCATTAAAAGTACAATAATATAGTAAAAGCATTATCATAGGTATTTTATCAAAGATGTTGAGGGCATAGTATTTCCTAAACCAAATCCAATTACCAATTAACCATTCCCATGCAACCAATTGTCCAAAACAACATTAAAGCTTCTAATTTTATAATTAAAATATGGGAAAGCCCCAACCAAGCATTTAATACAAAAATCCCAATATACATTTGAAAACCCCAAAACCATATAAAAACCATGCAATGAAAACATTGTATAAAATATGCATTCAGTTGGAACTAACAATGAGGGAGGAGTACATGTCTTGGATTATGAAGATGATGGAGAGAAATCACCCATTGAAGACCCAAATTGATCCTCTACATAAAACCCTTACCTGTCTTTACCAAAGATCCTTTGAGAGAATTAGTGAGAGTTTCTAAGTATTTTAGATTAGAAAAATAGGGTAAATGATGTCCCATAAGAGTTATAAGTCGTGGGGCCTTAAGAGGTTATGTGGGGAAACGTCCAGATAACCCCTAACTTAAACTGCTTAAAATTCTTGTCAGATGGTACGATTTGCCCATACGATCATACCCTTCTATACGAGTGGTACCCAACACTCATACCCTAGGCCTCCCCCTTATACCCAACAATGTCCACCATACAACTTACCCAAACCAAGTCATAACTAAACCATACGATTAGTACCCCTAAATCGTATCCTTGGCATACTAACTATACCCCATCATATGATTGGTACCCACAATTCATATGATGTTAAAAATATAGAAATCTTGGAAGTTTTTTAAGGGTCCAAACCTAAGGTATTTTATAATCTAGCTCCCCAAGCACCCACAAGTTCAACTTTTAATCTCTCACGCTTTTTTAGGGTTTTTGGCTCTTAAAATGAGTGAGAAATTGCTAATTCGTGAAGTAATAGGTCTATTTATAGACATACTAGATTCTCGGATGCTGCAATTAGGTAACAAGGTACGCGATCACACTACCTGGCTACAGGAGAAAATATGGCGATCAACATAGGCATTGTTGCAATCGTACTATTATCTGACAAATGACAGATAGAACTTGGCAAATTTCAAAGTTTCCACTATGGCCTAGGGATTCATTAGGAATTCGGTACATGCAAACAAACTTTGTAACCATATTAAATTTGACATTCCAGACACAATGGCAAAGTTGATCTTTTGAAAATACATCATTTTCAAAAGGTTGAGCCTAGAAACCCAAAATCACAATTTTTTAAACCAAGGGTCGAAATGAGATTTAAAAGCGGTAAAACAAGATCAAACATGTTACCACCCTAAAATCGACATTTTAGATCTACTTTCCATTTAGCCATCCATCATGTGGGTTAAAATATAACCACATAATTTTATAAAAAGACTATCGAGGCCACCAAAAACCAAAATATCGCACAAATGGAAAAAAGATGCATTGAGAACCATGCTAATTACCCCACACCCCAAAATTACAACAATGCTACTATAGAAAGGAGTAAAATAGTCAAATCACACAAAAGATCATATCTCACATATTTTATCAAAATTTTAGCTAAAAATCTAGTTCGTTCTCTAATTAAGGCAAAGAAATGCCTAAATCAATTAAGAGATGGGGATAACACTTACTCATATAAAACTCAACTTCCCAGTAGACTTCCCTACAGGTCTATTTCGCCACTGAACCTTAACTACATGGATAAAACTAGTGCATAACCACCTAATATCCCTAGCCAAAATATAGACCGCCTCCTAAACAAAAGACAACCACTCATCTAACTGGACCAATATAAAACCCATCCAGAATATAACAGTGAAGCATAAAAATATGTAAAACTGGGTGAACAGCTGATAAAACTGGGGTTGAAGATAACTAATAAGCCATGTCACCAACAGTCCAAAGAATCTCAGATAGGCAAATATAACTAGGGCTATGCTTGCCCCCTTTCCTAAACCTTATCACACCGTTCATGGGTGAAACTCAAAGGAAAACACAATCACCAGTATCGAATCTTAAGGAACTAAGTCTATGATCAACATAACATTTTAGCCTACTCTAAGCCACTCAAAGCCTATCCTAAATGATCTGGACTCTATTCCAGGACTCACGAAGCAAGTCCATACCTTAAGATCTAACTTCAGAAACATCAAGCCAGCCCATATGTAAGCGATAATGACTACAATACGAAGCCTCAAAAGGAACCATATCAATACTAGAATAAGTAGTTATTAAATGCAAAATTTTCTATGGCTAAGAGTTGTTCCCACTAGCCACCAAATCAATCACACATGCGCAAAGCATATCCTTTGATACCTGGATAGTCCAATCTAACTGGATATCCATCTTGGGGTGAAATATTATGCTAAGATCAACCCGAGAACCCAACTCTTGAAAATTTTTTGAAAAGTATGAAGTTAACACAGAACCCCAATTTAAACTGATAGGCACCGGCACACCATAAAGTCGCACAATCTTACAAATATAGATATAGGATGACCTTTCAGCGTAGAAAGTGTTCTTTACCAAAAGGAAATATGCCGACTTGGTCAATCGATCTACAATAATCCAAATAGTATCAGATCCATTGGAAGTGCGAGGCAATCAGGTCATGAAATCCATAGAAATCTGCTCTAATTTTCACTTAAGAATAGGTAATCTCTGAACCAATCCACCAGGCCTTAAATGCTCAACTTTTTCCTATTGACAACAAAAGCAACGAGCAATAAAGTTTGCTACATCTTTCCTCATACTACCCCACCAGTAATGTTTTCTCAAATCATGATACATCTTAGTCACTCTCAAGGGGATAGAATACTTAGAACAATGAGCCTCTTCTAAAATTAATCTAATTCAATCGCCCACTCTCGGCACACAAACTCGACCACCAATCCTCAAAACTACATCTAAATCAAGTGAAGTTTCCTTAGCCTCACCACTCAACACTTTATCTCAAATTGATCGCAATCCCATATCTTCAAACTGATGAGCTTGATTCTTCTCCAAGAAAAAAAACCTAGCCTCCATAAATGCTAAAATACACCGAGTCGTCAAAATACCAATCCTAACCATCTAGTTACCTAAATACTGAGCCTCTAAGGCCAACGGCCTCTCCTAGGTCAAAAGATATGCCAAACTACCCATGCAAGTCAACTTCCAGATCAAGGCATCTACAATAATATTAGCCTTTCTCGGATGATAGAGAATGGTCAAATTAAAATTCCTGAGTAACTCAATCCAATAACACTGCCTCATATTAAGATCTTGTTGGACAAAAAAGTATTAAAGTCTACGACGATCTAAGAAAATCTCACAACAAACATATACAAATAGTGCCTCCACAACATCAAGGTAACAACAACTGTACACAACACCAAATCATGGGTAGGGTAATTTCTCTCATTGGGATTCTACTAATGAGATATATAATAAATTACCTTAACCTCATGCATCAACACAATACCTAATCCACACCTAAAGTATTACTAAAATTTGTAAATGTCATACCCACCTTGGGTAAAGTCAATATAGGTGCTAAAGTCAATAAATCCTTGATCTTTTGAAAGTTTACCTCACAATTATCAGAGTACTAAAAGAAATCTTCTTTTTAGTCAACTTAGTCAAAGAAGCTATAATAGATGAGAAACCCTCAATAAAACACCGATAATAGCCTGCCAATCCAATAAAACTTTGAATATCAATGGGTAAAGTAGGAGTAGCCCAATCATAAAAGATCCCAATCTTTATTGGATCAACCATAATTCCCCCCTTAGTCACCACATGACTCCCAAAGGAAACAAACTCTAACAAAAACACACACTTAGATAACTTCTCACACGACTTCTCATCATTAAATCTCTGAAGCACAATCTATAAGTGCTCCTCATGCTCAACCTCACTCATGGAATAAACAAATCTATTATCTATAAATACAATAACAAATAAGTTAAGATATGATTGAAATACCTGATTCATCAAATCCATGAACGTGGTTGGGTGATTGGTCAACCCAAATAATATGATAAAGAACTCATAGTGACTATATCGAGTCCAAAAAGCTATCTTTAAAATATCTGAAGCTTTAATCCTCGACTGGTGATACCCAAACCTCAAATCAATCTTTAGAAACTCCTCGACATATTGAAGCTATCAGACAACTCATCAATATGATGTAGAGGATACTTATTCTTAACTAACACCTCATTCAGTACTGATACTCAGTACACATATGCATAGATCCATCCTTCTTCTTCATAAATAAGACTGGTTACCCCAAGGTGATACACTAGGTCAGATAAACCCCTATATAACAAACCCTACAACTTATCGTTTAATTTCTTCAACTTGGCTTGGGCTATCCTATATGGAGGAATGGAAATGGGCTTATTGTCCAGCTTTGCATCAATAGAAAAATTAATATCATGATTCATAGGTATACTAGGCAAATCAGTAGTGAATATATCCATAAACCCATGTACAACACAAACAGAATCCAAGAATAAAGGTGAAGAAACACTAGTATCATGAATATAAGCCAGATAAGATAAACACCCCCTCACAAAAAATCTACAAACCTAAACATACGATATGATCCTCTTAGTACCCAAATGAAATGCACTCTTCAAAACTAGCCTTGGCACCCCCAACGAAGCTAAGGTCACAGTCTTAACATAATAATCTAGGAAAGCATGATATGAATCCAACAAATCCATACCCAAATTAACACCCAAATCAACCATGTCTAATATAAGATAATCTACCAAAGTCTCACATGCCAAAAACTCACAACATAAGATCGTTACACCTGATCCATCATAAAAAAATCACCTATTGTGGTAGATACATAAATAGGCATGGTAAGAGGATCACTAATAGAATTAAAACCCGAAGCAAAATATTCAGACACATAGTAGAAAGTCAATCCAAGATTAAATACCAAAAATATATGTCTGAACAAATGGGGACTATACTTGTGATCATAATATCTAAAACCTTTGCCTCAGGTCAAGCTGCTATAGCATAACATAGTCCATGACCTCAAACTAGATGAATAGCCCCATGACCACTACAACAGGCTCCTCTACCATAGCGTCTTACACCTCTGATAAAACACCTATCTCTCATAGATAAAATAAGGGCAGCTTGAATCATACGATGGGGACAATTCTTGGATGTATGGAAAAATTAATCACATACAAAGAAACTACTAAATTTGTATTGATGATGCCCTCTATTGGTGCCTCTCTGAGATGCTAGAGGGCTAGGTCTATGTATCCTAGGCTGACCCTTTATACTCTAAAATGACCCACAAATACTATCACTTGTATTGTGGCTTGCTAAATAGCAGAAAGCATAGCAAGCCTAGTTGGTTGAGACTCTATATAGGGATGTAACAAAGATGATGGATGAACTTCTGCCCTCAGAACACAATACTCAAATAGTGGCTACGTAAAAGGAAAAGTACTTGGGTCTGAGAAGTACCTAAAATAAAAATTGGTATAATTAGGAGATCCATATTTACAACTAAAGGAACACCATAAATAGACTTTGCACAGGTAAAGTTACAACACTCAAAGATGGGGAAATAACAAATAAACTCAAAGAAGTACCCGCTAAATGGTTCAATAGATGAACTAATAGTCCCTTTAAGACTGAGGTAAAAAAACTTTGATGAACTAGAGTGGAACTTATACCTTCAATATGCTCAATATGAGCCTTAGGGAAAAGTCCCCTAGTACTATTCCTAGATAGGGCAGATCCATGGGCCCGTCCATGACTCGAGGCTCGCCCTCTGGAAGAAGGCTCTTATCTCTTATTATGCTAGACCTAGTCTACACTATCTACGCAAAAAGATCAAAACATAACTTAGGATGCAAGGTGTGAAATAAATTTGGATAATAAGGAACAAAATGAGGGGAATTTCCTAAGGACATCTTATAGCCTCTTGAAGATAGATATGGATAACTATGTTTTGATCTATAAGACTCTATTAGACATCCTATTCTAAAAGTATTGATACAAATGAAATATGACTGCTCTAATACAAATTTGTAATGACCCAAAATCTAGGTTCATAATGGCACTCATTATGGTTGACATTGATGTCTAATCCTATTACCCAAACTGATACCCAGAAAAGGGAAAAGACAGAAATATCCCAAAGGTAGGTCTTCTAGAATGAAGCCAAACTATATAAGTATAATAAATTCAAAAAGAATAGGACCAATAATGTAGCCATACCTTCTAAAATCTGATGTCAATAGTATAAGAACGTATATAGTTCAACTCAAATCCAAAGAAAATACATAAGATGTCCAAATACAATATAAACTTTATCTCTAAAATAAAAATAAAGACATAGTTAATAAGAAAGGTAGTAGAATACTCTAGATGCTTGAAAGTTAACCACTACCTTTAAAGCACCAAATATCACCCAACTCAACCAAGTAGGGGCACACTTGAACTATGACTTACACCAAAAAGATGCAATACGCATGAGTATGGTCCACTTGTACTTAGTATGTACCATAGGCTGATCGAGCATAGAAGATAGAAAGAAAAATAAAATTAATGCAATGGGAACATCACCTGCAATTAGAAAATGTCCAACAACGGTAGCCCACACAGCTTCCACTAATAATTCTAATATGTATATCTCATATATTACAACAACACAACCAAGTAAAGCATAAATATACATTTTATCACATACAAGTAGGGAGAATGAAGGATAATATACATACTCGATCATTAAGCTCAAGTAGAAAAAGATAAAACAATTAGATATGTGATGTGCGACCTTTGTGCTGGCACATTTAAGGCTTTTAACTTGGAATAATTATAAATTCATAATTATTTTTTGTGGTTTTTTATTATATTCTGCGTAATATTATAGGTAAGTCAAGATACATAAAATCCTATGACAACGACATCAAGAAGGATGAATTTTGAGAAAGTAGATATGAAGATTATAGTTGATGACTTGTCTGATAAGTCACTAACTTTATGATAAGCCATCAGAGAAGTCTTCAGTCGAAGACAGTGTGTAAGATATGAAGTAAAGATTTGATGACTTAACCTAATAAATTGTCAACTTCTTGATAGGCCGTCAGGTCAGGTCGTCACCTGTAAGCAGCAAACATGACATCGAAAGAGGAGTTGATGACTTTGTATGGTAGGTCATCAACTCTCTGATAAACCATCAAGTAATGTCACCAACTATGGGCGAAAAATCTGTGATTTGAAATTGACTCCAAAATAAGCTTGAGTATTTAAGGCAAAAAGCTAGATTTTCACAAGCACCTTAAAACTTACGTAAAACAATAGCTTTTCAATAGTTTTATCTAAATTTTTCAAATTAAGTCTTTGGGATTAATGATTTTGAGAATTCTCTTATGATTTAGAAGGAAGAATGATCATATATCTTTATCGTTAGTAAGTTAACAACTCTCGAATTATGAATTCAATATATGTTGTTTCTTTCTATATTATGAGTAACTAATCTTCTTAACCTAAGTTATGGGATCTCTGAGTTTGGTCTTGTAAATCCATTAGGTGATCAAGACTTTCAAGGCATTAGGAACTTCTTGATAATTCTTTTGATAGGAATATTGTCCATTGGTTGCAAATAATAGATAAGACCTTATTATTAATTTTCTTAAAGAAAAAAATAAATCTAATAGGAAGTGAATTATCAATGAAAATTTGAAAGCATTAAACTTCCATTTAATGATTAATACTGTGACAAGGTTAATTAACTCGAAATAAAATCTGGTTAAGTACGGATTTTCCAAATTTAAAAGAATTAGGTATTGAATGTCTAAATAGGACGAAAGACATTTAGATAGAGCTTTTGTATTAATAGTCTACTGTTCCTACTTTACATAAGAATCTTAAGCCATAACTAGTGTATATCAAGAGCCAATACTCATAGTGAACACAACTCTGTTTTTTCTATAACAGTAATTTGAAACATTGAAATATTAGTTGCAAGATGTTAAATGAAGTGAGCAATAACTTTTGTTTAATCTCTGAAACCCCCATTTATAGGAAGTTCTTAAGTATTAGCCGATTGACTCACGAATAACTTACATTAACACCATATTCCCTGTGGGATTTGACCCTAACCTAGTTGGGTTATATATTTGGAAATGACTGCTTACTCTCTCATAATAGAGGTGTAATTTGGGCATATCAAATTTTGGTTCCACTGCCAAGAAATACAGTCGTCTATTGAGTATATTTGTGATAATTAACACATAGTTAAAGTTTTCTAAATTTTGCATTTATTTGTTGCTTTTTATTTTTATAGTCATTGTTGTTTATGCCACACACTAGAAGTTTAGGAGAACCACTATAACCCTTCAATCTTTAATCGTATCTAATTGGTAAAATGGTTGAGCAATAAGAAGTAAATAGACTAGCCGCCTTGGCTAAAGCTCAGCTAAACTAACAAAATAATGGTTAACCAGTGCGTCATCCTAATCCAGATGATAAGGACTTGGGGGAAGATTATTTGTTAGATCCTGCTAACCAAAGTTGTGCATAGAATATAGCTGCACTTGTGAATTGTAATATGAATAGAAATCATCTTTTCAGAGCAAAACAAGATCAGCAGCCTATACAATTTGAACTTTAGGAGGATGAGGAAGAGATGGATGGAGAAGGTGAAACCGGAGCTATTATTCCTCCACCTTTGGCTCCCGAAGCAAAGTTCAACATCATAATTACCATGATTCAACTACTTTATTTGAAGGGGCTATTTGGTGGACTTCTGGATGATGATATAAATATCTATTTAGTGAATTTTGTCACTATTTACAAGTCTTTTGATAACCAAAGAGTAGGGTAAAATGCCATCTTACTGTGCCTATTTCTATTGTCTCTATCGGGGAGGCAACACTATGGTTTAGTGGGTTGACTCCTAATTCTATAACAAATTAAAGAAAGTTCAAAGGATATTTCCTAGAAAGGTTCTTTACGTCATCCAGGATGTTGTAGTTGAGGGACGAGATCAGTAATTTTAGAAAACTCCCAACTGAAGCTCTTCACGAGACAGGGAGAGGTTTAAGAAGAAGTTGATGCGGTATCCCAATCATAAAATAACTAACGTACATTTGATGGAGACTCTGTATAGAGCCTTGAATTCTATTATAAAATAGGTTGTCGATAATGCTACAGGAGGAGAATTTATGGATCTTAACTTTCTAGAAGCTTCTGAAATGCTTGATAGGATGACCATATAGAGTAGAGCTTGGCATACTAGGGATTTTTAGATAGCAAACTCCACCATATCTAGCAAAATAACTATGGTGCAATGCAGGAGAGAAGAACAATATGACCAAGACATGGAACATATGAAAACCTAGATGGATTTGCTTACCAATATTTATTATCTGGGAAGATTGAGTAGGTGAAAGTTGTTGGGTCATAGAGAAGAGCTGATTCAGATTCATATGGGGAGGCTAAACACCTAAATAATCAAGGCGTTTTCCAAGGCAATAGCTAAGGGAATCAAGGTCAAAACTATTATAACAAATTTGGTTACAAAGATAGAGAGCAAGAAAGCTAGAAGAATAAGAATGATAGGAGTGGACTGTATTTACCCCTGGAAATTGGGATAATGTTGCTACCAATTCTAGCAAAATAACCATAGAAAACATGATGGAGAAGATAGTAAAGGGAGGTGAGGCAACCAATACTGGGGTGACAATAATGAAGAATGAATTATCTTCCATGAGTCAACTAGTAAATTTATACTCAACTTCTATCAAACAGTTGGAGTAGTAGATGAGAAAACTCTCAATAGCACTTAATCAGAGGAAGGGTGGCATGTTGTTGAGTGACATGGTGCCAAATACTTGGAATGATAGCTCTTATATGGCAATTACAACTTGGAGTGGTAAAGTATTACCTGGCCCTTCTGTGGGCAAAGCTTTGACTAATGATATGATTGAAGATGGTGAAACCGTCCGGTAGAGTCTGAGCAGCTGGATGGTAATGTTGGTGTATCAAACCATCAATAGGTTGCTGAGTTATAAAAAGATAAAGGAAAGGAAAAGAAGGCAGTGGTTACTACTCTCCTAAAACCACCACTACTCTTTCCTAATTGATTGAAAAAAAAGGTGGATTACTCAAAGCTTAGTAAATTTATGGCAATACTAAATCAACTTATGGTGAATGTGCCCTTGGTTGAGGAACTGGAGCAGATGCCCAGATATTCTAAATTTATGAAAGACCTTGTGATGAAGAAGAGAATAGTGATCTATGAACCAGTGGATAATATTCACCATTGCAGCACTATTTCGACCAGATCATTGGTGTAAAAGAAAGTGGACCTAGGAGCATTCACCATCCTCTATATTATCAGGTCGCTTGATTTTTCTAAATCCTTATGTAATCTCAGAGCAAGTATTAACCTGGTGCCACTTGCTATTTATAAGAGGTTGGGTTTAGGGGTTCTTACACCCATAAATATACGATTGGTGATGGTGGACAGGTCAGTGAAGCGGCCAGTGGAGATATTGTATGATGTGCTTGTAAAGGTGGTCAGCTTTATATTTCCTACAGATTTTGTTATTCTGGACTATGAGGTGGATTTTGGGGCACCCATAATCTTGGGCAAACCTTTTTTTGCAATCGAAAGTGTGCTTATTAATTTGTGAGCTAATGAGTTATAGTTCAGGATTAAGGATGAGGTAGTCCATTTAATTGGTGTCAATCTATGCAGAAACATAAAGAGATGAGTGTGTTCTCTATTGTTGAATTTTTATTATGAATACGATCAAGAGGTGCCGATCAGAGAGAAATTTGCTGTGGAAACTCTGGCTGTAGTCTTGATGAATTTTGATAGTGAAGTTATTGAAGAATATAAGGAGATAGTGTGTGCCCTAATAGGAATGGGATCATATTCATGTGATCCTAAAAAACTAGATATAGATCTTAAAAATTACCCAACACCATCGGCTAAGCCATCTATTAAAGATCCCCCAGTATTGGAGTTAAAGGAACTACCATTACCTGTGATTATTGCAATAGATTTAGGTGAGCAGCAGGTGGAGGCACTTATCTATATGCTTCAGAGATACAAAAGGATGATAGGCTAGACTATTGTTGATATTATTGGTATTCCTCCGGGTATTTGCACTCACAAGATCTAGCTTGATGAAGATTTCACACGAACCATTGAGCATCAACGTCGTCTTAATCCACCAATGCAAGAGGTGGTTAAGAAGGAGATCATTAAATGGCTAGACACAGGAGTTGTATACCCTATTTTTGATAGTAAGTGGGTAAGCCTCGTACAATATGTGTCAAAGAAAGGGGGCATGACTGGCGTGGCAATTGAGAAAAATAAGTTGATTCCCCTCAGGCCTGTGACTGGGTGGAGAGTTTGTATAGACTATCATAAGATCAACTCATGGACTTTGAAGGACCACTTCCCAGTGCCTTATATGGATCAAATGTTTGATCGATTGGTAGGAAGAGGTTGTTATTATTTCCTTGATGGATTTTTGGGATATAACCAGATTTCTATCGCCCTAGAGGATCAGGAGAAGACGATATTCACTTGACTGTATGGTACTTTTACTTTCAATCGGATGCCGTTTGGTCTGTATAATACACCCATTACCTTCCAATGGTGCATGATATCTAGCTTTTTTGATATGGTAGGAGACACCTTGGAGGTGTTTATGGATGACTTTTTGGTGGTAGGTTATTCTTTTGAGCTATGTTCGATGAATCTGAGTAGAGCATTGCAGTGGTGCAAGGAATTTAATCTTGTATTTAATAGGGAAAAATGTCACTTCATGGTGAAGGAGGGCATTGTCCTTGGTCACAAAATTTCAAAAAAGGGAATCAAAGTCAATTGGGCAAAGATTGAAGTTATCGATAAACTAACACCCGTATTTTAGTAAAGGGAGTGTTGAGTTTCCTTGGTCATGCAGGGTTCTATCGTCAATTTATAAAGGAGTTCTCCAAAATTAAAAGTCCACTTTGCAAGCTGTAAGAGAAAGAAATGAAGTTCGCATTTGATGATGATTGCAAGAAGGCATTTGATTTCCTTAAGGAGAAATTAGTTGCTTCCCCATTCATTGTTGCACCAGATTGGTCGATGTCATTTGAAATCATGTGTGATTCAATTGGAGTGGCGCTTAGGGATATGCTTGACCAAAATAAAGACAAGTTGTTTCACCCCATTTACTATGCGAGAAATGCATTGAATGGGACTCAAAAGAATTATATTGTGACTGAGTAGGAACTTCCCGTAGTGGTCTATGCATTTGAAAAGTTCCAAGCTTACTTATTAGGTACTAAAGTGGTAGTGCATATAGACCATACCACTTTGAGGTATTTGATAGTAAAGAAGGATGTAAATCCAAGGCTAATTAGATGAGTGCCGCTTCTTCAAGAGTTTGACTTTGAAGTCAATGATCGAAAAGGATGCAAAAATCAAGTTCCAGACCACCTGTCTATACTTGATAAAGCAATCAAGCATGAACTCGAAATCGATGATACATTTTCGGATGAGAAAATCTTGGCTACTGTGCTTCAGCGAGTACCTTGGTACATAGACTTTGCAAATTATGTGGTAAGTAAGATCATCTCGGAGAGTGTTTTTTTCACCAAAGAAAGAAGTTTCTTCATGATATTACACAATAATTTTGGGATGAGCTGTATTTATTTTTGGAAAATGTGTGGATAACATTATTAGGCGGTGTATCCCTGAGGTGGACATGCTAGTAATCTGGAAGCTTGTCATGTTGCCCCGATCAGAGGTCACCATACCAGTGACCATACTGGAAGAAAGGTATTGCAGAGTAGCTATTATTGGCCAACCCTTTTCAAGGATGCATATGAATTCGTAAGGAAGTATAATCATTGCCAAAGAAAAGGGTCAATATTGAAGCATTATGAGATGCCCATGGCAAAGATATTTCAAGTTGAACTATTTGATTTCTGGGGTATTGATTTCATGGGTCATTTGTGAGCTCTTACAGACTAAAATATATTTTGGTGGTTGTGGACTATGTGTCCAAATGGGTTGAAGCAGTTTCTTTGGATGATAACAAAGGCAATAGACTGATGGCCTTTCTAAAAAAGAACATCTTCTTCCATTTTGGAGCGCCAAGAACTATCATTAGTAATGGGGGATCCCATTTTTTTAACAAAACATTCCGGGTGTCTCTGTTGAAGTACGGTGTGAATCAACATAAGGTGGCTACTCTATATCACCCACAAACTAGTGGGCAAGTAGAAGTTTCAAACAGGGAGATAAAAGCAATCTTTGCTAAGATTGTGAATGCGGGTAGAAAAGACTGGTCTCGGAAGTTCGATGAAGCCTTGTGGGCATATCAAACTACTTTTAAGGCACCTATTATGATGTCACCATATCAGCTAGTCTATAGAAAATCCTGTCACCTTCTAGTTAAACTAGAGTACAAAGCTTTGTGGGCTCTTAAATGACTGAACATAAACTGGAAGGAAGCAGCTGAGATAAGGCTGGGACAATTAAATGAGATGGATGAATTCTATCTTAGAGCTTATGAAAGAGTTGATCTGTATAAAGAGAGGATGAAGAAATACCTTGATCGAAGAATAGAGAAGGGAGATTTTTAGGCTGGGGATTGGGTGTGATTGTTTAACTCTTAACTTAAGCTCTTTCCGGGTAAATTAAAATCAAGATAGTCTGGGTCATTTAAAGTAAGTTAGGTCTTTCTATCAGGTATGGTGAAACTTGAAGATAAAGATGGAAGTCTGTTCAAAGTTAATTGGCAAAGAGTCAAGATCTATGTCGGTCTAACAGATGATGCAAAGCTATTATCCTCTGTGTGTCTCAATGAACTTTGAGTAGTCGAGATAACCAAGTCGTGTCGCACTATTAAATCAGGCTCTATTGGGAGACAACCTAAATTTTTATGTTGCAAGTATGTTATTTTTTTTTTAAAGTTTGTGTTCGTGATAAGTTTTGTAGGTGTGCAGAGATAAAGGTGAAATCAATGCTGCCAGTAAAATAGAATCGATGATCAAAGTTGACGGGTTATTAGCAATTTGATGACAGATCACTTGATGTCGTCCGTTTATGTAAAAATGGACACCATTCTGGATAAGGGTGACGACCATAGAAGATAAGTCATCACCCTCGTGATAAGCTATCATGTGAGGCTGTTAATTGAATAAAAATGGGATACAATCTGGATAAAGTTGATGACTATGTTGTCATACATGTAATAAGTCATCACGGCTGGTCATCAGAAGGGCCAAAATTAGGAAACTTTTTTCCTTAAGGTGACGACGTAAGTGACAGGATAAAAGATATGTGATGTCCTCACTTAAATTTGGGCCCAAGTAAGGCAGTCTGACCCGATCCAAACCTATTTAGCCCTAATATTTTTAGGTTCCCAATAATAGCCTTACCCACTTCTACTTTTCTTTAATATATTTTCTTTCCATTATTAGTTTTTATTAACTTTAATTGTTTATCTTTTATTGGTTGTTATATAATTATAGAAAACACAAAATTAGGCTACATAGGTACAATCACTTCACCTTTCCTATCAGTTTCTCTTTCAAAATAAAATATTCAAATTTCTCTTCATCTTCTCTAAACCAAGTGAAAAAGGTGTAAAAATTCTCACTCTCCTTCTCTGAGAAATCAGTCAAGATCATTTGTTCTTCTCTGAGCAACTTGAAAACCCTCAGAATGAAAGCCTTTAACTTGAGTCAACTTAAAGGTATGATTCAAGCTTGTCTCTTTTCATTGCTAAGTAATGATAATTGCCCAACAATGAAATTTTGTCGGTTCTGAAATGTTCATGATCAACTTTAAGTGGTGCGTAGTGAATTGGTCATCTAAAATCAATTACATCTTGCATAACTAAAATGTGTTCATGAGAAAACACTTGTAAAGGTGAAAAATGCACAATTGTTGGGTAAAAATCCATTGTACTCTAGTTTTTTAAGAGTATTCAGTCGAGTTTGGATATGGGTTCTTCTTGAATATGAAAGATAGGGTTACAAGTTCTGAATTGAGCAACAAAGTTTGAAAGTTCAGCCAAGTTCCGCCTAAGAATTGAATTTTGTATGTTGGCAAGCATGATTTTAGATGATGACTATGTTGAAAAGTCTTCAAAGAAATAAAAGTGGGCTGAGAATTTTGTTTTGGGTTGACGACTTCGCTGACGAGCCGTTATATAAGTGAAGACTTATCATACCAAGTCATCACTTATTGGTCAAAAAGAGCATATTCTGCCTGAAGCTGACGACATGGGTGACGGGCCATCACATAAGTGATGGCTTATCAAACCAAGTCGTCACACCCTTTTCTCATTGACTCTTATGTACTTATTCAGCCTTTAATATTAAATAATTATTTCTCCCTGATGTAGAATTACTCATTCCTCCTAAAGGAAAATCAAAGAAAATATCTCAGAAAGTGACTTAGGATAACTTGACTTAAAAACTCTTCAATAAGTCCAAAAGTGAAGAAGAGGAACCACAACTTCAGAGACGCAAAATGAGGTAGTCTGAAGATAGTTGAACCTCTACCACAACCTGAGGAAGAGGTAGTTGAGGATATTGAGTCGAAGGAGTAAAACTCCTTGACATCCAAGCATACCTCACCAGATCATCCCAATGTCAGAAGAACCTTCATCAGAACACCCTTCTTCTGAGCACCCAACTGGTGAAGATCCTCAGATTAGGGGAGATATGATAAAATTCAAGAATCCTTGTGGTTGAGAAAGTGTCAGACGGCAGGTTCCCAGAGCAATATAATTTACCATGACGGACTAATAAGAACAAAAAGAATATGTTTTAAAAGGCCGATATGTGAAGAAATGAGGATCATCATTACTGGGACGAACAGGTACCCCTAGGCGGAGAACTCCTTCGAAGACTATGATTTTGCATGGACTACAAAGGGAGGAGAATCATTCTTCCCAACACTAGTTTGGGAGTTTTACATAAACTACTAGTCTACGCTGGAGAATATATGTAAGAAAGGAGAGAAAGTTGCAGACATGCCTAACATGCATAAGATTCTAGTAAGGGGTGTAATAGTGGACCTATTAGACAATATTATCAATAGATTCCTCCATGGACCAAACTAAACTTCTCTAGAATTCTACTATAGGGTGCGGGAAAAGGCAAAACAATGCCCTTGGTTAGCAAAGATTATAGCTGAAGGAAAGCTAAAATGATTGAAAAATGTAAGTGCAAGGATCTTTAAGGCCTCAATGAGTCAGGAGGCAAGATTTTAGTGGGGCATCGTACGATCTAGATTGATGCAAATATCTAGAGACAACATTATAGGTCATGATAATAGGGAAATTTTGGTGGCAGGTTTAATGTCCAACTATCCTTTAAACTTTGGGGAAATTATTCCAAATGATATGAAGATTTAAGTAATAAGACCTCACACTACATACCCCTTTCCTTGTTTAGTTATAAAGTTGTGCGAGGGTGCTTATGTACCTGAGACTACAGGTTTGGATCAGGAGATTAATTCTCAGAAAACTCACAATCCCATCAAGTATGATGAAAATCAACCTATGATAGTCAAGTATGATGAAAATCAACCTATGATAGTCTTAGGTAAAGAAATAGGGGTTGAAAGTGATCTAGTCAGGACTTGCGGACAGCAAATAATTGCTACTGCTAGTGGTTCAATGCAAAATATGGAGGTGTAAGTTTTCGAAGATGTACAAGTAACATCTTCTACTGCAGAAGCTTTAGTTCCTGAGAGCAAAGAAAATCCTGTAGGTGAAGCACCGGTGTCAGAGTATGCTTTTACTCTTAATTTTAGAAAGATGGTGAAGCAAGGGAAAAGGGTTGATGCACAATTGAAGCTATTTGCCAGTCAATTTGAATCTGTTGTGGATAAAAGAATTAGGGTGGCACTTAAACCTTTCCAAACTTTGCATGGACGTGTTGATGAGTTGGAAAACTTTCTTAATGCTTGATTGAGCAATATAACAGTCCCTGACTTGGCTGTCTTCAAAACAGAATTAGACAAGGTGAGAGCAGATATTATGGCATTACAATGCCACTAAATTCTGATATCTTCAGACCATGCGATTAAAAAATCTGAAGATGAAGATCCACTATTTAACATCACTAAAAAACCAGTAAAAAAGGAAAAGAAAAAGCTAATAAGAAAGATAAAGGCAAGAGAAAAAGAACAAATAGTGATAAAGAAAGGAGAGCAGAGAAGAATGTAAAGAGTAAGGAAGCAAAAGAGGAGATAAAAAAGGCTATGTGAATATCAAAAGCGAAGGGTGAACCAGAGAAGGAAGCATTAAAAATGAGAGTTGTGGGAGCCTCGACTAGTAGGCCTCCATTGTTTGGAACTGTTTCTGAGAGTATCTCATGGTTTTCCCTACACTGGCGTACTTAATTTCATATATGAGTGAGGAGGGACTTCTTTATTGTAAGGGAACATGGACATTATTGCTAGATGGTTACTTGCTTGGGTAATGTGACTTGTATATATATGTGGTTGTTGTTGCTAATGAGATTCCATATATTGATTCCCTTGTGTCACATTATTGTTCTTCATTAATATACACAGTTGTGTTTAAAGTAATTAAACTTAGAGAGGGTAATGTGTTTTGGGAAAAAAATTGGTGATTGACTGTCATAAGTACTTTACATTCTCCTAGTTAAGCATCGTAATATTATTCTTTGTTAGTTACTTGAGGACAAGCAATTGTTTTAAGTTGAGGGTGTTGATGTGCGAGCTTTGTGCTAGCACATTAAGGCTTTTAACTAGGAATAATTGTAACTTCTTAAGTGACTTTTGTCGTTTTTTATTATATTCTCTGTAATATTGCAGGTAAATCAAGATGCATGAAAACCAATGACAACGACATAACAAGGACGAATTTTAAGAAAGTAGATATGAAGATTACAGTGGACGATTTGTCTGATAAGTCATCAACTTTATGATAAGCCATCAGAGAAGTCTTCAGTTAAAGACAATGTGTAAGAGCTAAAGTGAAGAGTTGATGACTTAACCCTATAAGCCGTCAACTTCCTGATAGGCCATCAGATCAGGTCATCACCTATAAGCATCAAATATGAATTCAAAAGTGGATTTGACAACTTGGTCTGATAAGTCATCAACACTCTCATAAACCGTCAAGTAATGCCGTCAGCTATGGGTGAAAAATCTGGGATTTGAAATTTGACTCCAAAATTAGCTTGAGTATTTGAGGCAAAGTGTTTGTTTTCATAGAATCTTACAACTTACGTAAAATAGAAGCTTTTTGATAGCTTATCTGAATTTTTTGAATTAAGTTTTTGGGATTATTATTATGGTTTTTAGAATTCTCTTGTGATTTAGAAGGAAGAACGATCATATATCTTTATCGTTTGTAAGTTAAAAAATTTTGAATTATGAATCCAATATATGTTGTTTCTTTCTATATTATGAGTAACTAATCTTCTTAACCCAAGTTGTGGGATATATGAGTTTGGTCTTGTGAATCCATTAGTTGATCAAGACGTTCAAGGCATTAGGAACTTCTAGATAATTCTTCTGTTATGAATGTTGTCTATTGGTTGCAAACAATAGATTAGACCTGATTATTGATTTGCTTGAAGTAAGAAATCAACCTAATAGGAAGTGACTTATCAATGGGAATTTTGACGCACTAAACTTCCATCTAGTGATTAATGTTATAACAAGGTTAATTAACTTGATATAAAATCTGGTTAAGAATACGGATTTCCTAAGTTCAAGAGACATTTAGATAGTTCTTTGATATTGATAGTCTGTTGTTCCTACATGTTATAAGAGTCTTGAGCCATAACTAGTATATATCAAGTGCCAATACTCATAGTGAACACAACTCTGGTTTTCCCATAACTTTAATTCGAAACATTGAAATATTAGTTGCAAGTTGTTAAACGAACTGGGCAATAACTTTTTCTTAATCTCTGAAACCCCCCTTTATAGGAAGCTATTAACTATTAGTCTATTGACTCACGAGTAACTTAAATTAACACCATATTACCTGTAGGATTCGACCCCAACCTAGTTGGGTTATATATTTGACAACGACCACTTACTCTCTCATAAGAGAAGTGTAATTTAGGTGTATCAATAGGTAAAAGTCAAAGAAGAATGTAATACATATGCTTTTTCTTAGCTCGAAAATCATTTCAAGGATATTAGAACTTGCTTTGAAAAAATAATTTATTTTTATACACATTGTATTTCGATAATTTTCTTTTTCTATCATGTGGGAAATTGAATAAGCTTTCCATCGATATATAATTAGCCAAAATCGGACACCTGGGCGAAGAGTTAGAGCCTTTTTAGTGAGACAGTGTTTGACATAAGCCTTCAGTGTGTCACGGAGATAGCTCAAATGACAATTGTCAAATTCCAGTGTTTTTCCATGATACTGGCGAGTCGCGCTAAAATTCCAGGTCGTAGACAAAGTGGAAACGCAATAGCTCCACATCGAACCACTGTGCAGTTTCCCATTTGTCAATTTTTGGTGACACGGCGCAATAGTGCCACATCGCGCCAAGGGCCCAATTCGGGAAATTTTACAAGAAAATTAAATTACGTGTCCAGGGTTAAAAGGGTCAATTCCCCCCCCCCCCCCCCGCCCACCCTACATAAGCTTCGAAACATGGAATTTAGCCCTTATTCATCCAAAATATTGATGTTTTTCTCAAATACTCTCAAGAACTCAAGTTAGGGTTTTCATAGAAGGTCCAATTTCAAGAAGGTTTTCCCATCAATTTTAAAAAATCACGATCTAAGGTGTGCATAGTGTTCATTCATGGATTACTTTTGTCCATGAAGCCCAAGAATCCTTTTTAATTACATGTTATGGATTTTCTTCATGTTTTCATGCTTTGTATGTTTTCTTTCATGTTGATAAATAAGGAATTGATTTCTATTACATGATTCGATGATAAATTCCATGTGGGTTGATTAGTATAGATAAAGAATATGAAATCTCATGACTAAAACCTTGAATGATGAAATTGGAAGTGAACCATGATGTTTAATTGCTATACCATGATGTTTACATGTACCCTGTCTACAATATTTTTGATTGAACGCCTAGATGAAGGAAAATTGTCTTACTAGCATGATATCATGAAATCCCTATAAATGTACAAGCTTATGCCTATTAGACGTTTGATTAAATGCTTCAGTAAATGTATTATGGTGATTATCATGTATTCAAGAATATCAAGTCATGTCAGTTTCCTTCTATCGAGTCCTGGGGGTACTTGTACCGAAATATTAGTTGTGTGCCTAGAGCCTTTTCATGTTTTTCATGATACTCTCAGTCAAGCTATGAACTCTTGGACTTTATATAGTCTTATAACTTAGGAAAAATCTCCAAGATCTCATGACTTAGTCAGTAGTCAAATATCAGTAGTATTCCATCAACCACGAAAATTCAGTAACTCAGTCCATGCTCAGTTCAGTTCAGTAAATATTGTTCAGTGTCTATTCATATGGGAGTAGGAATAAGCAACGAGTGAACCCAAGGATGGGAACTCACCTATTATATGAGGGCGTGATTCCTAGAAGCAATCCTTGTATTCCAGAACTATGTAGCCAGCATAGGTTGAGACATTGTAGCTTGCTATATGAGGATAAATAAGGTGGCTTAACCTGTTATGTGAGGGTTCCCACCATTCTCACTAGAGTTACCTATTATATGAGGGTTAATCACATGTTGTCCTTACCAGTGGTGCGGTATTGACACCTTTCCAATCAGGGCATAGATTGGACCCCAACTCAGCTATTATAGCACCTTTGGAGCATGTCGGTTAGATACTACTTCCCACAATTTCATGTTATAGAATTGGGACTGTCAGATACAGTCAAGCAGTCTTAGTAATAGAAATCAGATAGTTCTTCAAATTTTAGGACTGTCAGCTACAGTAACCCACGTTATCAGTTATACCCAAATACAGTCACCCATGTTATCAGCATTATTCAGAATAGTCCTTCATGTTATCAGTTATATCAGTTACTAGAATTTCACATTATCAGTATACAGACTCAAAAATCATGAAATCACATTGTCAATTACAGTTACGTATTTATGCATGTATTCTCACGTTCAAGTTAGACAATCAGTTAGCATTATTCATGCATGTGAACCATTGCATATATCCTACCTCACATGTATAGTCAGTATATATGTACTGATGCATTTGTTCTATGGTGCTTTCTTTTTATGTTACACCATAGATTCAGAGACAAGAGTTCTAGATCAGCAGTAGATTCCAAATTCAGCAATCAGAGTAGAAGTGAGTCCTCATCCTTCGAGGACATAATGATTTTCTAGTATCTCATTGATTAGCTTATTAGTTGGAGTTAGTTGGGGACATATCCAATCAACTACTTATTCAAATTCTTTAGAAAGTAGATGTTTTTGAACTAGATTCAAACTAGATACAGACTATCATGTTTTAGACTTCAGTTTTGTTTTAGGTATTCTATTACCCCGCACAGATGTTACGTTATTCAGATTTGTTAATGATCGAACCTTATGGCCTTTGAGTGCATGTTTCTGCATTATTATTTTATTATACAGCATACAGGTACAGATATAAGTCATGGGATGGCTTGTGGTCCTTCGGGGTTATGAGCATCGTGTAGCATTCCAGTTCAGCAAATCTGGTCCTTACACAGAAGTACAATCGCACCACAACCATAATAAAATAATCACAATAAGAATGATGATAATAATGATGATGAAAATAATGATATTGATAATGAGGGTAAAGTATAAGGTGGTTGTACAACCTCCGCATACACCTACGGAGGCAACCCTTTGGATGTAGGACCCATGGAGGGTTCGCCAACCCATATACTACCCCATATTCACCAACGGAGGCATGCCTCAAAAAGTGTCACCAATGGACGGTTTTCCAACCTATATACAACCAATATCCATGACTTTTCTCTAGAAAATCCTTCAAAGGTCTATAAAAATCCAATGTTCCCAGTGCTTCCAATATTTCCAGTGTTTCCAATATTTTTCGTGTTTCCATTATTTCCAGTATTTTAGTACAACCAAATCCAAGATTCATCTCCATCACGTCCATCGGAGAAGATCTATAGAATTCATTGTTCTCGGTGTTTATAGAATTTCAAGGGTACATACATAACATAAATCAAAAATCAAATACAACATACAACATCAACGGGGATATATATGACTTTCAACAAATAAATAAAATTACGAGTATGATGCGATGAGGATAATGATACAATGTTCACAACCTACCGCAAAGAGTATTTCTACAACCAACCACAATTTACATTTCCATAACTAACCAATAGACCAATCACGTAAGACAATTATCCATAGATTATTTCCAACTATCTATGAATTTCCACATGTATCATATTCCAGTAAGTATAAATCTATCATAATACTTAAATGGTACCACATTAAGTAGTTTCAACAACACAATACAATTATTAATATGTATTCAAGACTATATGCATCACGTAGGACCCCACATGGTCACACATATCACATAATATCACAAATTTAATAATTACATCACATATAGGCCCCCACCCAGGCACAACATATAGATATCCATTTTTCATGATTAACCTAAACATGCATTTTGTATAAAAATTAATGACTTAACCAGTTTGACAGAGTTAAGTCATATACTATCTCAAGACCGAAACCAGTCCGCAATACCTCAACTTATTACTCTACTTCTCACGAATGATCCTAAAATCAACTAAAACAAGGAAATATAGAATTTATGTATTAAAACAAAGCCAATATTACTCAATTTCCTACTATTGGTTTGGGGTCAAAATGTACCTCCAAAATTGGTTTTCGAAAAAGAAGACCAAAATCATAACTTTTATTCAAAAATGTGTTTCCCATACCTTTATGAACCTACAACTAAAAACCACTATCAAATCAAGTAAAAACTGAGATACAAATACAAGAAAAATCATTTTAAACTTTATCGGGTAAAACCTTAGAAATACATTTTAAAATCAAGAATCAAAGTTGTTTTGAAAGATAAAATTATGGAAAAACTAGTAATTATAGGGTTAGGAACATTAATCAAGTGAAAATAAGTAAAATTAGAGTTTAAAATTAAGCCCTAAGGTTTTGGTGTTTATAAAAATTAATCAAGAAATTTACTAAGAGAATGGTGAATTCTAGCCTTAAATCCTAAAGACAACCAAGAAATAGATGTTAATCTAGCATCCCAAGCACCCACAAGCTCCACTTTTAAGCTCTCACACTATTTTAGGATTTTTGGCTCTTAAGAATGAGTGAGAAATGGTCAAATAGCGACCTAAGGGATCTGTGTATACCTATACCAGGTTCTTAGCTATTGGAATGGCACAACCAATTGTAAGATTACACAACCTGGTTGTAGGAGCAGATATATTGATCACCACAGTCATTAGTACGATCGTACTATCTTCTGCCATGATAGATGACAACAGAAATTTGGTGAATTTCTAAGTTTTTGCGATGGCCTTGGGATTCATTTGAAATCCATTGCACGCAAACAAATTATGTAACCAAATTTAATTTGACGTTCCAAATGCAATGGAAAAGTCAAATTTTTACAAAGACAAAATTTTCACAAGGTTGACCCCAAAATCCTAAGTCATAATTTTCAAAATAGAGGTTGAAATGAGATTTAAAAGCAGTAAAACTGGATAAAGCATGTTACCACCATAAATTGATGTTTTGGATCTACTGTTATAGTCCATTCAGACATCCACCACATGAATCAAAACATAACCACATAAGTACATAATAAGTCTCTCAAAGCCACCAGAAACCACAATAACACACAAATGGCACCAAGATAAATCATCAACCTCACACCCTAGAAATATCATATTACAACTATTGAGAGGGGTAAAATAGTCAAATTATACAAAATAACATATTTCACATATATCATCAAAAGTTTAGGTCATTACACGATATTACTCTTGATATTTATTAATTTGGGGTCAAATAAATGCTTTTCCTTTATCTCAACAACAAGAGATGATTGAGATACCAGATTCACAAATTCACTACCATCCTCAGTATCTCTAAGTCAAACTCCAAGATTAGACAAATGGTGAATGTCCTTCATTAATTCCTGCTTATCCTCATCCACTTGGGCCAAACTTATCATGGACAATATACTAAGAGCATTGGCGACTACATTAGCCTTACCGGGATGGTAATGAAGACTCATATTATACTGTTTCACCAACTCAAGACACCTCCTTTGCGTGAGGTTCAACTCCTTTTGAGTAAACACATACTAAAGACTATTATGATCAAAAACTATACCAACATAAACCCCATAAAGGTAACGTCTCCAAATTTTTAAGGCCAAAACCACGACTAACAATTTTATGTTGTGAGTAGGGTAATTCTTCTCAAGAACTTCCAATAGCCTAAAAGCATAGGCCACTATCCTACCATATTGCATCAACACGCAATCATTACCAACCCGTGACACATCAAAATATATGACAACACAATAATTATCTTCGGGCAAGGTCAAAACCAGAGCAAAAGTTAATTTATCTTTAAACCTCCCAAAACTACCCTCACACGCATCTGACCACAAGAACTTGACCTTTTTTTGGGTTAACTTGGTCAATGGGGTAGCTATACTCAACAAACTCTTTATAAATGTTCTATAGTAATTGGCTAGTCCCAAGAATCCTTAAATGTCAGTTTGACTCATATATCTAGGCCACTTTTTAACTATCGCAACCTTTTGGAGATCTACCATGATCCTTTCACTGGAGATAATATGAAAAAGAAAAGCTAGGCTTTCAACCTAAACTTACCCTTGGAGACCTTGGCATACAAATGATGATCCTTCAAAGTTTGAAACATATTACAGAGGTAATTGACATGATCTGCCAAACTTTTAGAATAGACTAAGGTGTCATCAATGAATACAATAACAAATATGTCTAAGAAAGGATGAAAGACCCTATTCATCAAATCCATGAATGTCATAGGGGCAGTGGTCAATCCAAATGACATAAAAAAAAAACTCATAGTGATCATACCGGGTTCTAAACGCAATCATAGGGATATCCGCATCCCTAATTTTAAGCTAATGATAACTCGATTTAAGATCAATCTTACAGAAATACTTTGCACCCTGAAGTTGATCAAACTAATCATCTATCCTAGGTAGAGGATTTTTATTCTTCATGGTCACTTTATTCAACTAATGATAATCAATACACATGCAAAAGGAACCATTCTTCTTGCACACAAACAACACGGGATGACCCCAATAAGACACATAGGATCAATAAAACTTTATCTAAGAGGTCTTTCAATTGCTTTTTAAGCTCCTTTAGCTCCACTGGAGCATTCTAAAATGATGGATAGAAATCGAACGAGTGCCCAAAACAAAATAAATTCCAAAATTAATTTCCCTATTAGGAGGAATACCAAGATGGTAATTGGGTAAAACCTCGGGAAACTCATTAACCATGATAACAGATTCAAGAGAAGGCATTTAACTCAGACCAAATGATACAAGCACCACCTTGAAATCAACTTTTTGGGATTTAAGATAAAAAAATGAACCTTCTCTTAGGCACTGAGGAACCACATTCCCATAAAATGCCCATCTCATTAGGGAATTTAAACATGATCCTTTAGGCCCTACAATATAAAGAAGCATGGCAAGAGTGCAGCCAACTCATCCCCAAATGACATCCAAATCGACCATGACTAATTCTATCAAGTCTACAAGAATATCTCTACAAATATTAGCTACCATACACCCTCTAAAGACCCTTCCAGCAATCATAGAGTCTTCTACTAAGGTTGAAATAGAAAAAGAAACTTACAGACTCACACAACTATAATTAAGATACACAGCTAGATATGGGGTCACATAAGAAAGAGTAGTCCCTGGATCAAGAAAATAATATACATCATGGGGGAAAAGTTTTAACATACCCATGAACATTGGGAGATTCCTTCGAACCATGGAAAGTCGCAAGAGCATACAAGCAGTTCTGACCAATGCCGATGCCAGAAACAAAAGCAGAAGCAGACATAGCACCCTTTAGTGCGAGAGTAGATGGAGTATAAATAGGGGTCCTCTTAAAGCACTCATTCATTATACATAAAGTGGACGACTACGACCTCCCACATTTATAAATACAAATATTCTCATCAGATAGAGGATTTTAACCATATTCATATTATCATTAGACATGGGACTCTATCCATGCACACGCATTCATTAGTCAATGACTTTAACCATATACATGTTCATTCAAACAAGCAACTCTAACCACACACTCATCTAGGAAAGGAAATCTAACCTTATGCCCATTTGATAGACAAAATACTCTAACCTGATGCCCCACTTAAACTTTAACTTTAACTAGTTTCATTCAGTGAGGTAGTTTAACCTCAAAAGGTCTCTTTAAGCAAGGGACTTTAAATTTGTACCATTTTATTAGGTGAGGTAATCTAACAGTAAGCCACTGCAACTATTATTAGTTGATATTGGGACTTTAACTCATTGTCCATGTATCAATATGCACTCAAATCATCACTTAAGGAATTTAACATACTTATCAATTTACACTTCAATGGGAAAAGGCCTTAATTCAATTCATTATTCAATTCAAAGTATGGTCCTCAAGACCCTTACACAATCATGCATTCTATATTAGCATACATACACCACACTCTAGTTTCAACATAATTAAATTATATATTTTAGGGACTTTGACCATATTTTATCCATCAAACCAACAAGTCATAATTTAACAATTATATGTCTAACAATTTCATCATATTTCTACTTAGCAACCACTCACACTAGTTGGCCATTGCCCTAGTTTAATGCCTCATCAATATGTAACTAGCCATTTCACTTAGACATTTTCACAAACACCATGTGGGCATGACTTTACCAAGGATAATTTCAAAGTATCAACAATCAATATTAGGGTTTATTAAAGATCCCTCTGTTAAGATACAAACAACAAGTTTCCACATATGCAAAATATCAACAATAACATGCATCAAAACTAGTCAAAAGAAGGGTAAACATTATTCATCACAATGCATCAAAACTCTTAATATTTAATTTTAAAATATCCATGTGCACTTACTAATCCAAGTGTGAAATACATGGTTTTTGAGTTATTTACAAAGGATAGAGTTATATGCATTAAACAACTTGATGCACCTAAGAAACTTGACAACTTTTGCTCGTCGATGGACACCCTTGAACCCTAGCCTCCAATTCTTCCAAATGTGTTTGAGAGAGAGTTTTGGATGTTTTATCTACTCAAAAAATATTTTAAGAGTCCATATACACTTATAAAGTAAAGGTACTTAGGGTTTTGGGCATAGGAAATAACCTCAAGGTTTTCAACTTAAAGCTGAAAAATAAGCTCGTGTAAGGGTATTACTCACTTAAGAAACCATACCCTAGGGTAAAAGTGGTACCCTAATCATACCCTAGGCTTCTTCTAGGTTACCTACACTGGTTAGGGTACGACTACACACCTTTGAGTCATATCCAAAGGGTATAACTCATGCCTTAACTCATATCCATCAATCATACAAAAAATAGTCCTCCTCAAGCTAAGACTTCACTCTATAAATTTGATCTTGGTAGGATTCATACCTTAAGGTATGATTGGTTGGAGGTTCACTCATACCTAGGATAGTGCATGACCCTCACCATACTTCTTAGGGTATGAGATGGGAGGGAGAGGAGGATAAGAGTCATATCCAAGGGGTACAACTCATGCCTCTAATCGTACCTAGCTTAAAGACACCAAATAAGGGAATTTTAAATGGTTCAAATTCTAGGTGTTTCATATACTAAGGTATTAGAGTTACGCATGAACATTATTTAAGGATTGTGCTCCAACTTTGAGAGATAATATGTTTTTACGATGTTTTCTAAGTGTAAATTTTGGCTTGAGTCGGTAACATTTCTTGGGCATGTGGTGTCTAAGGATTTTATTATGGTAGACTTAGCTAAGATTGAGGCAATTTGTGAGTGGGCTAGACCTACATCTTTGACTGAGGTTCAAAGATTTATTAGTTGGCAGTTTATTATTGATAATTCATTAAGAATTTTTCTACTATTTCAATGCCTATCACTATATTAAAGTTGAAAAAGGTTGCTTTTTGGTGGTCTGAGGATTGTGAGTTGAAGTTTGGAAAGCTCAAGGATTTTCTTACTTTATCTCCATTTTTCCTCTTCCTATTGAGGGCAAGGGATTCACCATGTTTTGTTATGATTTTGGTGCTTTTCTAGGTTGTGTATTGATGCAACAGGGTAATGTTACAGCTTATTCTTTGAGTTAGCTTAAGGTTCATGAGATAAACTACCCCACTCAAGATTTGGAGTAGGTAGTGGTAGTTTTCATACTTAAAATTTGGAAGCATTATCTTTATAGTGTGCATTGTGAGATTTTCACCAATCATCGTAGCCTTTAGCATCTTATGACCTAAGAGAGCTTAATGCTATACAGTATAAATAGATAGAGTTGCTTAAGGATTATGATATTTCCATCTTGTATCATCCATTAAAGACTAATATAGTAGTATATGCCTAGAGTTGAAGGGCTATGAGTATAGGTAGTATTCTTATGTTTTAGTTTCTCAGAGGTCATTGGCATGGCACATTCAGTCCTTAGATAAATTGATGATTATCCATGATGTTTCAAAACTGAGGAGGATTCTTGCTACTATTAAGGTAAGGTCTTTACTTATATTACAGATTTAGGATCACTAGTTTGAGGATAGTAAGTTGGGTTTCCGATTTGATCAGGTGTTGAGGGGTGAGTCCGAGAGGAACACCATAGATTCCTATGGTGTTTTGCAATTTAATGGCCGTAATTTTATTTCAAGGATTGATGACTTAATTTTGATGATTTTGTATAAGGCTCACATCTCTAGATATTTTATTCATTCGGGTATAGCAGATGTATAGAGATTTGAGACAATATTATTTATGTAGTGGTATGAAGATAGATGTGTTAGACTTTGTAGCTTGTAGCCTTTGTTTTCAGTAGGTAAAGGCCAAGCATCCAGGTGGTTTGATTCAGAGATTTCCCATTCCCAAGTGGATATAGAAGTAGATTACTATGAATTTTGTTAGTGGTTTGGCTCATACTTCCTGTGTTTTCAATGGTATTTGGGTCATCATGGATAGGTTTACCAAATCAGCAGATTTCTTTCCTATTCATATGTTTTTTAATGTTGAGAGTTTATCCCTTATTTATTTGTCTAAGATAGTCTGTTTGCATGAGGTGCCCAAATTTATCTTTTCATACCAAGGTTCCGTGTTCACTTATATATTTTGAAGAGCTATTTAGGAGGAATCAAATTCTTAGGTGGATTTGAGTATATCCTTTCATCCACAGATTGATGGCTAGTCTAAGAGGACCATTCAAGTGCTTGAGAATATTCTCCGAGAATGTGTAATGGATTTTGGAGGCCAGTGGATGGATCACTTAGCTTTAGTAGAGTTTTCTTACATCAATAGTTATTATTTAAGTATTGTGATGGCACCATTTGAGGCTTTGTATGGTTGGAGATGTCACTTTTCGATTGGATGGTTTGAGACTTTTGAGATCTGACTCTATAGTACTAATTTTCTTTAGGAGTCATTGGATAGATTCAAAGTGATTTAGGATAGGTTAAGAGAATCTCAAAGTAGGTATAAGGACTATACAAACCATAGATTGTATTCCTTGAATTTTTTAATGGGTGATCAAGTATTTCTCGTAGTATCATCCATGAAGGGTGCGATGAGGTTTGGGAGGAAGGGAAAACTCATTCCTAGATATATTGGACCATTTGATATTCTTCTTACAGTTGGTGAGGTGGCTTATGAGTTAGCTTTACCTCCTGAGTTTGATATTGTCCATCCAATTTTCCAAGTTTTCATGTTGTGGTGATATATTCCTGATTCATCTTATGTGCTTATATAAAATGCATTCTAGCTAAATGAGTGTTTGGCCTTCATGGAGAAGCTTGTACTCATTTTTGCTAGTGATATTTGGTGGTTACGCACTAAGGAGATTTCTATAGTTAAGGTTCAGTGGAAGCACTACCCAGTGGAGGAGGCCACTAGGGAGATTGAAAGTGAGACACAAACCTAGTATCCTCACCTATTCGAGACATCATATGTATCCTAATCCTTTACTTTCATGGATGAAAGTTCCTTTAGTAGTGGATATTGTAATGACCCTTCAGGTTGATTTTCATATTTCTTATTATTTTCACCATTAGAGCTTTCCTATAGCTTTCCCGAGTAATTTATGACATGCTGGAACTTACAGTTCAATTACTAGGCAATTTTTTTGGTTTTTAGAGTCAATTTCCTATTTTGAAGTCTGTGTTGGTTCCGAATGGCGTCAAGGAAAAAATATCAGTTTAACGACCTCAAATACAAATTTTGACTATTCGCACAGCTTTGGAATATGGATTTTTTTTAGGGTGGACCTTTGGTTTGGGTCTCAAGGCACCCGAGCTCATTTCGACCAATCGGTCAAAAAGTTAAGAAATTAGAAATTAGGTGTGGGACCTATATTTTATTGAAACAACCTCAGATGGAAATATTGATTGTCATTGAGTCCAAAACATCGAATTTATTATGGTTACATAATTCATATGTGTACATAGGATTTCAGATGAATCCCGAGGGCTTCCCAAGTTTTAGTTGTACTAGTTGTATCTGGTGAATATCTATCACTATACCAAGGGTCACGATCACCATCCTTCGTATTCACCAAGAAGCCATAGTCACAGTTACTATGTTGTGATCGTGACTCATTATAATAGCCCACCAGACTGCACTCGCAATAAAGGGATGTCGTGATAGCGGCTTCTGACCCTATCGCAATGTACCACCATCATGAATGTTGGGTTGCAATCGAGAGACCCAAGAACCTATAAAGGGTATAAACACGCCATTTTAGACTAATTTTTCTCATTCTTCACCCATTCTCTTTAGACTAAAACACTAAAAAGGAGAACTTTGAATTGAGACTTTTGGGTGATCTAAGAGCTTGGCTAACATCTATTTTCATGATTTCCCTTCGATTTGAGGTAAGATTTCACCCTTTTTATGATAAAATATCCCATTTCTTGTTACAAAATCCTAAAACTTGGGGGCTTGATTTTATACCTAAAATAGCTTGAGCCATTTTTTAGGGTAATGATTACTTGAGCATATGGGAACGTTGGGTTAGCTTCGAAATCATGATTTTCCTTCAATGGAACCCACATGGGATTTTGGGTGATTTTTGTACCCAAAGCACAATGGTTCAATATAAGTATCATTATTCTTGAATTGATGTGTAGAATGTGGTTTTTAAAGCTTGGCATCTTACGGAAGTTTCTCAGGAGGCAAAAGTAGTGATTTAGCAGATTTTTTAGCTTTCTTCGGCAACGAGGTAGGCTACGTTTTACCCTTTCTTAGATTGAGCTAATTCATAGTGTGTTTATGATATTGTGTTGGATTTTGGATGTATTTTAGGTATTGGTGTGATAAATTGAAATATTTGGAATCAGTTTAATTATTTAGGCTACTTTGGATATCGTTTGGGCGTGATTAGACTAGTCAACGATATCTTAGGTGAGGTTACCTTGTAGGCTTATGCTTAGGTTTGAAAAGCTTTAGTTAGTAAATTAATGAGGAGATTTACTTGATTACTTGTGTTTAGGATGAAACCTACCCAAGTTGCCTTACCTTAGATGAAATTGACTTAGTTGATCTATATTAGGAAAAATTTCTATCTTAGGGCTCTTTATGGCTTGTTCAATATGTAATAGTGGATTTAGATACCTTATCCTAGTTTGGGGCAGACATTGGTTGGTAAATGATTACGAGGATTTAGAAGTGGGTTCTTCGACCCACCTTAAGCTAAGACTTGTGTGAGATATTGGGTACCCCTTGGTACTTGTTGGTTATGCTGAATGACATTAAAAGTAATGTCTAATGATTAGGCTATAAATAAGTTATTAATTAAAATTATACTATTGAATGAGTGTCACAACCTGAACCAAGGCCTGGCCGTGACGGGTATCTCAAGCCAACCGTGGGTAATAGTGAAAATAAAACAAAATAATAAGAATGATAGATAAGACAATAGAAAGGTTCTAAGAATCCTAAACAAAAATTCAACCCACACTTTGTCCACAAAACCTCTAAAACCAGAATACGAAATAAGGTTCAGACATGCCGCCGACCATATAATGGAACTCTTTAATTCCCAAAATCTAAAGAAAAAAATAATGAAATGGTAATGCTTTTCGAATGATAGAGGCTCACTACTTTACAACAACTCAACCGATATTTGTTCCAACTAAGACTGCATACGAGTAAACAAGAACCCTAGGACCATACATCATGATACAATGTAGCATTCAGGGACAGTCAGTGAAATAAGAACTAGCATGTAACTCAAGGAAAGGGATAAAATAATGCCATATCCAAAGTCAGTCAAAACCATATGCACACATTCATATATATATATATATATATATATATATAAGAGGATGTTGGGATAGGATACAAAGGTCATGCACATAAGATTTTAAAACCATTAGCCTAGAATGTGTAGCTTTATCCATACTACGGGCACTAACAGGCTATATTTGTTCATCTCCCCTACTAAAAGGGCCTTAGTGTGTGTTAGCCTCAAGAATCGAGGAATTCCTAGGAAAGTCTAGAGACACCAAGGCTCTAGCCATTCAAAAATATATATAGTTTGTGAAATATCCACATGGTCATAAACACCCCTATGCCAGAAAATATGGTTTCCAGTATTGGTCTCCCTAAACCTCCACCTTCACAACAATCTACACAACCACCTTTAAGCCCAAAATAAAATATTTGTACATAATCCTATCCATTAACCTAGGAGTCATTTATTAAGGCATTTGTTGTTGGTATTGTCATATCAATTATGCTTGTAATCTAAGTTCAATTATGTCATTCCAATCCAATTAAACAAATTAACTCTGAAATTCTATTTTAAAACAAAACCATGTACACCAAGACCCCTTTAAACCATTTTTATGTACCATTAACCTTTTATCCAATGCAAGGTTCCAAGAGTAAGTTAAATTGTGCATATATCCATATTTCAAGACCAATATCACAAAGTGGGTTGAGGTTCATGTAAAATCCATACCAAAATTATTATGTTTTGAGAAACCCATATTCCCCAGCGTAATTCCCATGCCGCTGCACTTATTTAGTTCAAAATTCATAAGATAAATCATAGATGAAAAGTTCAAAACCATAGGAAAATAATTCAAGTAATAACCATTAAAATCCCTCAACCCAAAAATTAACTTCACATGGATCATAATTAAACACATAATATTATTTAAAATCAAGTTAAGATTAAGATAAATGCCTGAAACATGAAGAAATTTGGAGAGAAAACCACCAATTTAAACCTTGATGATTAATCCTTTGAAACTCTAGCTTTCTCTAGACTTATGATGTTTTAGAGGAGAGAATAATAGTTATGATTTTGTAAGTGATGAAAAAGCGAACCTTGGGGTGTCTTAAGTCATGGGTAAAGTCTAAAGGAAAAAAAAAGAATGAAATACCCTTAATGAAAAACATACAGGAAAATAGCTCCCAGTTGTTACAAGCCGGGTAACAACTCATGATGACCGGTCATGAGTCGTTGTGTGGACTCGTGGCTTAAGCAGAAACTTTGGGAACCTCAATTGTTATGATCATTAGTTCCTTCACCACGACTCATGACCTTACCCCAAACCTCATGATGTATATTCCTGATCACGACAGTGACCTAGGAAAACCTTACTGGTTAGGAAATGAATGGCACCATACGACTCTTGATGAGTGGTAATGACTCATCACCTAAGTCGTTGCATAGCAGTGTTTGATTTTTGCTTCTAAAATTTCAGAATTTAAAAACCAGGGGTATTACATTACCCCTGCCCTCCTTCCCTCTAAGATCATTCATCCTTAAAAGAGAAGTTAGGACACCCCTTGGCACAAAAAGAAGAAAGAATACACACACAACCAAATGACCAATTCAAAATACCATAAGAAAGAGAATAAGAATCATAAATTAAGGATCTGCATCCAATACGGCGAACAAGAATAGATTCTTGACCTTCATGTCTTCCTCCGCTTCTCGTGTAGCTTCTTTCACCTTTTGATCCCTCCAAAGAACCTTCTCCGAATCCACATCCTTAGTTCTCAATCGATGAACTTTCCTATCCAAAATCTTCATTGGGACTTCCTCATAAGACAAGAATCTAAAATACCAACATCCTCCACAAGAATAATCAAAACAGGATCACCCACACAGTACACCAACATCAATACATAGAACACAGGATGAATAGATCCTAAACTCACAGAAAAATCGAACTTATAAGCAAAACTCCCTACCTTCCTCAAAATTTAAGCTTCCCCTTTTTCAAAAACCTCATCACTTCTTTCATGAGAGATACTCTCAAGAACACCAGTTACTAACCTCAAACTCTAACTTCCTTCACCTCACATTCACATAAGAACTTTTGGTCTCTAAGAAATGTTAAGCCTTTCTCTAGTAACTGTCACCTTCTCCATGGCTTGGTGAACCAAGACAATATCCACTAATCTAGTTTTACCAACATCAAACCATCCAACAGGAGACCTATACCTCCTAACATAAAGAGCCTCAAAAGGATCCATTTGAATACTTGAATGATAACTATTATTGTACACAAATTCAATGAGAGGCAAGTGATCAACCCATCTTCCCTTAAAATCAACCACACGGGCCCTTAATATATCCTCTAATATTTGAATAGTCTGCTCCACTTATCCATCTGTTTGAGGATGGAAATAGGTCCTAAGGTTCACCTTAGTCCCAACCCTTTGTGAAATGAATGCCAAAAGTAAGAAGTAAACTACATACCTCAATTTAAAATGATGGACATAAGTATACCATGAGACTATACAATATCCTAAATAAATAACTTGGAATAGTCGTCTACAAAGTAGTTAGTCCTCACAACCAAGAATGAGCAGACTTAGTGATCATATCCCCAACGACCCAAATGGAATCATACTGATTCTGAGACCTCAGAAGACCTGTAATGAAATCCATATTGATCATCTTCCACTTCCACATAGAAAACTCTATCTCTTGATATATGCCACCAGGACTCAAATGTTTTACCTTAACATGTTGACAGACCCTACACTTGGCAACAAAATTTGCCACATCTCTCTTTATGTTGTTCCACTAGTAGATTTCCTTTAAGTTGTGATACATCTTAGTCAAACTTGGGTGAAATGTATATCTCGACTCATGATCCTCGATCAAAATCCTTTCTCACAACCCATCAACATCAAGAACACATAATCTACTTTGATAGCTCAAAATACCATATCCCCCAATCTCAAAAGCTATAACCTTTTGCCGACCCACATCCTTCTTAATTTGCAGTAGTATGGGATATAAAACCTATTTTATCATTACCTCAACACCATGAGTTTATTTGACCACCCTTTATAAAATCACTCCCCCATCCTCAGAGTCCAACAGACAAACTCCTAAGCTAGCCAACCGGTGAATATCATTCATTGACCCTTGTTTCTTCTCATCTACATAAGATAAGCTCTTCATCAATAAACTACTAAAAGCATCGACAATAAAATTAGCTTTACCTCGATGATAGTAAATATTCATTTCATAATCCTTAAGCAACTCGACCCACCGCCTTTGCATGAGATTCAACTCCTTCTGAGTAAACACATACTACAGGCTCTTATAATTGATATAAATATACACATAAAACCATACAAATAATGGTGCCAGATCTTCATAGAATAAGCCATATTCGCCAACTGTAGATCGTGAGTCAGATAATTCATTTCATGAACCTTAAGCTTCCTAAAAGCATAAGCCATAGCCTTACCACGCTGCATTAACACACAACCCAAACCCATGTGAGATATATCATAATATACACCAAACCCCTCAATACTCATGGGTAGGGAGAAAACTGGCATAAAAGTCAACTTATCCTTCAACTTCTCAAAACTACCGTCACAAGCATCGAACCATAAGAACTTGACCTTCTTCTGAGTAATCTTTATCAATGAGAAAGCAATTAAAGAGAAACTCTCCACAAACCTCCTATAATACCCTGCCAAGCCTAAGAATCTCCTAATGTCAGTTGGAGTCATGGGTCTTGGCCATCTTTTACCGCCTCAACTTTTAATGGATCCACCTTGATACCCTTATTAGATACCATATGCCCAAGAAAAGTCACAGCATTTTGCCAAAATTTACACTTAGAAGATTTAGCATACAACCTCTAATCCTTAAGAGTCTGCAACACAATTTGGAGGTGATTGTCGTGATCTTCCTCACTCTTTAGAATACACCAAGATATCATCAACGAAGACTATCACAAAAAAATCCAAAAACTGACTGATGCCCCGAGTAATAAGACCTATAAAAGCAGTCAGAGCATTAGTCAATCCAAATAAAACTAGGAACTCATAATGGCCATACCGTGTTTAGAAAGCAATCTTCCAAGTATCAACCTCCCTAATTTTAAACTAATGATACCCCAAACAAAGATCAATCTTAGAGAAACATCTAGTACCCTGAAGCTTGTCAAAAAGAGCATTAATCCAAGGAAAGGGATACTTATTCTTCATTTTCACCTTATTCAGTTGTAGATAGTCAACACACATCCAAAGGGACCTATTCTTCTTATACACAAAAAAAAAAAAGATCACCCTAAGGGGAAACACTAGAATAAATGAAACCTTGATGAAGAAGATATTTCAATTGCTCCTTTATCTCCTTTCTTTCCACTGGAGCCATTCTATAAGGAGGAACAAAGATATGATGTGTAACGAGTAGAAGATTAATACAAAAATATATTTCCCTTTAGGGAGAAATTTTAGGAATATCATCGGAAAATAATTCAAGAAACTCATTAACCACAGGGACAGATTACAAAGAAGGACTTTTAGAGTCAGAATCCTTAACCCAAACTAGATAATATAGACACCCTTTTGAGATCAATTTATGAGCTCCAATATAGGAAATAAACCTCCCTTTAGGCACTAAGGAATTGCCCTCCCATTCTAATATCGATTCATTAAGTGAATAATGATCTTTTTAGTTCAACAATCCAAATATGCATAGCACAAATAAAGTATATCCATCCCAAGATAACAACAAAATCTACCATATCCAACTCTATCAAATCTACCACTGTCTCTTAATGAAAGATAGACACCACACAACCCCTATAGATTTTTCTAAAAACTATAGAATCACCCACTGGGGTAAACAAAGAGAAGGGATTAGAAATATTTTTAAGACCAAACAAAAATTATATAGACACATAATAGATCATATAAGAAAGGGTACATATAGAATCTTGATGGGTGGCAAGAGAATAGAGGCAATTTCGGCCAGTGCCAGTACTTGAAAGGAAATCTTTTATATAGATGCCAAAGAAGTGGCGATCGAAACCTTATTAGGGGATACCTTAGCTACAAGACTGTTCCACTGCATATCTCCAGGATAACCATAATCAAAACATAATATCCTCCTCTCATCATAATAACCCCAGTAAAGCTATCCATAAATTTATAAGAAGGACAAGATAGGGCTGACTGAGTTCCACTAGCCTGAGATTGGGTACCCTATCCCTTAGGACCACTACTAGCCTAAAAATAATGATCACCAAATAACTTAGGATAAGGAGAACTGGACAAAGAATATTAATTAGAATTTTCCCAAGTTTTTTTTTGGTCCATTGCCTGTGTAACACCCCATATTTTGGGGCTAGAATTTAAATCGACATTTCTATGTGTATAAGCTCAAAACCAATGATTCCCATGTGCAGATAAGTTTCATGATCATTATCCTTGTATTAAGAGTTCTTATTAGGTGAAAAATGTCTATAGGAAACACTTAGAGCAAATTTGATCTAAGAGTTTTTGATTCAACCAAACTTGGGTATTTTATCCTACAAGGGTCAAAATTGAATGTATATAACTTTTGAAATATGTGGAAATTATCATCTCAAGACCCACCAAATTATATATAATTGAGTCCTCTTTCTAACATATACAATTTAGACTAAATCTGACACCCAAGCAAATCGTTATGAGCATTTTCATGAGGAACTAGTGAGGGTCCATGATGAAACCGCTTCATGGACCTTAGGCTCCGCATTAGCCTCCACGACATGGAGAATATGTTTCCTGCATTCATAAATAAAGTCTGAAGGTACATTTTGTTCATTCCCCTTGCCCCCAAACACCCAAGTGGTAGATTAAAGCCACAAAAGGGCATTATTTGCCCACTTTTCATCCATTAACACTTATGTAAGCCCTTCCCCTCTTCCCAAGAACAAGAAATTCAAACTTTCTCTCTAAGTATTAAAGTATCCAAGCTCTAAGTTCAATCTGTTATTCAATGAATTCAATGAATTAAGATATGTGGGGGTATTTATCAATGCGTTTCTTTCACCCATTGAGTCCCAAAATCTCTTTTTTTTGTTCAAGTATAGATTTTTAATATTTTTTTGTGAAATTATCAATGTAAATCATGAATTTAATCTATGTTTTCTTAGTAATTTGAATTCAAGACGGTCAACATGTGTTTCTATATGAATTATGGTATTTCATGTTATGAATTTCAATTACGCATGTCATATTCAATTTTTATCATGTTAAATTTTCAAGTTACGAAATGATCTATGTGAAATTGTTATCCTCCAAAGTTTAACTTATCCCCATGCTCAAATTTATGTATCTCATTTATATATTGAACCATATTATGTTTTGGGTCTTTAAAGTATGACTTTATACCACTATTTAAAATACATTTATTACATTTTTGGGATCATTTAGTGTTGGAGGATTACGAACACCCGATACCTATTTGTTCATACATGTCTTTATTTTTAAGTTACAAGTCAGTCAGACTATGATTTTATTATTATATTCAGACTACCATGTTTATATTGAGAAGTTATTAGTACAATACCACATCATGTTAGACCCATAATAATACCACTATCATTCAGTTGGGAGTAGGATTTAGCACCATGCGAACCTAGGGATAAAGGTTCACTCGAAAGTAGAGGAATGAGTCTTTTAGTTGCAATCCCTAATTTCCTGAACTACGTAGCTAGCATAGGTTATGAGATGTCACCTACCAGTAGAGGACTGATACTCTCTTAGAGGTCACCTTCCAACCGAGGACTGACACCCTAGTCCTTTAAGACACCAGTTTAGTGAATCCACACAACCATGTTTTAGTACCCACAGCAAGGTACTGACACTCTTCCAACTGTTTTATAGGTTGGACCCTAATTTGCTCAGATTAGGGCATATCGATTACATGATAGCTACCTTAGTTTTAGTCAGTACTCAGTCTATATCAGTTCTAGTTTCTTGACCTTGCATTCATTTTTATAGATTTTTAATTATTCAATAAATCAGCTTTACAAATTTTTTTACGTGCATCCTTTACTTGGTCTTGCATTCATTTTACACGTTCATGTTTCCATGCTCGGTATTCATACCTGAGTCTCAGTTTAATTTTACAGTATGCTTAGCTTTACATGAGATTTATATATAGTATTCATGTTTCTGCCGCTTCCTAGCTTATTCAGCTCATGATTTATAAATATCACTATGACTTACCATTTTTAACGTACAACCATGTTTTAAATGCATGTTTTAGTAAATAGTTTTTAGTTTTAAAGCATGTTTTAAATATTTCCATGATTTAGTGCATGTCCCTATAAACTCAGTACATTATAAAGTACTGACCACATATATGCATTTATGGATACATTCCTTCATGACGTAGGTACTAGATGTAGTCTATGCACCAGTGTCAAGCAGTTCTTAGCATTCATACAGTAGGCGATAAGTTCTCTTATTCCAAAAACTCCAGTCAGTTGTAGTACATGTACTGTATTATTATTCTTATGTATTGATTAGTGGTAGTTAGAGGCATGTCTTAGCTACCTATACTTAGTATAGTAGAGGCTTTATAGATACCCAGTTAGAGTCATGATATGTAATTCAAGTTTATTCTTCAGATTTATCATATTATAAACTTTATCAATAATACATTCATTTAGATTTTCTCACGATTATGCTTCTACTCAAAAATTTTAGCTTGTATTTACATTTTAAATCATTTGCTCAAGCAATATGATAATACATAGGTTAGCTTTGTATCACTTGTGGTTCTAAGCATAGCGTTACAACTAGAGGGTAGTCTCGGGTCATGATAGCTTGCCCTCTTTCCCACTATTCTGATGATTCTCGCCTTACTCTAAATACCTAAACTTCTTATAATACCTCTCTCCCATCTTTGTCTATCTCTTTTTGTCATCCTCCACCTACTGCATATAAACCATAAGTCTAGAGATGTCCATATCATTATTTAACATTGCATCATTACATTCCAATTCTAAGTCACAGGACAACCTGAACCAAACTTCTTTATTTTAGATCTCTGGCTTGACATCAACTCCAAAGCATAACGAGATAGTTGCTGAAATTTCAAGGCATACTCTTTCACACTCATCTCTCCCTTCTTTAGATTTACAAACTCCTGAGCTTACCTTCTCTCAGCTCCTAAGGAAAGAAATTATCAAAAAAATCACCCGAAAACTCATCCTATAATTTCAACTTCATATCATCACCTCTCAACTGCGTCTACTCCTCATACCAGTGATAAGCTTTATCTTTTATCTACTATGCAGCAAACTCTACCCCTTAAGAATTAGTGGCATGCATCACTTTAAAAATCTACTTCATCTCATCCATAAACCCCTAAGGATCCTCCTCAACTTTAGAGACCATAAAGGTTGAGGGATTCAACCACATGAACTGGCCAACCCGAGTGACCTCAAAAGAAAGAGCAATAGAACTTACATGATCTGATTGATGAGATTGAGATATTACCAATTGAGTTAGTAACTGAATAGCATGGTGAAACTCTTCATTTGAATTATCACCCTGAGGCATAGGAGCATGATCATCATCCACCCGGGAAGCCCGGGAAGGACTAGTAAGGACATGTGGAACTCTACATGGGAAAGTGTAATCAGGAGCGGGGACCCTAGACCGGGTCTGCACTCTATAAGTAGGGTGATTTCTCTCCATGTTGTCTGCAGGTAGAACAGAGGGTCCAATAGAGTTTCTACGAACATCAGATCTTTGGGGAGGCAAGATCTATAAGTTAGCAAATAGAGAGTTAGAGAGTTTTCATGACACTAGACTCTATAGCCCAAACTAAAACACACGAAAGGGAAACATTCCTAAATGCCTTGTATCCTCCCTCATAAGTGTGGTATGATACGCACCGATAAAAGGGACTTTACTTGAGAAAACTTCATGGACATCCAAAGACCCTAAACCTATGCTCTGTTGCCAAGTTTAGCACGACCCGAACCAGGGCCTGGTCGTGATGGGTATCTCAGCCTACCATGGGATGGAGACTAGACCCTAGCCTAATAACCTAAGCATAATAAGTAATATAGCAGCAAAATCAAACAATAAGAATAATATATAAACCAATAAGAAGGTTCTAACAATCCAAAATAAATAACCAACCCACACTTTGTCCACAAAACCTCTAAAACAAAAATACAAAATTAGGTCGGGTCGTGCCCCCGTCCATGACCATAGAACTCTTCAATTCCTAAAATCTGAAAAGAAACCTAATGAAATGATAAGGATTTCTGGATGATAGAGGCTCACCACTTCACAATAACTCAACCAATATTCGCTCCACCTAAGACTGCACAAGAGTAAACAAGAACCCTAGGACCCTACATTATGATATGATGTAGCATCCAGGGACGGTCAGTTGGATAAGCACTAACGTGTAACTCTTGGAAAGGGATAAAATAATGTCATGTCCAAAGTTACTCAAAACCATATGCACATATTCATATATTTATATATTATATATATATATAAGATGCTGAGATAGGGTACAAGGTTCATTCACATAAGATTATAAAACTATTAACTTTGACTATGTAGCTTTATCCATCCTAAGGTCACCCACGAGCGATATAGGATCAGCTCTCCCTTCTGAAAGGGCCCTAACACGTGTGAACCACACAAATTAAGGAATTCTGAGGAAGGTACAGAGACACCAAGGCTCTAGAAATTCCACAATATACATATAGAGTGCGAACGATGCACACGGTCATCAAGATCCCCATGCTGGAAAACATGGTTTCCAATATTGGTCCCTTCGGGACCTCCACCTTCATGGAGAGCTACACAATCCCCTTTTAAGCGTAAATTAAAATGTTTTCAAATAATCTCATCTATTAATGCAGGAGTCATTTATGAAGGCATTTACTGTTGGTATCGTCATACCAATTATGCTTGCAAGCTAAGTCAAATTATGTCATTCCAATCCAATTAAACCAATTGAATCCCAATTTCCTTTTTAAAACCAAACCATGGCCACCAAGGCCCTTCAAAACCATCTTTATGTTTCATTAACCTTTTATTCAATGCAAGTTTCCTAGAGTGAGTTAAATTGTACATATATCCATGTTTCAAGACTAATTTCACGAATTGGGTTGAGGTTCATGTAAATTCTATACCAAAATCCATAAATTTGGGGAAACCCATATTCCCAATCAAATTCCCATTACCATGCACTTATTTAGTTCAAAAATCATAAGATAAAGCATGATGATAAGTTCAAAACCATAGGAAAACAATTCTAGTAATAACCATTCAAATCCATCAACACAATTTCAAAGCTAACAATTAACTTCACATGGGTCATAGTTAAATACATGCTTTTATGTAAAATCAAGTTACGGATGAGAGACATGATTGAAACATAATGAAATTTGGATAGAAAATCACCAATTGAATCCTAAAAGATTAATCCTCTAATACCCTTTCTTTCTCTTGACTTAAGAAGATTGAGAGGAGAGAATAATGTTTATTATTTGGTAAATAATGAATAAGGGACCCTTGGGGTGTCTTAAGTCATGGATAAAGTGTAATGAAAGGAAAAAGATCGTAATGTCCTTAATAAAAAATGTGCAAGAAAATAGCTCCTAGTCATTATGGGTCGGTTAATAACTCGTGATGACTGGTCATGAGTCATTCCCTGGACTCATGGCCTGAGCAAAAACTTTGGGCACCTTTACTGTTATGGTCACGAATCCCTTCACCATGACTCATGACCTTACCCTATGACTCATGGGGTCTATTCATGATCGTGACAGTGACCTAGGACAAACTTAGTAGTTAGGCAACGAATTGCACCATATGACTCGTGATGAGTGGTGACGACTCATCACCTGAGTCTTTGCTAGGGCAATGTTAAATCCCACTTTAGAAATTTCAGAGTCCAAAAACATGGGATATTATAATGAGCCCTTAGTATTATATTGACTAATCTATAAAATAAGATATTTAATGTGCTATGAATAAGCTATAGATTATTCCATGGGTTAACTATTGATCAAGCTATTGATAAGGTATCTATCATAGTAATGATAAGTCGTTAATTAGGTATTGATAAGTTAATGTCTATGCTTGATTGTACATCTTTATTATGTTATAGTTCTTGTTTGATGACTATATTGGTAAATACATTATGGATTATGCTAAAGAGTATGCTTATTGATTATATTAGCAACTACGTGACACGAACCAAACCAGAGCCTGGCTGTGTTAGGTATCTCAAGACCCACGTAGACCGGAGATCACCCCATGTGCCTAACCAACCCAAACACAACAAACCCCAAAGTCGAATGAATTCCTAACATATATCAAGATAGCGTGAAATAGCTTAAGAAAGTTTTAATGCATGTCCATAACCAACCATCAAAGATCGGCCAGACGACTGACTGACACCGCCCAATAACCGCAGTAATCATAACAAAGCCATCTAAATAATGATCCAAAACTAAATATCAATAAAGTGTTGGGACATGCCCTCGATTATAGCAAAAACTAGTATCTAAAAGTCTAAAACTCAAAAGAAAACATAATCCTAAAATGGAGCCTTCCAAAGCATGGAAGCTCACCACTTCAAGTCTACTCTCGATCAATCCACAGACGCTGAACAACAGAAGTAAAAATATGGCCAAATCCTACATTGTATGGGGATAAAGCATACGTAGATGGTTAGTGGTTGGAGTGCTAGCATGTAACTTATGGATAACGATGACATAATAACATAATCAGCAGTTTAAATTATTCCACAATCAATGCACAGAATCAAATGCCTAAACATAAGTATATATATATATATATATCATATGTCATGATAGGGAATAAGGTTTAGCATGAACTTTTAAAACCTTAACCTTAATTGTGCAGCTCAAGCATCATATAATAGTACCCACGGGCTATGTAGGCCCCATCTCTCACCCCTGGTAATGCTCCAGTACGTGTAGCCCCACGAACTAGAGAATAATCTCATATATATGCACACGGTGGACTCGAACCTCCCAATACATACTAAGGAGACTTAAGCACCCGATCATTGATTTATGGAGGACTCAAACCCCCTTAATCATTAAATATTAATAAGGGGGACTCAAACCTCCCTGGTCACCTTAACCCCCACGTCGATAAATGCAATTTCTAGTGTCGGTCACTTGGACCTCTACTTTTATGACTCAGCTACACAACCCTATTTTTAGCACAGTTAAAAATTTATTACACAATTTCATTCATGAACCACACTCTATATTTAGGCATACATTGTTGGTATCATCATACTAACTACACTTGTAAGGTTACACATCAGGCAAAAACAATTTACATTAACTTGGAGAAAATAACTCCCTTTGTTCATTAATACAAGGTGGGGTAACATGACCCCCCTTGATAATTAGATCATGCTATAGTATTTCAAATACCCCTTTATATCGTGAAATAGTTCAAGACTAGCTCAATTTACAAAACCAGCCATTCTAATAACTCAAAACCAATTTAACACTATGGGTTGGTTCATAACCACTTCAGAAGTAACAAGTTTGGAAAAATTGCAATTCCCTAGTTCATTCACCATAGCCATGCACCCACAAGTTTAAAACCATATTTAAAGCAAGAATAATGATAATTAAATCATGGGAAAACATTGTTCAACAATAAGCATTCAAAACCCACGACCCTTGTTTTTAAAACCAAAATAATTCCATATGAATAACACTTTAATACATATGTTTTTTAAAAAATTAACAATGAGAGAAGAGTCAGATGCATGTAATAGTAAGATGTATGACGAGAAACCAACCTTGAAAGCCTTAATTGATCAACCTCTTAAAAATCCTAAGTGTTCTTAACCTTGAGGAATTTGAGAGTGTTGGGAAGTTATGTTGATGTGTTTCTAACTGCTAATAATACCCTAAAAGGGTTATAAGACTTGAGTATCAAGTAAGATAAGAGGGGAAATGTATAGAATACCTTTAACTTAAATCTAAAAAAGGGTCATCTTTGACTATGAATGAACCATCGACTCGTAACTGCTCCTTACGACTCGTCACCATGAGTCGTAAACAAAGAAGTACTAATGAGGCATCCTACATTGTTATCCTTACTAACGAGGGCGAGTCTTAACTAGGGTAGTGAGCTCAAAGATCAAGGAATTTTCAAGGGCAAAAATTTAGGGTGTTTCAATTATCCCCCACTAGGATCATTCATCCTTGAATGATGGGATAAGGCATTTACTAGTACGAATTGAACCCACATACCTCTACTCTTACCTTTAACAAACATAGAAAACAAAGATGCTAAAGAGATCACTCTTTCCTTTAACAAAGTCAAAAAATAAAGAAGTTACGGAATACACATACCTTAAGTATGATTATTCGGAGCAAAAATAATAACAAATACTTGGATTTCATGTCCTCTTCAACTTTTGAAGTAGCCTCTTCAACCTTGTGGTTCCTCCATAAAACCTTTACCGAAGCTATGTCCTTCGTTCGCAACAAAAGAACTTGCCGATCCAAAATTTCAATTGGGACTTTGTCGTAAGATAAGGAATCCAAATACCTTACCTCCTCAAAAGTAACAACTGTCGAAGGATCACCCACACACTTTCTCAACATCTAAACATGAAACACCGGATGAAGAAAGCTCAAATTACAGAGAAACTCTAATTCATATGAAACATTACCAATCCTCTTCAATAGTAAGTATGGACTAACATATCAAGGGCAGATTGTTCCCCTTCTTATCAAACCACATCACTCCCTTCATGAGGGATACCTTTAAGAATACGCAATCACCAACACTAAACCCTAACTCCCTTTTCCTAATATTTGTGCAGGACTTTTGGTGACTTTGGGTGGCTTTAAACCTATCCCCAATCAACTTCACATTCTCCAATGCTTGTTAAACCAAATCTGAGCCAAATATCTCAGCTTTACCAACTTCAAACCACACAATGGGAGACCTACACCTCCCTTCATACAAGGACTTTCAAAGGAACCTTACCAATACTAGAGTGGTAGCTATTATTATAAGCATACTTTATAAGAGGCAAATGATCAACCCATCTACCACCATAGTCAATCACACCAGCTCTAAGTATGTCTTCCTGCGTATGAACAGTCCTTTTTGTTTGCCTGTCCAACTACGGGTAGAAAGCAGTCTAAGTCTCACCTTAGTTCCCAAACCTATTTGAAATAAATGCCAAAACTATTATGAGAATTGAGTACCATGATCTAACATGATAAAAATAGGCTTCCCGTGCAACTTCATAATCTCCTGGAGAAATAACTTTGCATAATCTTCTACCGAATAATGAGTCCTTACTGGCAAGAAGTGAGAGGACTTAGTCATTCTATCCATGATGACCCAATTCAAATCTAACATAATCTGAGATCATGGAGGACCAATAATGAAATCCATGTTAATCACTTCCTACTTCCACACAAGCATCTTAATTTCTTGATACAACCCTTCAGGCTGCAAGTGATCAACTTTACTTGTTGACAAACCATGCATTTAGCCATAAAATTAGCCACTTATCACTTTATAATGTTGCACCAATAAATCTCCTTAATATCATGATACATCTTCATCAAACCAGTATTAATGGCATAATATAATTCATGAGCCTCATCCACAATCCTCTCTCACAACCTATCTGCATCGAGAATATATAATCTGCCTTGGTACCTGAAGATACCAGTGCTACCAATTTCAAAAGCTATAATATTTTGCTGACCTATATCTCTCTTAATATTCATTAAGACAAGATCCAATACCTGTTTCTCCTTTATTATAGTACAAAAGAGGACTGCACCACCTTTTGCGCAAACACACCTCTATTCTTAAAGTCCAAGAGACAAAGTTCAAGGTTAGCCAAATGGTGAATATCTTTCACTGATTCTCACTTACCCTCATCCACATGAGCTAGACTCTCCATGGATAATATGCTAAGAGCATCAGCAACCACATTAGCTTTACCTCGATGGTAATGGAGACTCATGTTGTAGTTTTTTAGTAACCCAAGCCATCTTATTTTCCTGATATTCATCTCCTTCTAGGTTAACACATGTTCCAGGCTCTCATGATTAGAAAATATATCAACATAAACCCCATGCAAATAGTGACACCAAATCTTCAATGCGAATACCACAGCCAACAACTCAAAGTCATAAGTCGGATAATTCCTCTCATAAGCTTTCAACTCCTTAGAATCAAAGGACACCATCCTACCATGTTGTATCAACACACAACCAAGTCATATACAAGATGCATCGCAATAAACCATAAATCTATCATTACCTTCGGGTAAGGTTAAAACTGGAGCTAAAGTCAACTTATCTTTCAGCTTTTCAAAACTAAACTCACAATTATCATACCACAAGAGCTTCACCTTCTTCTAGGTCAACTTAGTCAGTGGGGCAGCTAAGTTGAGACACTCCATAAATATCCTATATTAATCAGCTAAACCCGAGAAGATCTAAATATCAGTTGGAGTCATTGGCCAAGGCCACTTCTTAACTACTATAATTTTTTGTAGATCTAACATGATCCCTTCACTAGAAATGCCATAACCCATATAAGTAACAACTTCCAACCAGAACTCGCACTTTAAAAACATAGATACAAATGTTGATCATTTAAGGTTAGCAACATGATACAAAGATGGTTAGCGTGATCTACCTCACTCATAGAGTATACCAGAATATCATCTATAAAAAAAGATGATGAACAAATCTAAAAACTGATAGAAAAAAAACTATTTGTCAAGTCCATAAATGTCAATGGGGCATTAATCAAACAAAAAGACATGACCAGGAACTCATAGTGACCATACCAGGTTTGAAAGGCAGTCTTATGGACATAAACCTCCCTAATCTTTAACTGATGATAAGTAGACGTAAACTCAATCTTAGAGAAACATATAGCACCCTGAAGCTGGTCGAACAAATGATTAATTCAAGGAAAAGCATATTTTTTATTTACCATAACCTTATTTAACTGGAAGTAATCGATGCAAATCCAAAGGAAACTATCCTTTTTGTGCGCGAACAAAATAGGAGCACCCCACGAAGACACACTAGGATGGATAAAACCCATGTCAAGGAGGTCTTTCAATTATTCCTTAAGCTCCTTCAAATTGGCTGCAGCTATTCTATAAGGAGGGATGGATACAGGGCGAGTGTTCGCAACAAGGTCAATCTCAAAATCAATCTCCCAGGAGGGATACCAGGAAGATCACCAGGAAAAAAATCTTAGGGAATTCATTAACCACAGGAATAGATTGCAAGGAAGGACCCTCCTAGTTTTAATCTTTAACCCAGACTAAATGATAAAGACATCCCTTAGAAATCAACTCTACGCTCTAAGCTATAATATGAATATTCAATTCGGCATAAGAGAACGCCTTTCCCACTTAACGATCGGCTCATTAGTGTTGTTCCAAAGCACACAAGCAAGTGTACGTGGCCTTATCAAGTAATACAGTATCCTTAAATAAAGTCGAATATCGATCCATCAGAGACTTGTGTTGACAACAATCCTATTCTAGTTCACTATTAAGAGTAAAATAATGCAAAGGTAATCAAAAGAGTATGATAGTATATAATCAAAAGTAAACTAAAGTAATGCAGAAAAGTAAGGACTTTAGATAATAAATGGATAAAAACTTGGGGTTAAAGCACTACGAACAATAATACTAAGATATAGAGCTTCATTGATTAGATTACTTATCTTGGTTGTTGATTCATGGGTTTCATTTTATGATCATGGTATCTCGACCTCTAATCACCTATCTTACTTTGACCCACAACTACATCATCGAGCGGGGTTGTGAGAACTAAGCTAAAGGCATTTATATTGCATCCCATAGTGAACCAATTAAGGCATCTAGATATATCTCCATCCTAGATCCTAATTTAAATTTCTTATTTCATAAAATAATAAGAACTTTACTCTATTCACCCCCATATTCTATCCACTCAATCCCCCTCTTGGGGCTCACAAGATGACAATAGATGTATTCTAAGGGTCGTGAATCCTTAAAATACTAATAAAAAGGATAAATAAACAACTAAATATGATAATAAATCCAAAAAAACTCAATTCAAAGCAATCATAATCATGTTATTAGCTTTAACCCCGGAAAGGGGGGTGTTTATCCACTAATGGACATAATCGTAATTCAAATCAATGAATACATGATATAATCCATGAATAAACTAAATGAAATCAATAAAATCCCTATTTGAAGTGTATATTTGACCCTATACAAGATCCAAATACATCTAAAAGTGAATTACAATGTTTCTAAGTGTTGTAGCTATAGTAGCAAGTTTAGGCCGCATGGGAATAAGCTAGGTGGCGCGTTGCTTTCTCCCATGGGAGGAAGGAGTTATGAATATTGATTCTTCCCAGGGAATAAGTGGTTCTGAATGTTTGTTAGTGCTAAGGAATAAGGGGTGCATCTCCCCTTTATCGCGAGGCTTCACTGGAAACTGCATCTGATATCTATACTTTGCCTTGTACATTTGTCTTCCATTCCAAGCCTTTTGGTGTTGCTTCCACATGATCTGAAGCTTTTATATCCTCTATATATCATAAAAATAAACTCACCAAGCATCCTATATCATCAAACACGACGTATTAGAGATCAAAACAACACAATATAAAAAATGGTGAACTAGAAACTTAAGCTAAGACTAGTGCCGTCCTTTAAATCTTTAGCTTAGTGTTTTGACTCTTGGCTTATTTCAATCGAAATTTCAATACTAAAAATAAATTGTTCCACACATAATTACACAATAATAACCATAGCAACTCATTACACACGTTAGAATCCATCACGATCAACTAGAACAACACCTAGCCCAATCTAGTAACACTAGTTTTTTTGTTTAAACTCTGAGTTACAAAATTATGTACAAACTTCTTTGAAAGACATCATAAACATTGTAATCACAAACTTAAACACTTATATTCTCAATTATATCATCATTAGCATATTAAGCACGTGATAAGACCTAAAACAAGGCTCAATAAAATAGGATAACAACACTAAGGTGCATAAAATCACCTCAGACTACCACCACCACCACCACCACCACTTAAAGCCTTTTTCATCCTCGAACAACTCTTTACTCTAAGCATCATTAGATGAGGTGACTCCACACTTCTAATATAGGTCAATCTAGCACTTTATTGACTACACAGAATGCAAGTTTCTTCACTAAGCATGTTATGTACAATTGAAAGCTTAAGAATACTACTCCTAAACATACTAGCCTCAAAAATTGACTCACTTAGTTTGCAAAGTCATATATATTGTTCAATTATAGACATCACACAAATCACCTAACTATCATCAAACATGTTCCCTCACCATAAGAGAGTTACCCATAATTACTCACACACAAGAAATTTATAACAAAATGGGTATAAGATTCAAATAATGCTCTCTCTGTCTCAAGTATTCACAAGTTACACAAGATGAACCATAAGCTTTCCCTTAGTGTAGTATTCCACTAATATCAAAATGTTAAAGATTAGGATCAAGTGGGTCTTTCTGGGTTATAATGTAGGCTAAGAGAGAATGGATAGAAACTATTCTTGCTAGTAATAGTGACTATCTTTCCTAAGCTCTTTAATATATCACCTTATACAATTAATACCGATCTCCAACAATTGAATTACACCACTTCTATCTACCCACATCTTTTATTTGGCCCCATCTCATTAAGATCATTCACGTACAATATGATGGGAGTGTTGTTTATTAATTTACAATTAAATTTTAGCACACATTTCTTTCACTCAACCACAACACATCAATTTTACACAGTAACTACTACTTTGGGGCTTTAATTTAACCTTTCTCCTACTTAAGTTTCAAAATTCATACTCAATTAATTTTACACTAAAGCTCTTAGGAGCTTTGGACTTAAGGTCAATCAAAGAAAAGGACTAGGCTAAATATGAGGTTGTCAAAGAAAAAGCTAAAGGCTTAATAGTTCTAACTAGGATTATGCATAAGGATAGGTAAAAGATGATATGAAGCAAGGCTATCAAAGAAATTCCTATATAATCTCCTAAACCCGCACTCTTTATTTTGCTTTGCTTACACACTAGGAAAGTTCTAGACATCAACTATTACAAGTAATATACAACAACCTAACACTCACATGGAACATGCTCAACTCAAGTAAGATCATCATAGACTCTCAAACAAATAATTACATGAATTCAAAATTAAGCTAAAAAGTTCAAAAGTCATAATCATGATACTAGTAGTCTAAAAAGTATTATATAACATAATCAACATACTCTCTACAACCAAAGCACTTGCATCATACAGTCATTTGTGGCACCAAAAAGAATATCCCACTTATTTCTAACACAAAATATTTTAAAATTACTCTAAAAATTTGAATTTCCCCACCCCACACTTAAAAATCTACTTTATCTCGAAAGTATACTTAAAATTAAAGATAGAAATACTTCCTGAGGCCTCTAGGCCTTTCTAGTAGCATCAACTTGCATTAAGAGAGTTCGGGGACCCCACACTTAGTCTTCGATATACTTTTTAGCTTAGATTTTTGGTACTCAAACTTCCCATAAATCTGTGACTTAACAAAAACAAAAACTAGTAAAGTAAAAATTAAAATACTAAAAATAAACCTACCTTAACTTGGTTTGCCTCCCAAGCAGCATCTGGTTTAGTATCGCAGCATGATCCATTTTTTGAATTATAAATTTTTATTTATGTTTTTCCTCCTACTTGGAGGTCATCTTCTTATTTGTTTTTGACCTCTTGAGCGTGAACTCTCAAGGTCAATAGCTTTCTGAATAATAGCCTTTTTAGACACATCAGTCTACATTATTTTGTGTTGAGGTGGTTGTGTCTTCCACCGCTCAATGACAAAGTCCACAAAGTTTTTTGGTGGACTAAACTCCACCACCCCACACTTATCCCCTTCTATCACTATAATCATAGATAAATTATTATAGTGGGATAGTGTTTTGAGTGGTTTGTACACTTTGAAAACTATCTCTTTATCATCCAGCCTCATTATGAGTGTGCCTCTCTCATATCTATTAGTACTCCTCCTCTCACAAAGAATGGACGTCCCAAGATGACTGGCACTCTTTTATCTTACTGAAAATCTAAGTAAATAAAATCAGTAGGAATAATAAACTTACTAACCTTGATAAGAACATTCTCTATGATTTCTTCAGGATGGGCGAGGGTGTGGTCTAGCAATTAGAGTATCACAGATCTCGATCTCACCTCCCCCAAGCCAAAAGTGTTGAACATGAAGAGGGCCATCAAGTTAATACTTTTCACTAAATCATAAAGTGTGTAGACAACTTCACTGCTGCTAATTTGAATAGGGAGTGTGAAACTCCTAGGGTCTTTGAGATTCATATGCATCTTCTACATCACCACAGAACTACACTCCTCAGTTAGTGCTACTGTCTCAACATCCTGCAGCTTAACTTTGTTAGTGACCACATCCTTTAATGACTTAGCGTACTTGGGCACTCTCTACAAAACATCTAAAAGAAAAAGGCTAATGTGAAGCTCTCTAAATGTGTCAAAGAACTTCTTGAAGCATGCATCCTTCTTTGCTTCTCTAAGCCTCTGTGGGAAAGGTAGTGGTGGTCTCCCCTTCACCTATTCAGCAACTTCTGCTTTTGAGTACTCAAATTTCCTCGAATTTTCCACAATTTTTTCATCTACCTGCTTAGAAGTTATCTCTAAATCTACCTCCTTAGTTGTCTTTAGAGGTTCTTTATTCATCTTTTTACCACTTCTCAACATAATTTCCATCACTTATTTAGGATTTTCATTATTACTTGGTAAACCACCTTGAGGCCTTACATTTTATGTCTGCTACATCTGCCTAACCTGTATCTCCCATTCTATGTAGCCTTTTTTTGGCTCTATATATCCACTGCCAACTGTGATTAAGTAGCTAGAATTTGTTTTAGCATCTCTTCCATATTTCTAGTTTAAGTCGTATCCTAATTTTATTGTTGATGATACTATTGTTGTTGGTTGTTCCATGATGGATTTGCTGTCTGATTTTGCCTTTTTAGATTGTAAGCATTCCCATAATTCAGTCTCTGAGCATTTCCCACAAAAATCACTGACTCAGGATTTGACTCATATATAGCCATAGAATGACCAATGTTGTCATAAATATTAGACCAGTACTTATCTGCTGAATCATATTAACTATTGTTGCAGGCTGTGTAACTCCCAAATTTATATTGTTGAACTGAGTAGTTAATTGATTTTGTAGTGCAGCAATTTGAGTTGATATAGCAATAAATTGGTCCACCACCAACACACTGCAACTTTCTTTGTAGCATGTCTTGAGTCAAAATAACACTCAGGATTTCCTTGTGCAATTTGATTCAATAAGGTATATAGCTCATCATACGTCAATTCTAATGCTTGACCACCTGCAGTTGAATTTAGCAAAATTTTTATGTTGTGATCAAGTGTTTCAACAAAAGTTTGAGCTAGTACCTCATTGGACTGCTGATGATGTGGATAGTCTCGAAGAAGATCTTTAAACCTCTCCCATGCATGATATAAGTTCTCATCTAGCTTCTATTTGAAACATATAATTTCATGTAGTCTCACAGTCCTGCCAGATGGAAATAATTAGATGAGAAACTTTCGGGCTAAGTTATCCCAAGTTATGATTGAACTTACCGGCTCAGCATTCAACCACTTCTTCTCTTCCCTCAATAGTGAGAAGGGGAATAGTGTTAGCCTAACATAATCAGTTGACACACCAGGGATAAATGTGTCATTGAGCTCAAGGAAGTTTCGCAAATATACTTGTGGATCTTCATGTGAAAGCCCCATAAACTGTCCACTTTTGATCAAAAGTTTCACTATGTTCTATTTTTGCTCAAAGTTACCTCCAGCAGCCAATTTCTGAAAAGAGGAGGTCAAATTTGTTGGAAGTGGGATTGCCAATTCACGAACTATCCTACGGTCTGGTTGATCTTAATCCATGAGAGAAGAATTGTCTTATTCTTCTTGAATTTGTGGGATACCATGGAGAATGACTGGCTATTTCCTTAACTGGTGAAAGATTTGCTCGGGTTCGAGGATTGGTTCAACCAATTCCTTATCCCTTGCAAGCTTATTAGTCTGTAAACCTATTTCTTGCAAATTCAATACCAAGACCAAGCGTAAAGCACCAAAGAAATCTAAAAAGTAAAGTTAAACCAAAAATAATTGCCAACTTACAGGTCCCCAACAATGGCTCCAAAAACCTATTGCGCCCAAGAATATGCTCAAGTGAATGTGGCCTCTCCAAGTAATTTAGTAGACTTAAATAAAATCGAATATTGATCCCTTAGATACTTGTGTTGACAATAATCATATTCTAGTTCACTATTGAGATTAAATTGATATGAAGGTAACCAAGAGAGTTTGAGAATTTATAATTAAAAGAAAACTAAAGTAATGCGAAAAGTAAAGACTTTAGGCAATCAATGGATGAAAACTGGGGTTAAATCACTGCAAACAATCATAGTAAGATATTGAACTTCATTAGTTAGATTACTTATCTTGGTTGTTGATTAACGGGGTTGATTTTATGGTCATAGTCTCCCAACCTCTAATCACCTATCTAACTTATCCCTACAACTACATCATTGGGAGGGGATATAAGAACTAAGATAAGTGCATTTATATTTAATCCTGTAATGAAACAAGGCTTCTATTACTATCCCTATCCTAGACACTAATTCAAATTCCTTATTTTATAAAAGAATAAGAACCTTACTCTATTCACCCCTACGTTCTATCCTCTTATTCCCTCTCCAGTGGCTCACAAGACGACAATAGATATATTATAAGGGTTGAAATGCTTAAAATAGTAATAAAAAGGATAAATAAACAACCAAATATGATAATAAATCCAAACATACTCAATTCAAAGAAATTGTAATTATGTTCGTGGCTTTAACCCAGGAAAGGGGGCGTTAAGCCACAAATGGACATAATCATAATCCAAATAAATGAATAAATGATATAATCCATGAATAAACTAAATTAAAGCAATAAAAACCCTATTTGTAGTGTTGATCATCCCCTCTCCAAGCTCTAAAGACCTCCAAAAGTGAATTACAGTGTGTCTAAGTGTTATAGTAGCAAATTTTGGCCATATAGGAATAAGCTCTGTGGCGCTGTTCTTGCTCCCCTGGTAGTATGGTTCACTGATCATTGCTTATTATAAGGTAATAAATGGTTCTTTGAATTACTTATTCCTAGGTAATAAGGGGTGCATCACCCCTTTATCGCGAGACTGCACTGGAAATTAACTTGATGTCTACACTTTGATGTGTGCATTTGTCTTACATCCAAATCCTTTTGGTGTTGTTTCCACTTGATTTCAAGCTTTTATATCTTCCATATATCATCAAAATCAACTAATAAAGCATACTATAGCTTGAAAAATCATATATTAGAGCTCAAAATAGCACAATATCAAGAACGATGAACTAGAAACTTAAGCTAAGGCTAGTGTCATCCTTTAAATACTAGCTTAGGGTTTTGAATCTTAGCGTATTTCAAACTCACTTTGAACAGTAAAAAAAAGTTTTTACACACATCATTACACCATAATAACCTTAGGAACTCATTACACACGTTAGAATCCATCGTGATCAACTAGAACAACACCTAGCAAAAGCTAGTAACACTAGTTTTCTCATTTAAACTCTAAGTGACCAAATTAAGTACAAACTTATTTAAAAGACATCATAAGCATTGCAATCACATACTTAAAACACTTATATGCTCAATTATATCGTAATAAACACATAAAGCACACCAGAAGTCCTTAAAACAAGGCACAATAAGCTAGGATAACAACACTAAGGTGCATAAAATCACCTTAGATCAATTAGGGAATTTAAACATGACTTACAGGTTCAAAAATATAAGTAGGAATAGCATGATTTCAACAAGTACATCCCAAATATGACATCAAAATCAACCATGTCTAACTCTATCATATCTACTAGGGTCTCTCTACCACATAACCCCTATAAACTATTCTACCAACCACAAAGTCACCCATCAGGGTAGAAATAGAACAGGGATCAGGGATACACTCAGGACCAAAGCCAAAATGCACAGCTATAAATTGGTTCACATAAGAAAGAGTAGACTCGAATAAAGCAAGCAATACACATCATGATAAATTAGTCGTAATATACCAGTGATGACATCAACCTCTATGTCCTGATGGGTAGCATGAGTATACAAGTGAATCTGACTAGTGCCATTTCCAGGAGTAGAAGTAGCACCCTTTCGTGCTGGAGCTAATGAAGTAGCAATAGGAAATTTATTTTCCCCAGAAGTACAATCCCTCTGCAAGTGACCAATTTGACCATATTTAAAACACTTGTTCCTTTCCTCTTCACAAAACCCATAGTGTACCTGCCCACAGAATCTATAAGGACCTGTGAACACAAGAGGACTCAACCTTATAAACTGGCCAACCCTTATGGCCTAGGAAGATGAAGTAACAGAAGTTGTATGCTCAGGCTGAGAAGCTATCAATTGAGAAAATACATGCATAGACTGAAAATATTTTGCATGCGACACATCAGCTTGAGGAGATCGAGGAGGACTAGAAGGGACTAATAGAACTCCAAAAGGGAAATCAAGAACTAGACCCCTAGATCGGGTGGGTACTCCATAAGCAGGGGGTATCCCATTAGTGTTGTCCTTAAGTGGGATAGAGGAGCTTCTATGAGCTTCATGCATGATCTAAAAATGAACAAATAGGAGTTAGAGGAGATTTCATGACCTTAGATTCTACAGCCTAAAATAAGACAACAAAAATGGGAAATATTCCTAAATGCCTTGTTTCCTCTCCCTTATAAATGTGGAACTCTACATACCCATAAAAGAGACTCTACTCGATACGGATTTGTTAGATATCCAATGACATAAAACCTAGATTCTAATACCAATCTAACATGACCAAATCCAAGGCCTAGCTGTGTCGATTATCCTAAGTCTTATATGGACCAAAAATCACCCCTAGACCTAAACAACCCAAACACAACACACCCCAAAGTTGGATGAATTCCAGACATATAAAAAAATAGACACAATAGCTTAAGAAAGCTTTAATGCATGTCTATAACCAACCATCGATGACCATCTAAATGATGGACCGACACCGCCTAATAACCACAGTATTCCAAGTAAAACCTTATAAAGAATAATTCAAAACTTAATATCAATAAAGTATCGGGACATGCCCCTAACTATAGTTAAAAATAGTATACAATTTTTTATAACTAATAGAAAACATAATCTCACCACTTAAAGTCAACTCTCAATCAATCCATAATTACTAATTAAGAGAAGTAGAAATATGGCATCCTCCATCGTATGGGGATATAGTGTACGTAGACGATTAGCGGTTGGAGCACAAACATGTAACCCAGAGATAAGGATAACTGTAATTCCTCAAATGTTGCTTAGTTCAATTCAGCCCATAGTGTATGTACAAGGTACTTAGAACTTGAAAATTTAGCTAAGTGTAGGAGACTTAGTTTTATTTTTGGCCTCATAACTTTTTGAGTTAATTCATGTTCAGGGGGTGTAAGTATCATGTCTCAGGTAAGTTTTAGATTTTTTAGACAAGGTTTGGACCATGTTTGGATTTCCAAAACATCAAGTTACCGCGATTGTGGTGCGTCATGGTGGAATAGCGATGGAGGCCTTAGCGCATTATGGTGAGGGCTCAATCAACATTCCAATTATAAATTTTAATTTTGGAGAGGCAGTCTGGTCTTTTACCATGGCTCCAATCTATAAAAATACAGGATTTATCATCATATAAGGCATTATATGCCTTATTTCCACAATTTCTCTTTGAAATGAACCCTAGCCATCACTCAAATTCATCAATTTCAACCATTATTTCTTAAAGAAAACTCAATAATTCAAGCTTCACCATCAAGAACGTCAATTCTCTTGCAAGATTAAAGCCTTAAGGTATGTTAAATGTTCATCCTAGGGCATTTTTCACCCATGGATGCTAAGTACCTATTTTTGTATTCTAAATCATGAATTCATATGTTTAAAATGAGTTAATTTCATGAAGAATTTGGGAATTTTGATTATGCATAATGTTAACAAGTGTTTTTAGTTGGAAAGTAGCCTTTTACACATTTAAAGCATGAAATTCCATGTTAAATCCCCCAATGTAGGGTTTTAGTGTTATGATTATGTTATTCCCACATATTACAATCATTCCCATGCCTAAGTTTATGAATTTCAAATGTTTGATGAAATGCCTAAGAGATAAATTTTGAGCAATGACAACTTATTATGCTTTTGAAGCTTTGGTATGCTTTTACTATTAGTGTTATCGAGTCTAGAAGGTTATGAATACCCAAAATTTAGTTGTTTACTTAGTCTTAGTACTTTCAGAATGGTTTTCAGGAATATATGAGTATTAGTTCAGAGTTATCCTATTATTCACTTTTAGATCAATTCAGTATTTCGAGTTAATTCAGTTGGGAGTAGGATTTAGCACCGAGCAAACCCAGGATAAGGGTTCACCTGCCAGTTGAGGGTGTGACCTTTAGTATTAGACCCTACATTCCATAACTACGTATCCAGCGTAGGTTAGAGAGGTTAACCTGCTAGTTGAGGGTTGACATATATTTCACTAGAGCACCTGCCAGTAGAAGATAAATCTTTAGTCCTTCAATACTTATTTCAATGGATCCATACAGCCAGTGTTAGTGCTCTTGGCATGGGATTGACACCCTTACAACTAGGGTCACAGGTTGGACCCCAATTATCTCTTATTGGGGCATGTTAGTTAGATGATAGCTCCCATAATCTCAGTCCAGTATTTAGTTCAGAGTTCAATTTTAGGATTTCTTGACCATAGCATACAGTTATTAGTTGTTTAGTATTAGTATTTTAGTATTTTAGTTTTCAGACTATCCTAGCATTATGTCATGTTCTTGGTCATTCATTCTCAGATTGTACAGCTTTCTCACATACTATACATTAGTTATCTCATGCTATTTATTCAGTCACTTATTATTCATGCATATGATCTATGTATATTATCCTAACATCATTTATCATACCAGTATATTCAAAGTACTAACTGCATACTCATTTTTTGCGCTATGATATCTCATATCATATGTTCTAATGCTCGGGTTCCCAGCCGCACCTAGATATCCCAACGCACCAGCAGCAGCAGCAGTGGTGAGTCCTCATATTCTGTGGACCATTTATGTTTATTTTAGTATTTTAGTTCAGTAGTCTATCGGTGTTAGTTAGGGACTTGTCCCATCAACTCCACGGTCGTTTAGTTAGAGGCTTTCAGATACTTACAGATATTTAGTCAGTTATCAATTGTTATTGGCAGCCTTTATAGTTTTTTTTTAGATATTTTTTTTAGGTATATTATTTCAGAGACATTTTTAAATGTTTAAACCTTATGGTATATCCAGCTTTGTTTTCTGCACGTGTGTACCCTTTATTATTAATTTGTTCAGTGCTCACAGCAGGTACCAGCTCATAGGTTAGCTTGTGGTCACTTATGACTGTAAGCAACATGTGGCATCCAGGGTGTTTTCCTAAGGCTTTACAATAACATAATGGCATAATCAATAGTTCAAAATCATTCAAAAATTAGTACGCATAATCAAATGCAAAAACATATATATATATATATATGTATAATATATGTCGGGATAGGGAATAAGGTTTAGCATGAACTTTTAAAAAATTAACCTGGATTGTGTAGCTCAACCATCATATAATAGTGCCCACGGGCTATATGATCTCAAGATCTCACCTCCTGGTAGCGCTGCAATGCATGTAGCCATACAAATTAGAGAATAATCTCATATATATGAACACGGGGGACTCAAACCTCCCAACACATACTAAGGTGGCTTAAGAACCCAATCATATAATGATTTATGTGGGACTCAACCCTCCATAATCATGAAATTATAATAAAGAGGACTCGAACCTCTCTGGTTACCTTAACCCCCACATCGGCAAATGACATTTCCAATGCGGGTCACCCAGACCTCCACTTTCATGACTCATCTACACAACCCTATTTATAGCCCAGTTAAAATATTTATCGCTCAATCCCATTCCTGAACCACATTTCATATTAAGGCATACATTGTTGGTATCGTCATATCAACTACACTTGCAAGGTAACACATCATGCCGAAACAATTTTCATTAACTTAGAAATACTAACTCTCTTTGTTCATTTAAACAAGGTGGGGGAACACCGACTCCCTTTTTTCAAAATCATGCCATTGTGTTTAAATTACCTCTTTATATTGTGCAATAGTTCAAGACTAGTTCAATTTACAAATTCCCACCTTTCTAATAACTCAAAATAAATTTCAAACTATGGGTGGAGATTATAATTACTTCAAAAGTCACAAGTTTGGGAAAATCACATTTTCCTAATTCATTCAGCATACAGGTTATACCCTAATTCAATTAGAAAGGGGCATGTTGGTTAGATGATTACCTCCTACAATTTAAGTTTTAGTCTTAGTATAGAATTCAGTTAAGTTCTAAAAAATCAGGACTGTTAGATATAGTAAATTAGTATCAGTAACTTAGTTATAAAAATTCAGTACTTAGCTTCAAAAAAGCTCAGTTACAGTATACATTCATATGCATGCACAGTATTGCATACTTAGTAGTTAAAGTAGTTTTAGTTTTCATGTACTCTTGTGTTAAGCTACTCTAGATCATTCAGTCAGTATTATTCATGCATATGAACCCTTGTATTCTGCCTTACCTCATCTAGCATACCAGTATATTCCATGTACTGAGGCATACTTTCTTTTACATTGTAATGTCTTATATTATAGGTTCGGACACTCCGATTCCAAACCATGCATAGACAGATTCAGATTTAACCAGGAGTAGATTTGGAAGTGAGTCCTCATATATCAAGGATATGTTTTATTTTAGTATTTTAGTAGACTCAGTATTTCAATAGAGGGAGTTAGTTGGGGGATTATCCTATTAACTCTAATTTCTGACAGTTTTAGTTAGAGGTTTTTCAGACTAGTTGCTAGATAGTATTCAGTTTTATAGATTGTTGTTTTAGTTGTTACACTTTATCAGTATTTAGATTTTGAACCTTATGGTAATTCATCCAAATTCCATATTTATTTCATAATTATTAATTAGTGCCCACAGCAGATATCAGTCATGGGTTAGCTTGTGGTCCTTTGTGGTCGTAAGCACTGTGTGGCACCCAAGGTGTACTCCTGGGTTATTACAAACTGGGTATCATAGCCTAAGGTTCAATATATTCCTAGGGAGTCTGAAATCCACATCTAGTAGAGTCTTGTGCATGGGTGTATAGCGCCTCACACTTATGGATAGGAGGCTATGAGATGTTTTAGAGAAAGTTTCCCTTCTTTCAGTATTTATGTCGTGTGAGTAAGCATGAGCTCAATTTAAACTCTTAGTCTAATATATTTTTCCCTTTCACTTCCAGAATATGCCTCTAAGAAGACTAACAGAGGGAGAACGATAAATCAATCAGTACCACAGCCCGTTCAGGCAGATCCGTTGGACGAGCATGTCACTCATTCAGAATTCAAAGCTGATTTCACTACCTTAGCTTATTTAGTAGTTGCTCAAAAAAATTTGTGGACTATTTTCCTATCTAGGTTTTTGACTTACTCTCAGCAGAATGAGGGAGGGGAGCGTAGGAAGAATATAAAGGCTAGAACAAATAACTCTACGCCAAGATCAAGGGGTAGTAACTGATCCAGTTCTATCAGATATTCTTAGCACTAGTTTTGATTTCAGTCTAGGCACCAGTATCAAAGTCTAAGAATATCAATTGAGATGGAGCACTAGTCTCTAAGTCACAAGGTCATGCGAAGGGTGTTTGTACTTATCCATTTTGTGGAGAATGTAGTAAGAACCATAAGAGAGTGTGTATATCGGGTACTAATGTGTGTTTTAGATATGGTGAGTTAGGTCACAGAATCTAAGAATGTCCAAAGAATGGTCCACAAAGTTGGCACAGACATCTTTTAGCCCAGTCTGGTCGCCAAAATCAGCATGGTGCCACTTCCAGTACCACTAGTAGTCAATGCCAGAATAGATTTTATGCACTCCAGTATCGCTATGATCAGGGAAATTCTCCTAATATAGTTACAGGTATGTTCCAAGTCTTTCATCTTTAAGTTTATGCTTAGCTAGATTCACAGGCTTCTCTTCTTGTAACCCCTATATAGCTATCAACTTTGATGTTGCCCAAAATATTAGCAAAGCTCTCCTCAGTGTTTCCCCCTACTCTAGAGTATAGCGATGATAGTTTGGTTAAGAATTATTGATTTAGTGGTTCACAGCTTTAGAATAATAGCTTTAATCAAAGGGGGAGATGGTAGAACGAGTGACCAAGTTAGGCTTTTAAATTTTAGTAGTGATGTTAGTAATGTCAATACTCATCCTTTACATGTCAGCTCCATGCTCATAGCTCATATTCATGCACAATAATAAAAATCATGTATGCTTACAGTTCCTAGTACAATAGAGTTCCAGTTTACTCAGTGTTATGATTCATGTCCTATGAATACTAAAATTCCAACTCAGGTCATGCAACTTAGGACTCATGTACTCATGCCTTATAGTATGCTCAATTCCCATAACTCATGTTACGCTCTTAATGATTAGCTAAATCCAGAGTATGTCATGTATATTCTCCGTTTAGACCCCTTGATAAACTCATGATGTTGATATTCTATTCCTTAGGCTTCAATCAAGTGCCAAGTGCAGCATAGTGTCCATTCTTGCTTTAGGTCCCCATGTTTTAACCTTTCAGTGAACCCTCCTTAGTGATGAGCAGTTGCTTACATGGGATAGAGTAAATGTTTCATGTTCAGGAAAGATTGTTGCATACTTCTTTTACACGAGGATTTAGTCATGAAGATAGCCTTGAATGTTATGTTGATGTGCAAGTGGATAGATATATTTTGGAGATTCGAGTAGACTTGAACTTAGCAAGAGAATTTAGTTCATGTCAGACCTCAGTAGGTAGGGCTATCAGTGCCCATACCACAGAATTCTAGCCATATTGTGGTTTACTATTTAGATGTCTTATTCAGATCACACCAAGGTCCCTTACTCCCTAAATTCATTAGAACTTTACAGAAAGAGTGTCAAAGGAATGCTCCAGTCGAGTGTAAATTTTCAGCATGAGTTAGTTTGTGAAGCAAAGAATTCAGTCTAGTTTAGCAGTCAGGCAGGCAAGATCGTATCGTTTCCCATCTTTTCATCTAGTTGTACTATCTAAACTTTTATGAATATGACCATTCCAAGACAGAGCATCGTAGTAGTTACAAGTTCATCCTAGTTCAAGCATCATGCCTCATTTTAGATCCCAGATATTCAGTCACAATTCAGTTCGTAGGTTCCCTATACATCATCTCAGCTTTTCTTTAGTATCTTAGCCAAGTCAGCATTTCTCAAACGATATAGTATTCCGAGGGAGATATGCACTATAACCCCCGATCTTTCATGTTCTAAACCTTTCAATTTTTCTTCATGTAGCAAGATCCAGTTAAGAGGAATGAATACCCACAAGTTGACTTTCTTGTTACAATCTCAGCGGTATGACCATTCCCGTGTCACGGCTTGTATTTAAAGAATTAGTTCATTTTATGATATTCAGTCCATGTATCATGTTTCAACTCAGTTATGCTATCACATTCTCATACATTCATGTTTAGTAAATTATCTCAGGTTCATCAGCACTCTCAGTTTAGGAGAACAGTCTTTCTTAGCTTTACCTAGTTCCATGTTCAAGATATAATTATAAACTTGGTATCAGTTACCTTTGCATATTCAGTCATGCATTCTTGAATCATTTTTAGTCATGTACTCATGCATCAGATATGCATGTTCAGTATACAAACCAGTTATCAAGTAACTTCAGTCATGTATTCATGCATTCAAATATGCATGTTTAATATGGAATCAGGATATCAGTAGTTTCAGTCATGCAATCATAATTTAGTTGTGCATGCCCAGTATGCACTCTCAGTTTATCATTTCTCCCATATTAGTAAATCTCATTTGAGGCTGAATATTCCCAAAGAAGAGATATTGTAAGACCCCACAAAATTCTAAGCTTAGCTCAGTCTGTTAAAGCTTGATAAGGGTCCCAAACTTAGAAAAGTTCAGCTAAAGTTTATGTAAAAATAGTAGCTCACCGTGATTAGGCCGGGTTGAGGAGAGTATCATGATTATCCCTTCATCGCATTGCACTGAAGGCTATTTTGGTATTTTACAAATTCAAATTGGTCACCGCAATTGCCCCGCATTGCGGTGAGGCTCAAATCAAAAATTGTCACAAACTAGTAAGTCACCACGATTCCACTATGCCGCAGCGGATATAGAGATGACCCAGTCACCGCATCACAGTGAGGATTTAATTTGTATTCCAGTTATAGGATATTAAATCTGAAGGGTAACTTAGACTTTTCCCAAGACTCAAATCAGTCATTAAACACGAAATTATGCCCTAAATACCCTATTATGTCACTTTTTCTCAAGAACAAAATCATTCTCTCTCAAGGGGAAAAAATCTTAGTTCAAGAAATAAAGTTCAATCCCAAGAATCTCTCCAAGAACTCCAAGAAACTCAAAAATTAAGGTAAGTTAGATGTTTATTCATGGGTTCCTTCCACCCATAAAGTCCAAGAATCTTTTTTTGAAGTACAGAGATTGTGTATTTATGATTTTCATATTTGAATTAGATTGAATTCATGTTCATGATATTAGTTGGGTCTTAATCCATGATTTAAGTGCATGTTTTACATTAAATTGAATAGCAAGTGCGAAGGATATTTGATTGTATTGATAAACCCTTGAATTTATAAAGTGATTAAGGTGTCTATGATGTTATTTAGATTTTAATCCATGATCTAGATTACAAGTTTGAAGAATTAATCCTAATATGCGTTGAACTACATGATATTCATGATAAGCCCTTCAATGAGAAAGTTGATTGTTGTAATCATGTCAACCCTAAGTTTTTATGATTTAATGTACCAATTATGCTTTACATGTGTTTGATAAATTGTCAATGAGAATGAAATACTATCATTATAGCATGCTAACATGTGTTCTCTATTCATGTACAAGTTAATGCATTATAAGTGTTTGATTAAATGTCTCTATGAATGAATTATGATCAAGTGAACATTTATATGTAATTCAAAGTTATGCTTTTCTTTACTTTTCATTCTATCGAATCCTGGGGGTATTTAATTCCCGATAATTTAGCTGTTTATCTAGAGCCAATGTCAATTTTAGAATAGTATTAGTCATCTCATGATCAGTAGTACTCTCTGTCCATTACAGAACTCAGTAGAACTCAGTTAATTACAAAACTTAGGAAAACTCAGTAATCTTAGTATCAGTCCAGTATAGTTTAGTGTACTTAGTTTAGTGCCTTTCATTTGGCAGTAGGATTCATCACCAAGAAAGCCTAGGGATGGGGACACACCCGTTAGTTAGGAGTAGGTTCCTAGAAGAAATATCTAAGTTCCAGAACTACACAGCCAATGTAGGTTAAGAGATGTCACCCGTTAGATAGGACTGACATACTCATGGATCACCTGCTAGTTTAGAACTGATCTCATGGGTCACCCACTAGTATTAGGAATAACTCTACAGTAGTTGTTAGTACCCGTGGCACGGTATTATCACCTTTCTAGTTAGGGTTACAGGTTGTACCCCAATTTGATTAGAAAAGGGCATGCTGGTTAGATGATTACCTCCTATAGTTTTGGTTTTAGTCTCAGTATAGAATTCAATTAAGTTCTATATAATTAGGACTATTAGATACATTCAATCAATATCAGTAACTCAGTTATCAGAATTCAGTACTTAGCTTCAAAAAAACTCAGTTATAGTATACATTCACGTGCATGCACAGTATTCCATACTCAGTAGTTTTAGTTTTTATGTACTCTCGTGTTCAGCTACTCTATATCATTAAGTCAGTATTGTTTATACTTATGAACCCTTGCATTCAGCCTTACCTCATCTAGCATACCTGTATATTCCACGTACTGATGCATACTTTCTCTTGCGTTATGATATCTTATATCATAGGTTCAGATGCTCTGATTTCCAGCCGTGCATAGACAGATTCAGATTCAGCCATTAGTAGATTTAGAAATGAGTCTTCACCTTTTGATAATATGCTTTATTTCAGTATTTCAGTAGACTCAATATTTCAGTGGAAGGAGTTAGTTGGGGGATTATCCCATCAACTACACTTTCAAATAGTTTCAGTTAGAGGCTTTTCAGATTAGTTGTCAGACTATATTTAGTTTTATAGATTGTTATTGGTGTTATTACACTTTATCAGTATTTAGATTTTGAACCTTATGGCAATTCATCCAAATTCTGCATTTATTTCATGATTATTATAGAGTGCTCACAATAGATATCAGTCATGGTTTATCTTGTGGTCCTTTAAGATAGTAAGCACAGTGTGGTACCCAGGGTGTACTCCTGGGTTGTTACACCTTCCCATGATCTTGAGTTAGCAGTGTTGTGTTTGCCTAGAAAATTTGGAGGCATTATTTGTATGGAGTGCAGTTGATGTATTCATAGATTACAAAAGTTTACAGTATGTATTTTTACAGAGAGAGTTAAATCTTTATCAGAGAAAGTGATTATAATTATTGAAAGATTATGATATGAGTTTTTTGTATCACCTGGGCAAGGCCAATGTAGTGTCAGATGCCCTTAGTAGATTGTCTATAGGTAGTGTGGCTCATGTTGAGAATGATAAAAAAATAGTTGGTTCATAAGGTTCATCAGTTGGCTAGATTAGGCTTTCATTATGTTGACTCAGCTGAGGATGGTGTATGGGTTAAGAATAGTTTAGCAATTTCTTTGTTTGCTAAAGTGAAAAAAAAATAAGGACCCCAATCTAGTTATGTTGAAGGATTCAGTCAGAGATTAGAAAGTAGAGGTTTTCTCCCAAGGGGAAGATGGTGTGTTGCGTTGCCAGGTAGACTGTGTGTGCCATGTGTAGATGGTTTGATACAGTAGATTCTTACAGAAGTGCATTGTGCGTATTAGTCTATTCACCCAGGAGCTACTAAGATGTACCATGATTTGTGGGAAATCTATTGGTGGATCTGTATGAAAAGAGATATTGCAGAGTTTGTAGCCAAGTATGCTAATTGTCAGCAGGTTAAGGTTAAACACCAAAGGACTAGTGGTTCTATGAAAGATTTTAGCATACCCACTTGGAAGTGGGAAGTGGTAAATATGGATTTTGTGATAAGGTTACCTTGTTCATGTCACCAACACGATTTGATTTGGGTTATTGTGGATAGAATGACCAAATCATCCCATTTCTTGTAAGCCCATACTTATTATTTAGTCGAGGATTATCCCAAGATCTATATTATATAGTTGGTTAGATTGCATGGAGTCACATTGTCCATCATTTTAGCTAAAGGTACTCAGTTTACCTCTTATTTTTTGAAAGGCTTTTCAAAAGGGTCTTGGTACCCAAGTTTATCTCAGTACAGCCTTTTACTCTCAGATAGATAATCAGGTAGAGATGATCATTCAAACCGTAGAGGATATGTTGCAAGCTTGTTTTATCGACTTTAAGGGAAGTTGGGATGATTATTTTCCATTGATTGAGTTTTTTTACAGTAACAGTTATCATTCTAGTATTCAGATGGCTCTATTTGAGGCTCTCTATGGAAGGATATGTAGATATCCTATTGGTTAGTTTGATGTAGATGAAACTTCATTAATATGGCCAGATTTAGTATTTGATGCTTTAGAGAAAGTTCAGTTGATCAATGACAGGCTTAAAACATCCCAAAGTCACCAAAAATCCTATGCAAATGTGAGGAGAAGAGATCTTGAGTTTGAGTTTGGAGATTTGGTATATTTGAATATCTCTCCCATTAAGGGAGTAGAGAGATATGGAAAAATGGGGAAACTCAGTCCCCGATATGTACGGCCTTACAAGATCTTGAGTTGATTTGGAAAGGTAGCGCATGAGCTTGCGGTGATCGTAGATTTGGATTTAGTACATTCAGTGTTTCGTGTGTCCTTGTTAAAGAAGTGTATTAGGGACCCAATTATGGTTGTTCCTTTAGAAAGTACACATGTTCAGGACAGCCTTTCTTATGAAGAGATCCTAGTCGAAATCGTAGTTCGCCTGATTCACAAAGGAACAAAGAAGTTCCCTTGGTCAAAGTTCTTTGGCAGAATCAGTCCATTGAGGGAGCTACTTGGGAAGCAGAAGTAGACATGCATACCAAGTACCCTCACCTTTTAACTATGAACTCATACTCATCTCAAGGTAACAATCTTCCTTAGATTATCTCTTTTCCATTCTCAGTTCTAGCTATGAAGTCATCTTTATTTCATTGCAAGCATTCATGAATCAGTTCAGTGAGTCACCATGTTTCAAACTCAGTCATGTAATCATGTTTTTTGTTATGCATATTCAACATTAAATCTCAGTACCTCTATACTTTCTTATCTTATTCAGTCTTATTCAAAGATGAATGCTCCCAGAGGAGATATTGTAACAACCTATATTTGTCTTAGCTCAATTCATCCCACAGTCCATGTACAAGGGGCTTAGAACCTGAAAATTTAGCTAAGTGTAGGAGACTTAGTTTTATTTTTGGCCTCATAAATTTGATGATTTTTAAAGTAACCTTCTCAACCTTAAGACGTATGTTTTTGAGTTAATTTATGTTTAGAGATGTAAGTAGCATATCTCGGGTAAGTTTTGAATTTTTTGGATGAGGTTTGGACTACGTTTGGATTTCCAAAATAGAAAGTCACCATGATTGTGGTGCATTGCGGTTAAACAGCAAAAGAGGCCTTTGTGGGTCGCGGTGAGGGCCCAATCAGCACTCCAGTTATGAATTTTAATTTTAGAGGGGCAGTCTGGTCTATACCCATGGCCCCAATCCATAAAACATGAGATTTAACATCATATAAGGCATTATATGCCCTGTTTCCACAATTCCTCTTTAAAATAAACCCTAGTCATCACCCAAATTCATCAAGTTCAACAATTATTTCTTCAATAAAACTCAAGATTTAAAGATTCACCACCCAAGAACGTCAATTCTCTTACAAGATTAAAGCCTTAAGGTATGTTAAATGTTCAACCATGGGCCTTTTTCACCCATGGAGTCCAAATGCCTATTTTTGTGTTCTAAATCATGAATTTACATGCTTACAATGAGTTAATTTCATGAAGCTTTTAGGAATTTCTATTATGCATGATGTTTATAAGTATTTTTAGTTGGAAAGTATCCTTTACACATTTCACGCATGAAATTCCATGTTAAATCCCCCAATGTATGGTTTTAGTGTTATGATTAGGTTATTCCTACATATTTCAATCACTCCTATGCCTAAGTTCATGAATTTCAAGTGTTTGATGAAATGCATAAGAGATGAATTTTGAGCAATGACTACTTAATTTGCTTTTGAAGCTTTGGTAAACTTTTACTGTTAAAGTTATCGAGTCCTGGGGGTTATGAATTCACAAAATTCAGTTGTTTACTTAGTACTTTTAGAATGGTTTTCAAGAATATATAAGTATTAGTAGTTCAGTCAGTTATCCTATTAGTCAAGTTTAGATCAGTTTAGTATTCCGAGTCAGTTTAGTCGGGAGTAGGATTTATCACCAAGTAAACCCAAGTATGGGGGCTCACCAGCATAGGTTAGAGAGGTTAACTTTCCAGTTGAGGGCTGACATATATCTCACTAGAGCACCTGCAAGTATAGGGTGAATCTTTAGTCCTTCGGTACTTTATTTCAATGGAACCACATAGCCAGTGTTAGTACCCATGGCACAGTACTAACACCCTTCCAACTTGGATCATAGATTGGATCCCAATTAGCTCTTATTAGGGCATGTCGATTAGATGATGGCTCCCCCAGTCTCAGTCCAGTAATCAATTCAGAGTTTAGTTTCAGGCTTTCTAAACCATGGCATACAGTTATTAGTTATTCAGTATTAGTATTTTAGTGTATCAGTTTTCAGACTATCTCATGTGCTTGGTTAGTCATTCTCAGATTTTACAGCTTCCTCACATACTATACATTAGTTATCTCATGTTATTTATTCAGTCAGTTATTGTTCATGCATATGATCTATGCATATTATCCTAACATCATTTAGCATACAGTGCATTCAAAGTAATAACCGCATGCTCATTTCTTGCACTATGATGTCTCATATCATATGTTCTAATGCTCAGGTTCTCAGCCACACCTAGATATCCCAATGTGCCAGCACCATCAGCAGTGGTGAGTCCTCATATTCTGAGGACTATTTATGTTTATTTCAGTTTAGTAGTCTATCGAAGTTAGTTAGGGACTTGTCCCGTCAACTCCACAGTCAGTTAGTTAGAGGCTTTCAGATACTTACAAATAGTTAGTCAGTTATCAATTATTATTGGCATCCTTTATAGTATTGTTTTTAGATACTTGTTTTTCAGGTATATTAATTTAGAGACATTTTTAAATGTTTAAACCTTATGGCAAATCCATCTTTGTTTTCTGCACATGTGTACCCTTTATTATAAGTTTGTTCAGTGCTCACAGCAGGTACCAGCTCATGGGTTAACTTGTGGTCACTTATGATTGTAAGCACCATGTGGCATCTAGGGTGTACTCCTGGGGCTTTACAATAACATAATGGCATAATCAACAGTTCAAAATCATTCAAAAATCAACACACACAATCTAATGGAGAAACATATATATATATATATATATATATATTTGTATATCATATGTCAGGATAGGGAATATGGTTTAGCATGAACTTTTAAAACCTTAACCTGGATTGTTTAGCTCAACCATCATATAATAATACCCACGGGCTATATGATCTTTAGATCTCACCCCTGGTAGCACCGCAGTGCATGTAGCCACACAAATCAGAGAATAATCTCATATATATGCTCACGGGAAACTCAAACCTCCCAACACATACTAAGGTTGATTAAGAACCTAATCATATAATGATTTATATAGGACTCAACCCTCCATAATCATGAAATTATAATAAGGAGGACTCGAACCTCCCTGGTTACCTTGGACCCCACATCAGCAAATGAGGTTTCAAATGCGGGTCACCCAGACCTCCACTTTCACGACTCATCTACAAAACCCTATTTATAGCCCAGTTAAAACATTTATCACACAATCCCATTCATGAACCACATTCCACATTAAGGCATACATTATTGGTATCGCCATACCAACTAAACTTGCAAGGTAACATATCATGCCAAAACAATTTCCATTAACTTTGAGAGAATAACTCCCTTTGTTCATTTAAACAAGGTGAGGGAACACCAGCTCTCTTTGTTCGAAATCATGCCATTGTGTGTCAAATACCTTTTTATATTGTGCAATAGTTCAAGACTAGTTCAATTTATAAATTCTCACCTTTCTAATAGCTCAAAATAAATTTCACACTATGGGTTGGGATTATAATTACTGCAAAAGTCACAAGTTTGGGAAAATCACATTTTCCTAATTCATTCACCATACCCATGCACTCGTAAGTTCAAAAACATATTTAATGCTTGAATAATCATAATTAAATTATGGAAAAACATTGTTCAACAATAAGCATTCAAAACCTAAAACCCTTATTTTCTAAACCAAAACTATTTCATGTGAATAACACTTTAATACATATGCTTTAAAAAAAATTAACAATGAGGGAAGAGTCACATTCCTATAAAAAGATGTACGAAGAGAAATCACTCTTCAAAGTCCTAATTGATAAACCTCTTGAAACCCTAAGTATTCTTGACCTTGAGGAATTTAATAGTGTTGAAAAGCTACTTTGATATATTTCTGAGTTCTAATGACACCCTAAAGGGTTATAAGATGTTGGTTTCAAGTTGGGTAAGAGGGAAACTATCAAAAAATGCCTTTAACTTAAAAAGATGAAAAAGGGTCATCTTTGACTAAGAGTCAACCATCGACTCATAACCACTTCTTATAACTCGTTAACATGAGTCATAACTAGGGTTGTACAATCAAGGCATCCTATATTGTTATCCTTACGACTAAATGACACCACTCGAATGGGACCCTACGACTCTTAAGGTCCAGTCAAAATCAACACAGAACCCAAATTGGGACTTACACTGGACACCCTATGATTACACCTAATGACTCATAACAAATCCTTATAGCTCATAGTGAGCCACTCTTACTCAGAGCAGAATCATGCGACAAACTTACATTATTTAGTTATGACTCATCCTAATGACTTGTCAGAACACCCTATGACTCATAGGGCAAGTCGTAACCAAGGCAGTGAGCTCAAAGCACAGGGAATTTTCAAGGGCCAAAATTTGGGGTATTTTATTATGTGAGTGATTATGCCATAGATTATTCTTATTTACTATATTAGCACCATGTGATTGGTTATGCTAGAGCTTATAATTTTGATTGTGACTATCGATCATGTTAATATAGTATTTTAAAGGTTATTCTATTAAATACTCTAATGATTATATTATTGTCTATGTTGATGATGATATTGATTATTTATACCCAGTTGAAATTTGAAGGATGGCTATGATATTGATGATGTTGAAAATATTATTGATGACATATATACCTTCAAGGCCAGATAATGGATATGATGATATATACCCATCGAGGTTGGATAATTATTATGATGATATATACTCGATAAGTTTGAAAGATTACTATGATGATATATATGCTCTACAAGACCGTATGATGATTATGATGACATATATACCCAGCAATGCCAGAGTCTGATTATGATAATATATACCCGGCAAGGCCGAAGGATGATTATGATTATATATACCTAAAAAGTCTAGAGGATGATTATGATGATATATATGCTCGGGAATGACAAGGGGTGATTATTATGAAATAGATACCCGACAACATTGGAGTATGATTATGATGGTATCTAACCAGCAAGGTTGGAGGACTGAAATATGACTATGATGACAATTATGAGTTGTTGAATATCCATACTAATTGGAGTTTGGCTATACGTACTATACTATGATGATATACTTATTATGATATGATTACATTGGGGTATGATATTGATAATCTAGCTAAGTTGAAAATGATAAAATACTTATAGTGTAGTATGATATAAATAGACCCTAGTGATATATTGATTACTTGATAATTATTGGTAGTTGATAAATATTGAATAGCTGACATATCTTGGTTAATTGATAAATAATGACTAGTTGATAAATAATGATAAGTCATTAGATGAAGATTAGTTAATAAGTGATGTTTAGTTGATAAAGAAGGATTTATTGATACATGAGAATTAGTTGTTACATAATGGTTAGTTGACAAGTATTGATTAAATGGGAAAATAATGATTATGGACACTCGATGGTTATAGTGTGGCATGACTTGGATGAATTTCAATTATATTATGAGAGTTGATAAATGATGGTAGTAGGTTATTCCATTTTATTTGTACTTTCCAAGCTTATGGGGGATTGCAGTGGGTTATTTACTTTTCTACACCAATTGTCGTATGGGACCCAATTTTGTAGTTATGATTGTATGTGTTGATGTTTTATGTTATGTTATGATGATATTTTGATTATTTATTTATTCATGTATAGCAACGTCGAAAATGTTTTAGGTTTGTTTTCTTACCTTGACTCGGTTATGTTATCTTGCATTCTATCATTCTTATATGATGATTCAACTCAATCGGCCTATGATGCCTACTGAGTACCCGTGGTTTTGGTACTCACACTTTATTTCTATACCTTTGTAGTGTTGATCTAAGTACTAGTTATCGTTGTTGACCGACGTTCGTGTTGTGTTGATATATGGAGATAGGGTGGGCTTTTTGAGTCGGAGTCACCTATTTCCTTCTATCTTTTATGTCTAGTCTTTATTTTCAAGACAGAATTATGTTGACTATTTTAAGACTTGGGTTATATTATTATTACAAGATGCTTTTGTACTAGCTCTACCAGGTCATGTGATAGTATCTATATTGACTATCTTTATCTATTTTAAGTACTATGCTAATTGATAAGTCGTGTTGTTGATGTTCACCTATGTTGGGCCTTTTCTACAAAGTTAACCCATTACCTTTAGCATCAGATTATGGCTTGGCTTACCTACTAGTGGGATAGAGTAGGTGTCATCACGACTCGAAAATCAGGTTCTAACATATTTCTTGACATAGCTTAAGGATTTTAGCTATATCTTTAATATGGTCTGCTTGGAATTGAAACACTTTCTTAATGCCTTTTACCATATGCCCAAATGATATACAATCCTTAATTTCCTCAATAGTTGGAGTAATCTCCATGTTCCATAACAAAATACCATCTTGTTGTTGTCCCAATACTTCGTTAATTTTGGATTAGTTTTGGCCATGCCTTCATGTCCTTTAAGCTTGGCAGATGTCCTAGGTATTTCTTCATATCGTGCATGTGCTCTAAATTCAATGACGCATACCACAAGTGGAGTACAATTGGAGCTTCTAACACCATGCTAAAGTTCAAAACTATGATTATACAAAAGAAGCAAAACATTAGGCCCCACCTCAAGATATTTTTTTCATTACAACACATACGTCTTTTTGAATATCACATAGTTGGATACAGTATTGAAGGGTTATAAATCCTTTTGATACATTTGGTGATTATCTAATGGACTTAATATCCCATGAGATATTAAGTCATCCTGGGCTAATGTCTTTGATGTCTCTCTATCCTAATTGACTAGACTATTTTGTTCAAATTGACTGGAAACCCAAAATGGACTTTATTGGGATAAACACCAAGTCATTATTGATCAACTTGAATCAAATACTTCACTTGATGGTTTAAATAAAGTTAAGGTCTTATACAAAAGGGTCGGTGCAAATACTCGCATAACTCTAATGCCTGATGCTTTGTTTGGAATGGTAGAAAATGTCATGAATATGCAACATTTAATAATTTACAAGAATTTAAACAAATAAATTACTAATTATTCCAAAATTAAACAGTTAGTCTAATAGTGTTAGTCATATACTTGGTTAGAACCAATTGAAATCCCCAATAGAGTCGTATTTCTTATTTCGAGGAGAAAAATGACATTTGCATTTTTTGAATTCAAATACTTAGAAAAAGTTTTTCAAATTCAATTTTGGAAAAAATGGAGTCTCCACTTGATTTATTTTTAATGCTAAATAAAAAACTCTTAAAATTATTCAAAAGACGAAAACAGAAAAATCCCTTGCAAATTTTAAAATATCTAGGTAAGAAGCTCTTATTAACACTTTAGGAAGGTTTTAAGGCATCCAAAATATCCATTAACAAGTGATTGTCTGAGCTATTTGAAACAACTTTTTTGACTAACATTGAAAAGAAATTACTTTTATTTAGTATAGAAAGTGATAAAAGGAAAATTTATTTTAAAAACTATGTAAAACAAGATTTTGGAGAACTTAATGGGAGTTTAACTAAGTTAAGAAAACGTTGGTAGTAGGCCTTTGGGAGGCCCAAAATCTAAATCCTTGTCCTAAACTTATTGAGCTTTTGGCCCATCTGTTCTAAATCTATCTTTGAACATTTGGAGTCCCAAAAGAATCCTATCCTGAGTCTATTTTTGAACTCTTTTAGGCCCAAAATAAAATGTGTCCTAAATCTATCAATTTGGAATTTTGGCCTATTATTTCAAGCTTTTGAGTCTTAAAATGCTCTCAACAATAATTTTAATGGGCTTTGGCCTATTTTTTCTTTCTTCTACCTATAGAAGCTTTCCTTTTTTATTTTTTGCACCTGTATGCCATGTATGTATATCAACACTTTAGGGTTGAATTTTTGGGCAACTCGATGGAAATGGGTCTTTGTGGCCTATATGCAAAGGGGAAAAGCATTTAATTGAACTCCAAAGAAATTCACATACCACAAGAAAAGATAAAGAATTTATATACTTCCAAAATTTAAAGTGATGTATTGAAAAGTAAAAGAAATCATTATGAATCAATTTTGAAGGACAAAGCATAAGAAATGACAATTAAGCATGCGCATACAAGTTTCGAAAAAATAAAATGATACTAATTGAATAGAGAAGTAGATATAAACACACTTCATGATTTTCATATTTGAAAAAGAAAGGAGAATGAAAGGAGAAAAAATAATGCTCAATAGATTAAGTGGAAGATAATTTGACATGACCCAAATCAGGGCCTAGTTGTGTTGGGTGCCTCAAATCCAATCGGGTCAGAGACCACCCTCAATACCCAATTATAACCACCCTAAAACCAATATTGGTTAAATTTCGAATATATATATAACATAGCAAAATGGAACAATCATAAATTAAATATAGTCAACCGGTGTTCGCCCCAATACCAATACCAATGCCAAGGCTGACACCAATACCGACACTGCTTATAGCAACCCGAAGTAGTCCCATGTAATACCCCGAGACTCTAATCAATAGTACAACCATGACTCAAGCTCATGAGAAGTAAATTACAGTTCTTTGGTTATTTTCTGATCAAGGGTGATGTGTATTAAGTCCTCAAATATGTCCTAACGATTAGGTGAATCAAAACATTCCTTACCGTTTGAATTCTTGGGAAGGATATTGATATATTCAACTTCAAATAAGGATATATATCGTTATACTATGAATTATTGAGATCATGACCTACCAAGAGATATATAATTGAATTATCTTTCTAACGATACCAATTTTACCCAAATCCGCTATCGGATCCAAGAGTTATGCCCATTTTACTCCAGCATATCAGGCTGGAAAACTAAGTGACGACATTTTGTGATAAGCTGTCACAAGTGTGATGACTTATCACCAATTTCGTCAGCCTTAGGCAGATTTTCACCCTTAGTGATGACATTTTGCGATAAGTTGTCACAAGTGTGACGACTTATCACCAATGTCGTCAACCTTAAGCAGAAAATCATAAAATTCACCCTTTTGTGACGACATTTCGTGATGACTTGTCACGAATATCATCAACCAATTTTTTTCAGCAATTAAGGAACATTTTTGCAAGGGTATTTTGGTCTTTTCCCATTTTTTGGAGGCCCCTATATATATGAGAATTCCCATCTAAACCCTAATTTCTTTATTCTCTCTTCCAATTCTCTTAAGAAATATATCTAGGGTTTTTATTTAAGGACATTAATCTTCCAAAAATTAACCATAAATCTTCAAGATTTCTTTAAGAATCAAGTTCCTCATAGTGTGGTCTAAATCATTTATTACAAGTGTGCATAGAGTCTCAAGCACTAAAATTCATTCAATTTCAAAGATTAAGGTATGTGGGATTTCGAACAGGAGCAATTCTTTCATTCTTGTGACCAAAGCTTTGATTTCTATCATGGATTTATATGATTTTGCAAGTGGGTTTATACCCAAATAACTTCATCATCAGATTATGAGAATATAAATTGTTAAAGCTTTGTTATACATGATTATTTTGCTATTCCCAAGTTATGACTTGATATTTAATATTGTGAATTTCATATTTCTACCATGATTTGATATTTTAAGTGCTTTTAAAATATGTGTCAAGCTTTAAGCTTCCTTATGATAAACTGGATTATTGAGTATATTGATTGATGAGATTGAGTTATTACAATGAGTCTTGATATTTCCTCAGAGTTATTAATGTTGTCATGATTTAATGAATTGATACATTTTGATATTGAGTAAGATTGATTTGATTTAAGTCGAGTTAAGGAATCCACAAATTGATTATGATTTGACAAATGAGAAAGAGATTTAATTTAGTCTTCATGATAGACCCTTGTGATATTTGTGATAGATTTTCTAACATGTTCTGAGCTTGTGTCTGGGAGTAGTATTTAGCACCGAGTGGGAAATGTGGTATTTCTCCAAAACAACGTGCCACCGTAGGATTGATATTGATAATTGTGGGCCAGAGGCCGAGTATGAGATTGTGATCACTAAATTAAGGTTGTACTCCCTGGCAAGAGTACGACGCTTCCACCAATGTGGGGTTTTCTCCTTAGAAAGGCAAAACGTTGGACTCCATGCAGCTCATATGGTTTATGTCAGTTATAAGAACGTCCCATGTTTGTAAGAGTTGAGTTTCTTGAATTACCGAGTCACTCCAAGTCTTGAATTGAAAAGTTGAGTTATTTATGATGATTTATGAGGTTTTTATCATATGATTTATTTACTATGAGATCATGAAAAGCATGTTTCAATCTAACTCAAGCTAAGTGAGCCATCATTGTACATATGCATATTTTTATGAAATTGATGATGATATTTGCATTGCTGCATACACCCTAACATACTCTGTACATTCCAAAGTGCTGACCCACATATTTTCCTATGGGCTATATTTTCTTATAATGTAGGTTTGGGTACTCAGCCGCAACCGCATTAGCGATATTCGAGTGCCTCAACTACGTTCCCTCAGTGGTGAGTAATCATGTTTTGAGGATCGTGTCTATATTTTTGGTTATATCATTCTGTTGTTATGGATTTTAATACAGTTTGAGTCATTTGGTGGTTTGTCCCAATGGCTCCATGATTTTTATGTATCGAGGCTTTGTCAGACTAGAGGGTTGGAATGTACAGACATTCAATATATTTTGGTTGTACAGTCTAGTATTCTCCAGTATTTATCTTGAACCGGATGTGGTATAGCTCTTTATTATGCATGACTATTGTTGAATTGAATTCCTTGAGGTAGTTTCTGGATCCGAGGGTTAGCTTAGGGCTACGTGTAGCCCTAAGCACCGTGTGGTGTCTCGAGATAAAATTTTGGGGTTTACAAAGCTTGGTATCAGAGACTATGGTTTAAGGATTCCTAGGGAGTCTGACAAGCCATGTTACGTAGAGTCTTAATCATCGGTGTGTAGCGTGCTACATCTATGAGCAAGAGGCTATGGAACGTTTTAGGAAAAGTCGTTTATTTCTTTCCAAAGTTTATTGTTCCTACAACTGTCTATTTATCTGAGATTAACTCGTGCTCTCTTATAATAGAAAATGCCTCCTCGTCAAGCTCGTAGAAACAATGAGCAACCTTAACCCATTGATCCCTTGAACAAGCATGCGTCTCACACGGAGTTCTGAGCAGTTTTTTAGCTGCCAGCCCAGGCAGTTACCATTAATGCTCAACATAACACCCAGGATACTATTTCGCCTTAGCAAGAGAATAATTCTGCTACAGCTCCAGCTCGTGACTTTATGCGGATGAATCTGCCTTAGTTCTATGGGTCAAAGATAGGTAAAATCCTATAGATGTACTTAGATAAAGTGAGAAAGATCACCCATATTATGTATGTGACTAAGGAGAAGAGTGTTGAATTGGCTGCCTATCGAATGAAAGATGTTGCATATGATTGGGTGGAGATATGGAGGATGAGTAGAGGGGAGGATGCCGTTCCCATGACTTGGTAGTTATTCCAGGATGCATTCTTGGATAGATTCTTTTCTCTTGAGATGAGGGAATCAAAGATAGAGGAATTCATGAATTTGAGATGAGGCTCCATGACTGTTAAGGAATATTGTTTAATATTCAATCAGTTATCCAAATATGCTCCTAGTATGATGGCTGACTCTAGGACTATCATGAGCAAGTTTTTGACTGGCGTGGCGAGTTACATTATGAAAGAGTGTAGATCTGCTATGCTTAATAGGGAGATAGACCTTTCTCGATTGATGATACATCTCTAATAGATTAAAGCTAATAAGGTAAACAAGAGAGAGAGAGAGTAAGAGGGAATAAAAGAGCAAAATTAAAGCAACAGGGATTCAGTCAGTCCAGATTTCATAGTGGGAACCGCCCTCAATTTCAGGGATATCAGTTTATGCCTGTACCTTCCTCAGTTAGTGCTCCCATACCTAGAAGAAGGAAGGAGCAGGAGAGCAGGCCTATCCCATCCAGGTCTCCAGAAAGTGTAAGTAACATACCTTATCCTCCTTTATATGCCAAGTGTGGTAGTGATCATTTTGGCAAGTGTTTTATTGATCATAGGGGTTGTTTTGGTTATGGCAAGTTGGACCACCGACTTAGAGATTTTCTATATTCTAGACAGGGAATTTGAGATGCTCATCCCCAGAGTCAGGCTACCAGTGCCCCCACTTCCGTAGTTCGCCCAGTTTCTTCTCTGGACGTCTCTTTTAGTACTGCTGGCGATTCGTGCTAGAATTGCTTCTATGCTATACCACCTCACCAGGAGTAGGAGGACTCTTTAAATGTTGTCACTGGTATGCTCTGTGTCTTTTATTTTGATGTGTATTTATTGATGAACCCTAGTTTGAGTTTCTCTTATGCGACACCTCTGGTTGCTATAACTTTTAAGATGGACCCTGAACGGATTCCTGAGCCTATTTTGGTTTCTACCCCGGTAGGAGAATCTGTTATTGCTAAGCGAGTGTATAAGAAGTGTCCTATCACTGTCCTTTATTAGGTCATATATGCTAATTTAATTGAGCTAGATATGGTTGATTTTGACATCATTCTGGGTATGGATTGGCTTCACACATGCTATGAGTCTACAGATTCTCGTACCTGAGTGGTCAAGTTTTAGTTTTTTGACGAGCCCATTTGAGTGGTCTGGGAGTTCTGTAACTCCAAAGAGCCATTTTATATCCTACTTCAAAGCTAGGAAGTTAATTTACAAGGGTTGCATCTATCACCTAGTTCAAGTTAAAGACCTCAATTCTAAAACTCCAACTATTCAATCAGTTACCTTTGTTAATGAGTTTCCCGATCTCTTCCTAAAAGATCTCCCAAGGGTCTCACCTTATAGAGAAATAGAATTTGAGATTGATCCCCTTCCCATCATTCAGCCTATATCTATTCCTCCGTACCGTATGGCCCCCGCAGAACTTAAAGAGTTGAAGGAGCAACTCAAAGATCTCTTAGACAAAGGCTTTATTAGACCTAGTGTTTCCCCGTGGGGTGCACTTGTTCTATTAGTACATAAGAAAGATCGTACATTACGTATGTGCATTGATTACAATCAACTCAACAAGGTAACTATCAAGAACAAGTACCCTCTTCCTCAAATTAATGACTTATTTAATCAGTTACAAGGTGCGAGCTACTTCTTAAAAATAGACCTTAGATCTCGCTATTATCATCTTAAAGTGAGAGAGTGTGATATTCAAAAGATAGCCTTACAAACCCGTTATGGTCACTTTGAGTCTCTTGTCATGTCCTTTGGGTTAATCAATGCTCCAGCAGCCTTCATAGACCTTATGAATTGAGTGTTCAAACAATATCCTGATATGTTTGTCATTGTATTGATAGATGATATTCTTATATATTCCCGAAGTGAGGATGATCAAGCCGACAATCTTAGAATTGTCTAGCAAACTCTTAGAGATCATCAATTATTAACTAAATTTAGCAAGTGTAAATTTTGGCTAAGGTCAGTTGCTTTTCTGGGTCACATTGTTTCCGCCGAAAGCATTAGGGTCGATCCCCAAAAGACAGAAGCTGTAAAGAATTGGCCTAGACCTACCTCCCTATCTAACATTAGGAGTTTCTTTGGTCTAGCTGGTTACTACCGTTATTTTGTTGAGGGATTCTCTTCCATTGCTTCTCCCATGAACCGATTGACCCTAAATAAAGTGAATTTCCTGTGGTTGGAACCTTGCGAGAAGAGTTTTTAGGATTTAAAGACTTGACTCACTTCAGCCTCAGTGTTAGCTTTACTCATTGGTACTGATGGTTTTGTGGTGTATTGTGACACTTCTAAAGTTGGTTTGGGTTATGTGTTGATGTAGAGGGGTAAATTTATAGCTTATGCCTCTATACATTTGAAGCCTCATGATAAGAATTACCCAACCCATGATCTTAAATTAGCAGCTGTAGTTTTTTATTTGAAAATCTGGAGACATTATTTGTATGGTGTTCATGTTGATGTGTTTACTTATCACAAAAGCCTGCAGCATGTGTTTACTCATAGGGAGTTGAATCTTAGACAAAGAAGATGGTTAGAGTTGCTAAAAGACTACGATATGAGTGTGTTGTATCACCCGAGCAAGGCCAAGGCTATGGCAGATGCTCTTAGCAGGTTGTCTATGGGTAGTGTAGCTCATGTAGAGAATGATAATAAAGAATTGGCTCGTGATGTGCATCGTTTGGCTAGGTTGGGTGTTAGATTACTTGATTCCTCTAAAGAGAGTATGTTAGTTCAAAGTAGTTCTGAGTCCTCTTTGGTCTCGGAGGTAAAGGAGAAGCAAGACAGGGATCCTAGTTTGGTCAGACTGAAGGAGTCAGTTAAGGACCAAAAGGTAGAGGTTTTCTCCTAAGAGGGAGATGGTGTGTTGAGATTGCAGGGTAGATTGTGTGTTCCCTATGTTGATGATCTAAGGCAGAGAATTATGGCTGAAACGCATAGTGCATGATATTCTATTCATCCCGGTGCTACCAAGATGTACCACGATTTGTGGAAAATCTATTGGTGGAACAGTATAAAGAAAGACATAGCAGGATTTGTGGCAAAGTTTTCTACTTGTCAATAGTTTAAGGTAGAGCACCAAAGGCCCGGTGGTGTAATGCAAGAGTTTAGCATTCCTACTTGTAAGTGGAAAGAAGTGAATATGGATTTTGTAATTGGTTTGCCACCTTCTCGTTGTCATCATGATTTGATTTGGGTTGTTGTAGACTGGTTGACTAAATCATCTTATTTCTTACCATTGTATTCATCTTATATAGATGAGGATTATGCTAGATTGTATATTCGAGAATTCGTTAGACTTTATGGAGTTTCTTTGGCTATTATCTCTGATAGGGGTACTCAGTTTACTTCCCAATTTTGAAGAGCTTTTCAGGAGGGTCTCGGTACCCAAGTTCATCTAAGTTCTACTTTCCATCTGCAAATAGATGGTCAGGCTAAGCGGACCATTCAGACTTTAAAAGATATGTTGAGGGCATATGCGCTTGATTTTAAAGGTAGTTGGGATGAGCACTTGCCATTGATCGAATTTGCGTATAACAATAGTTTCCATGCTAGTATTCAGATGGACCCATTCGAAGCTTTATATGGGAGAAGATGTAGATCACCTATAGGTTGGTTTCAATTAGGAGAAGCAGCTGTAATTGGGCCTGATGTTGTGTTCGAGGCTATGGAAAAAGTTAAGTTTATTCGAGAAAGATTAAAGACCGCTCAAAGTCGTCCGAAGTTGTATGCGGATGTGACATTTGAGGACAAATGTTTCCAAGGGGGAGATATTGTAATACCCCGAGACTCTAACCAATAGTGCAACCATGACTCAAGCTCATGAGAAGCAAATTATAGTGTTTTGGTTGTTTTTTGATCAAGGGTGATGTTTATTAAGGCCTCAAAGATGTCCTAGCAATTAGGTGAACCAAAACACTCCTTACCGATTGAATTCTTGGGAAGGATATTGCCATATTCAACTTCAAATGAGCATATATCTCGTTATACTATGAATTATTGAGCTCATAACCTAAAAAAAGATAGACAATTGAATTAATTTTCTAATGATACCAATTTCATCCTAATCCTGTATCGGAGCCAAGAGTTATGCCCATTTTACTCCAGCACATCAGGCTGGAAAACTGAGTAACGACATTTTGTGATAAGCTATCACAAGTGTGACGACTTATCACCAATGTTGTCAGCCTTAGGCAGATTTCCACCCCCAGTGATGACATATTGTGATAAGTTGTCACAAGTGTGATGACTTATCACCAATGTCGTCAACCTTAAGAAGAAAATCATAAAATCTACCCTTTTGTGATGACATTCCATGACGACTTTTCACAAATGTTGTTAGCTATTTCTTTTCAGCAATTAAGGAACGTTTTTGCAAGGGTATTTTGGTCTTTTCCCATCTTTTGGTGGCCCCTTTATATATGAGAATTCCCATCTAAACCCTAATTTCTTTATTCTCCTTTCCAATTCCCTTAAGAAATATATCTAGGGTTTTTATTTAAGGACATTAATCTTCCATAAATCATCCATAAATCTTCAAGATTTCTTCAAGAATCAAGTTCCTCATAGTGTGAGCTTCGAGAATCATTTATTACAAGTGCGGATAAAGTCTCAAGCACTAGAATACATCCAATTTTAAAGATTAAGGTATGTGGGGATTTGAACAAGAGCAATTCTTTCGTTCTTGTGCCCAAAGCTTTGATTGCTATCATGGATTTATATGATTTTGCATGTGGGTTTATACCCAAATTACTTCATCATGAGATTATGAGAATATAAATTGTTCAAGCTTTGTTATACATGATTATTTTGCTATTCCCAAGTTATGACTTGATATTTAATATTTTGAATTTCATATTTCTACCATGAGTTGATATTTCAAGTGCTTTCAAAATATGTGTCAAGTTTTAAGCTTCCTTATGACAAACAGGATTATTGAGTATATTAATTCATGAGATTGAGTTGTTACAATGAGTCTTGATATTTCTTTAGAGTTATTAATGTTGTCATGATTTAATGAATTAATACATTTTGATATTGAGAAATATTGATTTGATTTGAGTCGAGTTAGGAATCCACAAATTGATTATGATTTGATAAATGAGAAAGAGATTTGATTTGGTGTTCATGATAGACCTTTGTGATGTTTGTGGTGGATTTCCTAACGCGTTCTGAGCTTGTGCCTGGGAGTAGTATTTAGCACCGAGCGGGAATGTGGTATTTCCCCAAAACTATATGCCACCGTAGGATTGATATTGATAATTGTGGGCTGTGATCACTAAATTTAGGTTGTACTCCCTAGCAAGAGTACGATGCTTCCACCAATGTGGGCTTCTCTCCTTAGGAGGGCAAAACGTTGGACTCCATGTAGCTCACATGGTTTATGTCGGTTATAAGAACCTTCCATGTCCGTAAGAGTTGAGTTTTTTAAATTACCGAGTCACTTCGAGTCTTGAGTTGAAGAGTTGAGTTATTTATGATGATTTATGAGTTTTTATCATATGATTTATTTACTATGAGATCATAAAAAGTATGTTTCAATCTAACTAAAGCCAAGTGAGCCATCATTGTACATATGCATATTTTTATGAAATTGATGATGATACTTTCATTATTGCATGCACCACCATATACTCAGTACATTCCAAAGTGCTGACCCATATATTTTCCTATGGGCTACATTTTCTCATAATGTAGGTTCAGGTACTCAGCCGCATCCGCATTAGCGATATTCGAGTGCCTCAACTACGTTCCCTCAGTGGTAAGTCCTAATGGTTCGAGGACCGTGTCTATATTTTTGGTGATATATTTTTGTTGTTATGGCTTTTAGTACTATTTGAGTCAGTTGGGGCTTTGTCCCAATGGCTCCTTGATTTTGATGTATAGAGGCTTTGTCAAACTAGAAGGTTGGTATGTACAGACATTCAATATATTTTGGTTGTACAGTCTAGTATTCTCCAGTATTTCTCTTAAACCCGATGTGGTATATCTCTTTGTTGTGCATTACTATTGTTGAATTGAATTCCTTGAGGTAGTGTCTGGCTCCGAGGGTTAGCTTGGGGCTACGTGTAGCCCTAAGCACCGTGTGGTATCTCGGGATGAAATTTTGGGGAGTTACATCCCACAAGGCATCTATCCAAAATCAAAATAATACTCGGTCTGACATGCCTCCAACAATATACAAAACTAAGTTTCTATGACATGACAAATGTATGTATAGAAATCCATAACATTAAATAGAGCCTTCTGGGGTATGAAATCTCACCATTTTGATCCAACACAAGTTGTCCTAGAATCCAATCACTAAGCAGGAGGAGTAGTATGGTCGGTTCCTGCATCATGTGGGGATACAGAACACGAAGAAGGGTTAGTAGGTGAACATTGGCATGCACTCAGGATAAGGATAAAATAATACCAGCATTTGAAACCAAGTAAATAACCATATGTGCTCATATCCATACGTATACGAATATAATCCATGCCTGAAAAGAAAATTGGGTTTAGCATGTCTTTAAGACTATTAGTCTGGGTATGTGTAGTTTAACCATCCTACATTCATTCAAGGGCTATATGGGTCCAGTGTTACCCCTTGAACGGGCCCCAGTGTGTGTAGCCGCACAAATCGGAGATATTATAGGGGCAGGGGATTCCCGTGTGCCCTTCACTCTCTATAATAAATATGTACAAGTATAACTTAGGGTATTACCATGTACCCCACAAGTATATGGTCGCCATAACCAATCTTCGTGTCGGAAAATATGAGTTTCCAGTGTCTATCCATTAGACTCAGACCTTCACGGTTAGCTATCACAACACACCATTATTGCCCAACTAAAACCATTAGCACATAACTAAACCCCCAATTAAATATATTATTAACCCAGGCTATAATAAGTGGAATCATCATACCAGCTATAGCTTGTAAGTAATGTCCTTATCCAATCATTTAGGGGGTTCCCATGTACCCCGTAGGTTCTATTATTATATTTACATGTGGATTCCTATGAACCCCACAATATTTTTAATCAAATCCATGGACACTAAGGCCTTATCATTTAGCCATTCAAATCATTTAATCAATTTAGGCTCCATTACAAAATTCTACATTGCAATAGTTTCAATAAAAGTCATACCATGTGACAAAACCATTCTCATGGGCATTTTAACAAACATGTTGAGGGCATATAGTTTCAAAATCAAAACCAAGCAATTTGAGGAATCCAAAGTACCCCTAAACTCATTTACCATTACCATGCATTCCACAATGTTCAAACCAATATAATAATATGAAAAACTATAAGTAAACATGAAAAAACATTATCCAACCAAGAAAACCCAAAATCCCAATGTATATTTCAAAACCCAAAACATTATCATAATTATGCCATGAAAAACATTCATTAAATCATGTTTTTGGTTGAAATAACAATGACAAAGGAGTAACATGACTTAGATACCAAAGAAGATGGAGAGAAATCACCCTTAAAATCTCCAATTGATATACTAGATGAAAACCCAAAGTAAAAGCCCCAATTGATATACCTGATGAAAACCCAAAGTGTTCTTAACCTTGAGGATTTGGGAGTGTTTGAAAGTCTATTTGATGTGTTTTTGATAGCTAATTATTCCCTAAGGAAGCTATAAGACGTGGTTTTTAAGTTGGTCAAGAAGGAAAATGTCTAGAATACACACAGCTTAAAAGCTAAAAAAAGCGTGTAGGAGGGTACGACTCCCCGTTGACTCGTACACACATCTTATGAGTGGTACACACCACTCGTACCATGGACAGAATGTTGGACTTTAATACTATCTAATATATGACCCCCAAGTACCAAATCATACCAAACCATATGACAAGTATCCATAACCCGTACCTAGGCACAATCCTCTAGGCTAGAGACATTGAACAACATATGAGTAGCTCACCTAACTCGTACCATCATCATATAAGTCTTATGATGTCCTTTTGAACCTTCGACATAATGTAACCAAACCACATTGATTATCATACAATTTGAGGACCCAAAATCGTACCATATCATACGACAAGTACCCACAAGTCGTATGATGTTCAGAAGCTCAAACTCATAGAATTTTCTAAGGATCGAAAACCAGGATATTTCATAATTTTAAAAGAAAATAAAGAGATAACATTTCCCATTGACCATTAAAATCCAAAGGGAATGCTCTAGTCACACCCTTGAGCTCTGACAAATAAGGTTACACAAATATAAGAGTTAAAGTGAGCAACAAGAAGAAAATGAGCCAACTAAGGAAAAATTGAAGGTGATTTAAACACATGAAACTATAGCCAACGTTTTAGGAAAAACATATAAGAGCATATCTTTTAAGACATCATTAGCTCTTACTTAGTATTGTGAATCAAGGAGGACTATGAATCAAAATTATTTTAAACACACAATAAACCTAAAAACAACTATAATAGTAGAGAAAGAAACTTAACATTTGGCAAAAAATAGAACATTTTAAGGGAAGTCATGCATTTACAAAATTCAAACGTGTTTAAATAGTTTTACCTAAAGATAATTAAAAAACTGAGTGAAACAGATAGAAAAGCACATTGTTTTGGTTGTTTAAGACCCTTTTGATCCTCTCATTGACAAATCACCAAAGATTCAAGTGGCAAAATATCATAGAGGATTTTTTAGAGTCACTTAATGACAATATGACATATCTTCCACTTTCGCGTGCCATTTTCAAGTCAATAGGAGCTTGGAAGATTGTTTTGATTCAACACCACAAGAGAAAACCAGCAACAAACTAAACCCCAAACTAAAGGAATCTTGAAACTTACAAAAACACTTATAGAAAGACAACCTTAACAAACAAGCTTATTTCATCCCCCCTCTGTCTCTTTGGAACATTTAAGGGAACTTTTGTATATCAAGGTCATAGAGAGGTGCTTAGGTGAAACATCTTTGGCTTATGAACCAACTCTACCTTTTCCCATTGACATCATGAGTCAAAGAGAACTTGGGAATTTTTAAACTAAGCATAGAAGGTAAGACAGTGAGATATTACTAGAAAAAATATACAAAAACCAAAATCAATAGACCACGACTGATCCAAAATGAAAAAAAATCATGAGAAATAAAACACAACTTAGTAACGTGATTCAAACAAAATCAAAGCCTAAATAGTAGCTATTAATAAGAACACATAGACTTAAACATAGTTTTTAAGACCACTGTTTCACTCCCATCTAATGTGAGATTTAGACTGTTCAAGCAGCAAGAAACTAATCTAGGTTTCTACAATAATGAATTCACCATCTAAACTTACAAGAAAGAGCTAATGACTAACAAATAAAATCAATATGAAATAATAAATTTTAAAGAAAGGCTTAAACAACAAAAATAAAACTCAATCATTGAAAGTTGCACCAAATAGAAAAGTATCACAACAATACAATAATCTCCACTTCATAAAAGAAAATCTATGGCCTTCAAGACCTCAATAGCACATAATCCGCCATCATCACTACAACTGTTAACAATACTATTAAAGGACTAAAATATGACTATGAAGGAAGAATAAAGGAAAGAAGAAGGAAAATATAGAGAATAAAAATTGGTGATGGGTTACATTTTTCAAAGCAGCAATAGGGACTCGAGTTTTCATCGAAATCTTCTTGCTACTATTAAAAATTCCACTTGTTTCTTAGACAAAATGGAACATTCAAAGGAGTCTTATAAGGATTACAAACAAGAAACTTAATGACTTGGAAAAGAAAATCTTCTTTTAATTCAATAATTCTTTATTTATTGCTCAAATGATTTTTCAACGTTTCAAGACTTGAAATTTCAGCTCTCAACAGTGGAGTATATGTACGAAATTTTAGAATTGGAGGTTTATGGAATTTTTAAGGTGGGATTTGGGAGTAAGGATGACAGCGACCAAGCGCACACGCAAGTGCACGCAGTCTTATTAAGTAATATAGTGGCTTCAAATAAGCCCAAGTATCGATCTCTCAGGGATTTGTGTTCGCCGCCTATCTAATTCTAGTCTAACTAATTGAGAAAAAATAAACACGCAAAGGTTTGAATAATTGTAAACTAAAAAAATAAATAAATAATGCGTAAAAATAAGTCTTGGGACAATCAATGGAGAAAAGTCCAGGGTTAAAGCACTTCAAACAATCATACTATTTTATTGAATTTTATTTGTTAACTAACTTATCTTGATTGTTGATTCGTAGGGTAAATTGCATTATCTTGGTTTCCCAACCTATAATCTTTTACCGAATTTGGACATTACAACTACATCGTTGAGCGGGTATGTAATAATCCAACTAAGTTAATTAAAGATATCATCCTATGTATGAAAGAAGTAAGGCATCTAAGTACATCTTTTTTCTAGACGCTAAGTTTAATTCTTTATTTCATAAAACAATAAGAACTCAAACTTTGTTTATTCTCATGTTCTATCTCCCTACTCCCTATCCTGAGATCAAAAGGTAGACAATATATGTATTCTAAGGGTCATGAATGCGTAAAATAATTAAAAGAAGAATAAACAAACAACCAAATATGATAAGCAAAAATTAATCAAAATTAATTCAAAATAATAGTAATCATGTTTTTGACCTTAACCCCAGAAGGAGGATTTTTTACCACAAAAATTTATAATCATGATCTAAATAATTGAATATATGATATGAAAAATTATAGATTAAAAATAAAATTAGAACCTAATATAGCAGCTCCTCCGCTTTTCGTCCAAAAATAGTCCTAGGCATCCAAGACTTTTTCTAAACGTGTCCTCTCCCCAAAATAATGTCCAGCGTAATAATAATCACGTCACCAGTGGAATTTATGTCCAATATATATATATCCTCCAAGTTGACCAGCTGTATAGATATTATCATTATATATATTATAATAATTTTATTCCAAAAAGAAATGGGATTTGAAAAATATTCCCTTCACATGACTTGAAATGTGTGCCCAAATTGAATTAGAATTCAAATAGGACACTTTCATGTTCGTGTCGGTCAGCTTTTAATTTCGTTTTGCATCGACGCGACGCGTCGAGTCTGCGTTGGTGTACTGAAATTAGCATTGAAAAATTCTTCTAAGTGTAAATTGTGTAGCCATCAACGCGATGCATTGACTTCGTGTCATCTCACTGGAATTTGTTTCCAAAATTTTGGTTAAGTGTTAAACGTCCTATGCTTTTCCCATGCCTTTTGTAGTGTATTTTCAATGAATTTTAGACCTTTAAATCAACAACATATCACTGTATTTAATTCACAAAGCCTCCCATAATATTGTAACGTCCTGAGTATGGTACCCCGGATGCTACACGATGCTCATAATCCCAAAGGACCACAAGATAACCCATGACTAGTACCTACTACAATAACTGTAAAATAATACTTAAATATGCAAAATGATGGGCTGAAATTTCATAAGGTTCAATACTGAAATAAATCTGAAATAAGTTATATCAATACCAAAACTGAAATAACTGTCTGAACATTTTATAGTCTGAAAAAACATCTAAACTGTCTGAAGAATGAGTTGATGGGACATGTCCCCAAGTAACTCCAACTGATGAAAGAAACTAAGTACTGAAGTACTTATATAATGAAATGAAAGAATATCCTCGAAGGATGAGGACTCACTACTACGTCTACTGTTGTTGACTGAATCTAAACTTCTAAGGGTGCTCTGGAGCTCGTACTTCGGAACCTATGGTAAAAGACACCATAGCACAAGAGAAAAGTATGCATCAGTATGTGAGAATGTACTGGTATACAAAGTGATGTAGGCTGAGTGCAAGGGTTCTTATTCATGAAATATAACTGACTAAATAACATAAACATAACTGTGTAAGAATGCATGCATGAATACATGAACTATAACTGAGATTCGTGATAGTACTGAATATTGAATCTAAATACTGATAACCTGGGTTATTGATAAATGATATTACTGATAATTGATATACTGATAACTTAGTGACTGTGTCTAACAGTCTTGATTTTGATGTAACTAGCTGAGTTTCGTGCTGATCTGAGTAACTGTATCTAACGGTCTGGAAATCTGTATAACTATCTGAGTTCTATTCTGAAGATTGAAACTGAGACTATGGGAGGTATTCATCTAACCGATATGCCCAAAATAAGATAATATAGCTGAGTTGGGGTCCAATCGGTAACCCTAATTAGAAGGGTGTCAATACCGCTTCATTGGTAAGGACAAGTTGTGAGTGACCCTCATCTATCAGGTACCCTAACGAGAATGGTGGGACCCTCACCTAATAGGTTAAGACACCTCATCAATCCTCATCTAGAAGGTTAGATAGCTTAACCTACGCTAGATACGTAGTTTTATAATGCAAGGATTGCTTTTAAGAATTACACCCTCTACTAGCAGGTGAGTTCCCATCCTTGGATTCACTCGGTGCTGAATCAAACTCTGATTTGAACAGACACTGAACTGATTATACTAAGCTGAACTAGACTAAGTTTGCTGAGTTCCATTGACTGATGAAATACTACTAAATTCTGATAACTGACTGATTTTTACTGAGGGCTTAACTGAATACTGATTGGTACTGAACTGACACTGGGATTACTGAGTTTTCCTGAGTTTTGTAACTAATTGAATTATAATGATCATGGATTGACTGAGAGTATCATGAAAACTTACACTAGCTCTAGGCACACAGCTAAATTATCGGGTATTAAATACCCCCAGGACTAATAGCATGAAAATAATAAGACATGACCATTCTTGAACACATGACCATAGTCATCAATTCATAATACAATCATTGAGGGATTTCACAAGCACTTGAAGGTCATAAACTTGTACATGGATAGAAACGCATGCAATATATCATAAATTCAGAATTTTAATCTCATGAACATTTCCACAAATCATGACAAGACACAGCTTTAGCATAGAAATCCTTTTGAACATGTGGGTACATCATGAGTTCATCATTTGGATCACAAATGGGTCATAATACACAATTCTTATTCACTTAGGCATTTTAACGAACACATGGAAGGCATAACCTTTTCTATGTCATAAATCAACAACTAATACATCATGGCTATATCAAGCACTTCAAATTTAAGGATTTCAGTCCACATACTATCATAAAGTCATGAAAATTCAATAAAGATTCAATCTTGGAAATCATAACATAACATTTACATGTGTACAATCAAACCCACAACATGGAATTCAAAACTCATATTTTGAAAAGGGTTTCTTGAGCTCCAATATTGGAAAGGACCATTGTATGAACACTTTACATACCTAAGTTGAAGAATTCTTGAAAGTTAACGGAGAAATCTTGAGTTCTTTAGTTGAAATTAACCTAACCTCAAATCAATCTTAGAAAAGCACTTGGCGCCCTGTAACTGATCAAATAAATCATCAATTCTTGGGAGAGGATATTTATTCTTAATAATCACCTTATTCAATTGCCGATAATCAATACATATCCTCAGCGAGCCATTCTTTTTGCGCACAAATAACACTGGTGCTCCCTAGAGGGACATGCTAGGCCTTATGAATCCCTTCTCTAGCAAATTTTTTAATTGTTCTTTCAATTCTCGTAATTCTGCTGGGGCCATTCTATACGGAGGAATGGAGATTGGTTGGGTTCCTGGTATTACATCAATACCAAACTCTACTTCTCTTTCAGGAGGCAAACCTGGAAGATCTTCAGGAAATACATCAGAAAATTCATTTACCACCGAAACAGCGTGAAGAGTTGGTGGCTCCACTTCTGTATCCCTTACTCTAACTAAATGATATATGTATCCCTTGGAAAACATTCTTCTTGGCTTAAATAAGAAATAAATCTACCTCTTGGCGCACCAATTTTATCTTTCCATTTAAGGACTGATTCATTTGAAAAATGGAAATATACCTTTTTCGTGCAGCAATCAATTGTGGCATAACAAGATGCCAACCATTCCATACCCATTATAACATCAAAATCTATCATTTGTAACTTCACAAGATCAGCCATCATATCACGACCACAAATATTTACTATGCAATTTCGGTAAACCCTTCTAGCTATAATAGATTCCCCAACCAGTGTGGACACTTCAAATGGCTTAACTAATAGTTCTGGTATTCTTTCGAACTTTCCAGCAACCAATGAAGTAACATAAGATAACATAGAACCGGGATAAATTAAGGCATATACATTGAATGAAAAATAGATAACGTACCCGTAACCACATCTGGGGAAACCTCTAAATTCTGTGGATCCACTAAAGCATACATACGATTTTGAGCCCTGATAGAACTCGTGGATCCTCTATCACCTCTAACACGACCTATTGGTTGTGCACCCCTTCCTGAATAAGGCATCGATAATGATGATGCAACAAATGACCTCGTAGGTTGTGTCATACCCCCTATGCCCCTTCGTGGGCATTCTCTCATCATATGCTTCAACATACCACACCAAAAGTAAACATTGGTCCTCCGCCGAAATGCGCCCAAATGATACCTTCCACATTTATTGCATGGCTCTCAAAGAGGTCTCGATTAGCTCATATTCCTTTGCCCTTGGTACCCCACTGTCCGCAAACTCTGACTCTCACTTCTGTGCCCAAATTGATTTCCTCTGTACCCTTGGAACTGTGGTGGGGCACTATCTGCAGAATAAGAAGATAATGGCCTAGGTGGTCTAGCAGAAAACTATGGTCTGAACCCTCCTTTGGATGCCATGAACTTCCCTGTAGATCTGGCCCTCTTGTAATATTCTCTTTTTAATTCCTGTGTTCTTCTCCTCTGCCTCTGATCTTCCATTTTTTGTGCAAAAGCTTGGATCCTCGCTATGTCCATATCTTTGTTCAAAGCGGCAATAGTAAAATCTCTAACCAGATATGGATCCAGCCTATCCACATATTGATGAATTCTATCATCCATAGTAGATACAATATTAGGAGCATATCTCAACAAGGAATTAAATCGGAGACTGTACTCTCTCATGCTCATATTCCCCTGACGAAGATTTAAAAATTGATCTGTACGGGCCTAACAAATCTCCAATGGAAGATAATGATCAAGAAATTCCTCTTTGAACTCTTTCCAAGTAGCTGGGGGTGCATCAATACCCCTAGATCATTTCCAATCCTCGTACCAATATATAGCCTCCCCTTTGAGTCTATATGCCGCTAACTCCACTGTCTCTCTACCCGTTACATGCATAATATCTAAGACCTTTTAAATTCGATCAATAAAGTCCTGTGGGTCCTCGTTAAGATCTGATCCAATAAAAGTGGGAGGATCCATCTTAAGAAAATCCTGTGTTCGAAGGCTAGCCGCCCTATCTGTACCACTAGGACCCATGGTAGGAATGGCTTGCTCTTGAGCTTGCCCAGCAACTATACGAGTCAAAAGCTGTACTACATTTTTAAAATCTTGATCAGCAGTATTAATAGGTTGCTCTGGGGATATAGTTCTCCTCCCCCTTATTTCTTCCAAAGTGGAAGAAGTTTCTGATGCATGCTCAGCTGGAGCCTCACTTTGATTAGCTGGTATAGTGGGTGACTTACTAGTCCCCTCTCTGACAGACACATCTACTTGTTTACTGGTATTTTTACTTCTGGTAACCGGCATCATTACTATAATAAGAGAAACAAACGGATTCAGTGGTCAACTATGACTTCATATACAATATAGGCTCTATCGCACGATCTAGGACATGAAGAAAATAAACAATTCCTAAATGTCCATAGCCTCCTGTTTATAGATGCGGTGTATGACACACCGATAAACAAGACTCTACGTAGACACAGCTTTGTAGACTCACTAGGATGAACTTCTCTGATACCACTTTTGTCATGCCTCAAATCCTATTGGGGCGAACTGGCACCCGTAACTGAGAAGGACCGAGAGAACCAGCTCATAACCTTATACTTCCCATGCATACCTCTATGACAACTCGAAATTCGGACAGCATCATGTCGCATATAAAAGGAAATAATTACCTGTATAAGCTCAAGCACACATATATATGTATATACAATACTTGGCCGTTGGAGCCATCACGTCTATTAATAAAACACCACCTTGACTGTACATTAGGTCTACAAAGCCTCTAGATAATACACAGAGTTTACTAAAGGTCGGGACACACCCTGCCATATAACTAACTTCTATACAATACCAGAAATGACTGAATATGACACGGAAAGCCCCGAAGCAAACTGGAGCTCACCAAAAGCAACTGGATATTTTGGCTCCTACTTGTGCGGTGTATGAGCTGAGGTACCTGTGCCTGCAGCATGAAATGTAGGTCCCCCATGGAGGACGTCAGTACAAAATATGTACAGAGTATGTAAAGCTGTAGATAATCACAAATGATATAGGAGCTCAATAAAAATCAGAAACAAGTGAATAAATCATAATAGGAGTGGACCACACTTACTAGAACTTGTGACAACCTGTACATTATATTTATTCAATCACTTTACCTTCGTTCTTATCACCTTTGTAATCATTACTATACTGTGACCATTAGGCTGCCTCCAGTACATATCAACTGGGATCCACCCATAATAGGCTTATGCCCCTAGGATACCACCCATAAACACACAAATAGGGATCGACCCATAATAGGCTTATGCCCCTGGGATACCACCCGATAAGAGAGAACTTCCATCACTTAGTTCAATTAATCTTTGAGATTGTTATTTTGGTCGCCACCGCATTTTTGATACTTTGAAACAATGATATATCAATAAGAGACATATAAATAGACCATCAATGCAATAACGATGAAGTAAGAACTCATTGTCACATCAATGAAGTGTTTTGGAGTCATCAATGCCATAACAATGAAGTAGGAAATTATTGGTATATCAATTAAACCTTTTGGAGTCATTAATAGCACATGGATCTTGTTTAAGTAACTGGATACCTTCTGACATTCATTAGTGCAATAAACATGTAAGATTTGGAAAACAAGTAAGTATTGGAATATCTTGACATCTTGTAAGGTGGAAACAAGTTCATTGGTAACGTAGGACATCATACAAAACATTATGGATCACATGTTACTGAATAACTTTGGAAACTTTCTTACTAGAACAATTGTTCACTTTCATGCCAAAGATATGGTATAGAGTATGCTTTACATACCTGACTGTCAATATTCAATACTAGTCCCAAATGGACTTCTCGTCTTTTCGGATTACTTAAGTACAATGAACATATATAGCAATCTAGTATTAGCAACCAAACGTCACAATTCAATTATTTGAATTCACCAAACTAGTGGTTAAGTAGTAAGCCTTAATTACACCATAAAGGGTATCATTTTAACCCTCTTATACTCCAATTACATTCACATGCCATGCATATTCATACAACATCCTCCAATATTAAGTTTGGATTCATTTATCCTTCCAACCGGTCCATTAAACCAAATTGAGCCATAGACATAAATAATCATCAATTCAATAGTATATCACCATATCCACCTTCCATAACTCAATTACCATATCCACCTTCCCTAACTCAATTACCATATCCACCTTCCACAATTCAATAAAACCAAACTATGCAAAATAGTCCATAACCCTATTTCCATCACCTTTCAATAATAACTAATACATATAATCCTCTATCACACATATACATATGGAAAAGAACAAAGGCAAACAATATTCATACCTTAGAATTCACCTCTTGATTATGCAATCATGTTTGCACAAATAATAGGTGTCGTTCGAAGCTCTCGAGATGACAAACGCAGTTATCGGACTACTTTGGAATTTCTACGGTTGAATCAAAAGTAATTTAAAGGTCAAATTTGGCTAGGATTTGTTCTTCCTCAATGATTGATGACGAAAATGAGTTTTTGAACTCATATACATGTATATATACACATATTCCCGTCCATAATATAATAGGACATGACCAAAATACCTTTGAAATTTAAATAATGTCAAATCTGTCCTTTGGTGGACTATTTTAATAAGCTAAAGTAGATCGACCATAACTCTTTGCTCTAATATCGGATTTGGGTGAAATTGGTATCGTTGGAAGGATAATTAAAAGGGCTTTCATTTAATATAAAGTAGGAAACCCAGTTCATCCTATACAAGGAGTTATAGTTATTTGAAGTTGACCCTAAAAATCTATTTTGATAGGCTGAAGTAAAACGAGTATAACTCCTCACTCAGACGTTGGATTTGGATGAAAACAATTACATTGGAAAGAACACTCAAAGATCATCTTTTCATAGGTCACAGCTCTCCCAGTTCATTATATTAAGGGAATTATGATCGTTTGAAGTTGACCCAAAAATTCGGCTAGCCTCAGTAGTTTGTGTGCAGGAAATTTTCCTGCACATTTACTATTCCCAAATATCCCGGCCACTATTTTATAGTTTCGAATGTGCTCGATTATATCCAAAACTTATTCGTTTTTGGAAATCTTTATATCGTTGGAAATCTTATTCAATAACATTCGCATGAAACCATCGACGGGAAAATTTCGATATAAATAAAATAAAATAAAAAATTAATTCCATATAAATAAGACCAATACACGTACTTGAATACGCCAATACACGTACTTGAATATGGGGTGCTACATTCTCATTGGGCTTAAGCTGTCTGGAGGCATAGGCTATGACCTTACCATGCTGTATGAGGAAACAACTCAAACCTACTCTGGATGCATCACAGTACACGATAAACCCATCTGAACCATCTGGAAAATTCAAAACTGGGTATGAGAGAGTTGAGTCTTCACTTTTTGAAAAGTCTTCTCGCATGAATCTGACCACTGAAATTTAACTTCTTCTGAGTTAATCTGTACATAGGGGATGCAATAGAAGAAAACCCCTCAATAAACCGTCTGTAATAGCCATCCAAACCCAAGAAACTCCTGATATCTGTTAGAGAGATGGGTCTGGGCAATTTTCTCACCACTTCGGTCTTTTGGGGATCAACTCTAATGCCATCAGCAGAAATAATATGACCAAGAAACGCTATTGACCTTATCCAAAATTTGCACTTACTAAATTTGGCGAATAACTGATGATTTCTAAGAGTCTGCAATACTATCCTGAGATGGTATGCATCATCATGCTCACTGTGGGAGTAGACAAGAATATCATCTATAAATATATGAGAAATATGTCTAGGTACTTCTTGTAGACATATTTCATCAAGTTTATGAAAGTTGCTAGAGAATTGGTAAGACCAAAGGACATGACTAAGAATTTGAAGTGACCATACCGAGTCCTGAAGGCTGTCTTTGGGATGTCATATTCTCTAACTCTGAGCTGATGATAGCCTGGTTTGAGCTCTATCTTAGAGAGGTAACTGGCACCCTGAAGTTGGTCAAACAAGTTATAGATTCTGGTAAGTGAATACTTGTTCTTGACTCTTACTTTATTGAGCTGATGGTGGTCTATACACATTCTGAGAGAACCGTCTTTCTTACGCATGAATAGAACTGGTGCACCCCACGGGGAAACACTGGGTCTGATGAATCCCATAACTAAGATATCCTTCAGTTGTTCCTTTAATTCTCTGAGTACTTTTGGTGCCATTCTGTATGGCGGAATAGATATAGGTTGAGTATCTGGAGGAAGGTCAATGCCAAAGTATATTTCCCTTTTGAGAGAAATTTCGAGAAGATCTTCGAGAAAAATATCTAAGAATTCATTCACAATTGGTACTGATTCAAGCATGGGAGTTTCAGAACTAGAGTCTTTGACTCGTGCAAGATAATAGAAACATCCCTTAGATATCATTTTCCTAGCCCATAGATTAGAAATAAGATGACCCCTGAATTCTGAAGTACTACCCTTCTACTCTAGGATGGGTTTATTCAGAAACTGAAACTAGACAATTATGTTTCTACAGTAGACTGTGGCATAGCAGGAATGAAGCCAATCCATACCGAGAATGACATCAAAATCAGTCATCTCTAATTTTACTAAGTCTACTGAAGTGACTTTCTGAGATACCATAATCGGACAGTTCCTGTATACCCACCGAGCTATGATAGTTTTACCCACTAGGGTAGGGACTGAAAAGGGATCTGCTATAATTTCATGACTGACTTCGAAATTAACTACTATATAAAGAGTAACAAAAGATAAAGAAGCTCCTGGATCCAGCAAAGCATAAATATGCAAATAAAAAATTTGTAACGTACCAGTGACCACATCAGGAGAATTTTCCTAATCCTGTTGGTACTGAAAAGCATAAAGTTTGTTTGGGTGTTACCCAATGGTAGTGCTGGAAGTGGCACCCTACTGATTTGGGCGATCGGTCTGAGTTGAGAAATAGTTATACTAACCCTGAAAACCTAACTAAGGATAATCTCTGACTCTGTGGCCTGGCTTGCCATATCTGAAACAAACATCACTGCCAGCTCTACAAATAACTAATGGTCCTTGCCACAAGTCTGGAAAAGAGGATGGGTTCGGGCACTACTGACACTACCCTGAGACTTAGAGCCTGGTGACCTATCTTTGTTACCATTCCTGAACTTAGGAACTGGAGCACTGGCTGAGGAAGTAGCTGGAACTAAAAACTTTAGGAGAAACTGAGAATGATTTCCACTCTCTGACTTAGGCTGATTAAAATTGAAGTTACCTATTCTAGCTCTCTTATTCTACTTTTCTTTCTCCTTAATCTTCTGCTCCTCTATCTATTGAGCATGGATCATAAACCTGGCTATGTCCTCACTAATCAACATTGCAGTCCTCCACTTCCTTACCACACTATCATTCACTATAGAAACAAACTTGCTCATCTTAGCTCTACTATCTGCCACTATATGAGGAGCGTATCTAGCTAGTTAAGTAAAGTTGATAGAATACTCTTTCACTGTTATGCTGCCATGCCTGAGGTTGATAAACTCCAACACCTTATCTTCTCTCAGCTCTAGGGAAAAGAATCTATCTAAGAAGGCAGCGGCAAATACCTTCCACTTAACGGACCCTACATCTGCGGCCCTTTTTATTTTTTACTGCTTGAACCATATGTGATCCAGATCCTACAACTGATATGCAGCTAGCTCAGCACTCTCACTAGCAATTACCCCCATGATATCTATAAGATTCTACACCTGATCAAGGAATTCCTGAGGGTCCTCATCTGTCTTAGACCCAGTAAAAGATGGAGGATTCATTCGGGTGAAGTCCCGAATCCTGGCTACAGCAGAGTTAGCCACTGGATTGGCCGGCTGCTGGATGTTCATTTTGAGTAGAAACTAAATTAGCAAGAGTAGTAAATGCAGTTCTGAATTATGCATGAGAGACGTGCTCGTCCAGGGGATCTGGCTGGATGGGCTGAGGTGTTGACCGATTCTCGTTTCACCTTTTGTTAGTTCTTTTGGGAGGCAAGTTCTGTAAACAAAAGAGAGAAATGGATTAGATTGAGAGTTAAATTTGAGCTTATGATCACTCGCACGATATAAATACTGAAAGAAGGAAAATTACTCCTAAAACATCTCATAGCTTCTTATCCATAAGTGTGGCACTTAACACCCATGCACAAAACTCTACTAGATGCGGCTTTTTAGACTTCCTAGGACATTGTTGAACCTTAGGATCTGATAACAAGTTTGTAACACCCCGATTCTGGTACCCCGAATGCTACACGGTGCTCATAATCTTGAAGGACCACAAGCTAACACATGACTGGTACCTGCTGCAATAACTATAAAATAATACTGAAATATGCAAAATAATAGGCTGAACTGCCATAAATTTCAATACTGAAATAAATCTGAAATAATGTATATCAATACCAAAACTAAAATAACTGTCTGAACATACTATAGTCTAAAAAAATGTCTAAACTGTCTGAATAAAGAGTTGATGGGAGATGTCACCAGCGAACTCCAACTGCTGAAAGAAACTAAGTACTGAAGTATTGAAATAATGAAATAAAATAATATCCTTGAAGGATGAGGACTCACTGTTATGTCTACTGCTGTTGACTGAATTTGAACTTCTAAGGGTGTTCTGGAGCTCGTGCTTCTGAACCTATGTATAAGACACCATACCGCAAGAGAAAAGTATGTGTCAGTACGTGAAAATGTACTGTATGCAAAGTGAGGTAGGCTGAGTGCAAGGGTTCATATGCATGAACTATAACTGACTGAATAAAATAAACATAACTGTGTAAGAATGCATGCATGAATACATGAACTATAACTAAGATTCGTGATAGCACTGAATACTGAATCTGAATACTGATAACCTAGGCTACTGATAACTGATATAACTGATAATTGATATATTGTTAACTGAGTGACTATGTCTAACGATCCTGATTCTAATATAACTAGTTGAGTTTCATGCTGAGCTGAGTAACTATATCTAACAGTCTGGAAATCTGTAGAACTATCTGAGTTCTATTCTGAAGATTGAAACTGAGAATGTGGGAGGTAGTCATCTAACCGACATGCCCTAAATAAGATAATATAGCTGAGTTGGGTTCCAATCGGTAACCCCAATTAGAAGAGTGTCAATACCACGCCATTGGTAAGGACAAGCTGTGAGTGACCCTCATCTATCAGGTACCCTAGCGAGAATGGTGGGACCCTCACCTAAAAGGTTAAGCTACCTCATTTAGAAGGTTAGATGTCTCAACCTACGATGGCTATATAGTTCTAGAATGTAAGGATTGCTTCTAAGAATCACACCCTCTGCTAGCAGGTGAGTTCCCATCCATGGGTTCACTCAGTGTTGAATCCTACTCCCATCTGATTAGACGCTGAACTGATTATACTGTGCTGAAATGGACTGAGTTTACTGAGTTTCATTGACTAATGAAATACTACTGAATTCTAATAACTGACTGAGTTTTACTGAGGACTTAACTGAATATTAATTGGGACTGGACTGACATTGAGATTACTGAGTTTTCCTGAGTTCTGTAACTAATTGAATTCTAATGATCATGGATTGACTGAGAATATCTTGAAAACTGATACTGGCTCTAGGCACACAACTAAATTATCGGGTATTAAATACCCCTAGGACTCTATAGCATAAAAATAATAAGACATGACCATTCTTGAACACATGACCATAGTCATCAATTCACAATACAATCATTGAGGGATTTCACAAGCACTTGAAGGTCATAAGCTTGTACATGGATAGGAACGTATGCAATATATCATAAATTCACAATTTTAATCTCATAAACATTTTCTCAAATCATTACAAGACACAAATTTAGCATGGAATTCCTTTTGAACATGTGGGTACATCATGAGTTCATCATTTGAATCACAAATGGGTCATAATACACAATTATTATTCACTTAGGCATTTTAACAAACACATGGAAAGCATAACATATTCTAGGGCATGTTTCAGCAACTAATATATCATGGCTATATCAAACACTTCAAATTTAAGGATTTCAGTCCACATACTACCATAAAGTCATGAAAATTTAATAAATATTCAATCTTGGAAATAATAACATAACATTTACATGTGTACAATCAAACCTAGAACATGGAATTCAAAACTCATATTTTGAAAAGGGTTTCTTGAGCTCCAAGGGTGGAAGAGACCCTTGGATGAACACTTTGCATACCTTTGTTGAAGAATTTTGGAAAGTTCATGGAGAAATCTTGAGTTCTTGATTTGAAATTAATCACCTAGGGTTTTCTTGTTCTTGAGCAATTGTAAAATAATGAGTATATTTAGCCAAAAGAGGGCTAAATTTTGCATAATGAGGGCTGAAGGTCAGGGGGAAAGACCTAATTATCCTTAAAGATGCGGTTTAAAAATTTGAAAAATGTGTCCAGCGATGCTGCATCCGACAAGTGTATCGAGGGTACCAACGCGATAACCGACATGACACATCAACATCGCGTTAGTTCACTGGAAATTACCTTAGGCTGAGAAACATTTTATCTTTCGATGCGATTGGCAATGCGACGCGCTAATATCGCGCCGACTCACTGTTTTGGGATTTTAAACAAGGTCTAAACGAGGTCCGAAAAATCCAAAACTCATCTGAGAACCCCTATAGACATTCCTGATCATAAGTTAACTTAAATATGGACCTTTTACGGACGTGAAGGTCATGAAATAAGATTGCCAACCTTTGAAGGCTAAAAATAAAATTAAGTCTGGATACTTAGCCAAAATATTCTAAGTCTGGGACCCCTTGACAAGCATTAATGGACTGAATTAATCTTAGAGTTTTACGGGGTCTTACAAATATCATACACCACATATTAAAGATTAAAACAAACAATAACCTCAACAACAAATCAAAACACAAGCTAAGATAAGGTTAATTCGCAATGATCTTCCATTAATTATTTCGACTCCTGACTTAATCAAATTAAGTTTTGCACATTACAAACAAGTCCTTCCTCTCATAATTAGACCATTATAATATTTGGAATAAATTAAACACATTAGAATCCAATGGAACCAACTAGACACACAGCTAGCTCAAGCTAGTAAAACTAGTTTTCCGGGTTGAACTCTAAATGACTCAATTAAATACAAACTTGTTTAAAAAATACCCTAGACATTGTAATCACACACTTGGACTCTCAAATTCTTATTTATATTAATATGAACACGTTAAGCACACTAATTGCTCTCAAAACAAGGCGAAATAAGCTAGAAAAATGATACAAAAGTGTATAAAATCACCTCAGATCATCACCCCACACTTAAATCCTTGTTTGTCCTTGAATAACTATTTACTCTAAGCATAAAAAGCTGAGGTGACGCTACATTCCTACTAAATTAAAGACACTCAAGATAGTACTACAATGACTACACGAAATGCAAGTTTCTACATAAAGTACGTTATTTACACAATTGAAAGCTCAAGAACACAACTCCAAAACATCCTAACCTCAAGAATTGACTCATCTTGTGGAAAACTCATGTGTATTTCTCAATCAAGAACATCATAATATTCACCCACATTCATCAAACATGTGCCTCAGGGTAAAAGAGTTACCCGTGATCACTCACAATAATGCAATTTATAACGTAATGGATATAAGAATCAAATTTCACTCACTCTCACAAAGAATTCACAAGTTACACACAATGAACCATAGGCTTAACCTTAATGTAGTGTTCCACTAATAGTTAAATATGAATTTTAGGATCAAGTAGGACTTTTCCAGGTTATAATGTAAGTTAAGGCATGGGTAGGAACTATTTTGGCCAAGAATAGTGACTAACCTCTCTAATCTCTTTAATACACTACATCATACATTTAAAAAAAACTCTAACAACCAAATTACACCATTTTTGTCTACCATCTCTTTTATTTTCGCCCCATCTTTTTTTAAGCATTTTCACAAACACTTAGTGGACACATAGTTTACTACCACAAGAATCAATTTTTTTCTTTTTTTCACAATCATAGCAATATTTCTAACGTCATTTATATAACATCCATCCACCACAAATCAATTATAAACACCAATAATCATTACCTTGGGCATCAATTTCACCTTTTCTTCTTCAATTTCTCAAACTCTTTACTAATTTAATTTTTTTTTTCAATTAAACAACTTAGGATCCTTTTGGATCAAATTATGGGTTATCAAAGAAGGGATTAGGCTACATATGAGGTTACCAAAGAAAAAGTTAAAGTCTCAATAGCGTTAACTAGGATAATGCACACTCTTTATTTTGCTTTGCACACACACCGGGCAAGTTCTAGACATCACATGCAACAAGGACTATACAAAAAACCTTACACACACATGTCATATTCTCAACTCAAATAGGATCATCATAGACGCCCAACCCAACAATAGCATGAATTCAAAATTAAGCCAAAAAAATACAAGAGTCATAAACTTGAGCCTAAGAGTCTTAAAAATAGTCATTCACACAATTAACATGCTTTTACCAACAAACCCACTCGCATCATGTAATCAAAAATAGCACCAACAAGAATATCTCACTTATTCCTACCCTAAAAAATTTTAAATTGAGCAAAAATTGAGAATTTTCCCACCCCACACTTAAAAATCTACTTTGTCCCCAAAGTGAATTTAAAGATAAGAGATAGAAATACTCCGTGAGGCCTCTAGGCCTAGCTAGTAGCATCTTCACACATAAATGGAGTCTATGGGACCCCACACTCAATCTTTGTCATGCTTCAAGCTCAAAATTATGGTACTCAGACTTCCCAGTAACCTGTGACTCAACCAAAAATAAAAACTACGTGAAATAAAAAGTACGAAAAAATAAAAAGAAAACATACCTTAGCTTGGGTTGCCTCCCAAGAAGCGCCTAATTTAGCGTCGCGGCATGACCCAATCAACTTTTTTCTCCACCTTGAGGATATAAATTTCACCCCCAACATCACATCCATATTTTTCCTCGATAATAAGGAGGTGGTACAAAAATTAAGGAACCAAGTAATGGAATGTGCATGGTAAACCACTAGGCCTTCAAGTGAGGTGTGTTTTTATGTTACTTGTTTGGTGTAAAATCAAGAATATAGGATTCTTGTTCCTCATCTTCACACTCTTTCACTAATTTAAATGATTCCACAAACAAGACATCATTTAAACATAATATAGAAAAGTGCTTTGAATACGGCCCAACGCAGTCTCAAGATAAAGATGACAATCGAGTGGTTGTGATTCTTGTGTTTCTCCACAAATTGGCTAATGTCCTCATCATATATTTCTTTGCGTAGCCACTATAGACATGGTGGTAGTGGTTTCTCCTTAACAATTTCCACAATATCAGTTTTCGAGCACTCAAACTTCCTCAAATTATGCACATCATATTGTAAAGGTTCCATCCACGCACTTTCATAAAAATCAAGACAATAAGCCACAAGGTGGTGTCCTCCACAAAAACAATAAGAATTGCCATCACTCGAAAATCATCTATCCCAGACTAACATCTCGAGAAGAGAGTGAGAAAAATAGAAAATAAAAAAAATAAAAATAAACTAAACAAAAACTATTTACAACTCAATATAGAAAAACTAAAAATAAGATAGTTGCCTAATAATAAGTCCCCGGCAACGGCGCCAAAAATTTGACAACACCCAAGCGCACACGCGTGTACGTGGTCTTCTCAAGTAATATAGTGGCTTCAAGAAAGCCAAAGTATCATCTCTCAGGGACTTGCATTCGCCGCCTATCTAATTCTAGTCTAACTATTGAGAAAAAATAAACACAGAGTTTTGAATAATTGTAAACTAAAAAAAAATGCATAAAACTAAAATTCTTGGGGCAATCAATGGAGAAAAGCCCAGGGTTAAAGCACTTAGAACAATCATACTATTTTATAAAATTTTCTTCGTTAACTTGCTTATCTTGGTTGTTGATTCGTAGGGTTAATTGCATGATCATGTTTTTTCAACCTATAATCTTTTACCTAATTTGGAGATTACAATTACATCGTTGAGCGGAGATATAATAATCCAATTAAGTTAATTAAAGTTATCATCCTACGTATGAATCAAGTAAGGCATCTAAGTACATCCTTGTCTTAGACGCTAAGTTTAATTATTTATTTCATAAAGAATAAAAACTCAAACTTTGTTTATTCCCATGTTCTATCTCCCTATTCCCTCTCCCGAGATCAAAAGGTTGAAAATATACGTATTCTAAAGGTCGGGAATCTTTAAAACAATTAAAACAAGAATAAACAAACAACCAAATATGATAAGCAAAAATTAATAAAAATTAATTCAAAATAATAATAATCATGTTTTTGGCTTTAACCCCGAAAGAAGAGTTTTTTAGCCATTAATATTTATAATCATGATCCAAATAATTGATTACATGATATGAAAAATTATAGATTAAAAATAAAATTAAAATCTAATAAATCATGTAGTAGCTTCTCCGATTTTCATCCAGAAACAGTCCCAGGCATCCAAGACTTTTTCTGTACGTGTCCTCTCCCCAAAATAATGTCCAGCGTAATAATAATCACGTCACCAGTGAAATTTATATCCAATAGATATATATATATATATATATATATATATATATATCCTCCAAGTTGACCAGCTGTATAGATATTATTATTATATATATTATAATAATTTTAATCCCAAAAGAAATGGGATTTGAAAAAGATTCCCTTTGCATACCTTGAAACGTGTGCCCAAAATTAATTTGAATTCAAATAGGACACTGTACTGTCTGTGTCGGTCAGCTTTTAATTTTGTTTTACATCGACGCGACGCGTCAAGTCTGCGTCGGTGTACTAGAATTAGCATTGAAAAAGGACACTGTACTGTCTGTATCGGTCAGCTTTTAATTTCGTTTTGCATCGACGCGACGCGTCGAGTCTGCGTCGGTGTACTATAATTAGCATTGAAAAATTTTTCTAAATATAAATTGTGTAATCATTAACACGACGCATCGACTTTGTATCGTCTCACTGGAATTTACTTTCAAAATTTTGGTTTAAGTGTTGAACGTCCTCCTTTGCTCATAACTTTTGTAGTGTATTTTTAATAAATTTTTGACCTTTAAATCATTAATATATCACCGCATTTAATTCACAAAACCTCCTACAATATCATACACCACATATTAAAGATTAAAACAACACAATAACCTCAACAATAAACCAAAACACAAGCTAAGATAAGGCTAATTCGCAATGATATTTCATTAATTATCCCGACTCTTGACTTAATCAAATTAAGCTTTGAACATTACAAACAAGTTATTCCACTCATAATTACAGAATTAAAATATTTGGAATAAATTAAACACATTAAAATCCAACAGAACCAACTAGACACACACCTAGCTCAAACTAGTAAAACTAGTTTTTCGGGTTGAACTCTAAATGACTCAATTAAATAAAAACTTGTTTTAAAATACCTTGGACATTATAATCACACACTTAGACACTTAAATTCTTATTTATATTAATATGAACACGTTAAGCACATAAATTGCTCTCAAAATAAGGCGAAATAAGCTAGAATAATGATACAAAAGTGTATAAAATCACCTCAAATTAAAGGCCTCAAATCCAATTATTATTGTTGAATCGGGAGGAAATGAACGAATATGAGCTCACCCTTGTACTTTTAAAACTATCGAGGAATGAAAGCATCACAGTTGTTCATTTCTTGAAGCCTCAAAGAAATTTTTGGGTGGGAATTTATAGGGAGATCAAATTTTCTTTGAGTATAAGGCTAACATCATAGAGAAATTGTATGAATTTTTCTACTAGAGAAAAATTCTAAAAGCTTCGAAGTTGATTTTGTACCTAAAACGTGTTGGTCATATGGTAGTGTACTAATTTAAAGAGAGAAAAGAGAGAAGCTGAGTGCAAAAATGAAAAATTGGGGCTTAGATTTCATGATATTGTCGATGTTGTTGTTTTACACTATTGTTGTTCGTTGTTTATGTTAGGTTCGAGAAGAAGGGGTTATAAAGGGTGGTGGGATGGGTTAGTGTGGGTCGGTCTATGCTGTTGGGCTGGGCAGGGGATGATTTAGTTAGGGAATGGTATTTAGGTTTAGACTATTTATCAAGTAGTCAATAAATTAGAATTTTAGTCAATATTATTAGAATTTTAATTAAATTGAAAATCAATTGGCCAATTGCATTGTAATTATGGTCGATCTGATTTTAGTTACAGTCAAATTTAATAAATGATTAAATTAAATCGCAATAGATTTTGAATAATTTATTTTAAAAATATATTTAAATCGAGATTACTCATTCGAGCTAATTTTTAGGAGAGTTCTCGATTTAAATAGGATTTTGAAAGTAATAAAAATTTTACAATCTCGTATATGTGAATACAAAAATGTATAATTGTCACTTAAATGATAAAATTATCCCAAGTAAATATTTTAGAAAGTTTTTATTCAGATGAAAATAAATTATTTAATTTTATTTGAAACCGAAGAAATTCAAAATCAAACCTAGTTGTGGAGGGTAAAAATTAGGCGTCAACAATTAGCACGAGAATTATTCAACAATTCACCTATACATAAAACAATATTTGCATAATGAAATGTTGTGACGGAGAAAATTCAGTTGACCCCTTTGACTTACTAAGGCCCCATTTGAGAAAATATTCATGTTTTGGATTTTTTTTTTTACTTTATCAAAAAATGATGTTTGAAAAAGCGGAAAAGGGTCTAATATATCCTTCAACTATTAAAAATGGTACATAAATATCATTCTTCCATCTTTAGGCTCAAAAATACATTTTCATCCATCTATTTGGCTAAAAAATACCCTTAATGTATTAGAAATGACTCAAAAATACTCTTTTTCATCTATTGGTTCAAAAATGCCCCTCCATCCACCTATTTGGATAAAAAATGCCCTTAACAATAAATTTAAGTGTAAAAATATTTCCTCATTTTAACAAATTCTGATATAGAATATAATTTTTTTTAAAGCTGTGGACTTGCAAACACATTATTTTCTAAAAAATATTTTTGCGTAAAACGTAAGAATTTCTGACGTTTTAAAAAAAATTGTAAAACATAAGAATTTCTTATGATTTAGAGAAAAAATTTTACTGTTGATTTCTATTAAAGAATTTTTAATAAAAAAGGGTAAATATAATAATTTATTACGTTTAGCCTATTTAATAACTAGTTATAGGGTGATTTATTTTGATCAATTTATTCATATCTTGATTTATTTTGGTTTTGAGTTCAAAGTCCTGTGAAATACTATATTCTTGTGGTTTCAATTAGGATTAAATATCCTACGCATATGCTCACATCGTTTTTTCCTACATAATTTTAAAATGAAAAATATTAGACGTTTCGAAAAAAAAACTAAAAATTCTCGCTATATAGTGCAAAAACAAGCACTAATAGCAATACTTAATTTTCCCACCCTTATAATTAACATGACGTTGTTTCCTCATAATATTTCACTTTCATACCTTGTAATAAAACAACAATTTATTTATCAGAGGATTAAACCACATGAATATAATATTTTCCAGTTCGATTTTGAACTCGAAACCAAAATAAGTCAAGATATGAATAAATTGATCAAAATAAATCATCCCTATAATTAGTTATTAAAATAGGCTAAACATAATAAATTATTATGTTTACCCTTTTTGATTAACGATTCTTTAATGGAAATCTACAGTAAAAATTTTCTCTAAATCATAAGAAATTCTTATGTTTTACAAAAAAATTTTAAAACATCAGAAAATTCTTATATTTTATGCAATAAAAGCTTTTTAGAAAATAATGTGTTTTCAAGCTCACAGCTTTAAAAAAATTATATATTTGTTAAAAGGAGGAGACATTTTTTGATTTAAATTTAATGTTAACGGCATTTTTGATCCAAATAGGTGGATGGAGGAGTATTTTTGAACCAATAGATGAAGAAGGGCATTTTTAAGCCATTTCTAATACATTAAGGGTATTTTTGAGCCAAATAGATGGATGGAAGAGTATTTTTGAGCCTAAAGGTGGAAAGAGGGTATTTGTGTACCATTTTTAATAGTTGAAGGGTATATTAAAGTCTTTTCCGTTGAAAAAGTAAAACAAGTCTAACCTTTTTCACTTTTTCCAACTCCAACTTCACGTTTACATTAAAAAGTCTTTTCAAAAGTTTTAAAAAAAAATTCAAAAAGATATTGTCAAACACAACTCCAACTCCAACTTCAATTTTAATATTGTTTTTATTATTTTCATGGTCATATGTTTATTAAGCTGTGGCAGATGCAAAATTTACATTGACGAGTTCATAAAAAGGTAAGTATATTAGTAGTGCTAGCAAATGAGTGAATCAGATCAAATATGAGGGGGTCAGACCAAATATAAGATGCTAGAAAAAATTCAACTCTACCTCACTATGAACAACAAATCGAAGAAGTTAACTGATCATACTACGATTTTTATTTCTTAGTTGCTCTAAAATATCATAAATATCTAAATTTATATGGAAACCTCTCTCTCAATAGGACTTCCTTTCACTAGATAATCTTTAGCAAGAAAAATAACGCAAACAAATATTTTAGGAGCTCCTAAAGTTCTTTGATAATCCTTTAATATATCAATCAAGTCACTAATCAAGGAATAATTTATCATCAATTACACATTTACATTTGAAAGAAAATACATGTTTGACTTTGTTAACAAGCTCTAAGTTGAAAATTCAAGTGGTCAATCAATGGAGCTACTAAATTTCCAAGAGCATAAGAGAAAAAAAATATATATGTTTTTTTGAAAAAATGTTGTTGATTTTGAAATTGGGAATTTAACCCAAATGTCAATTTCCAATCTGTAATGGTTTTTAAGGGAAAGACGGGAGAAAGAATAGAATGAGATATATGTTTCAATTTATTAAGATAAAAAAAACTTCAATACCTAAGCTAAAAAGTAGGGCAATATGTAGTGGCTCGCAAGTTCAAACTTGCAGCTGCTAGCTCAACCATGAAATCTCCCTTGCCACTGGCTAAACATTTCACTTGTTATTGAGGAAGTTCATTCTTATATATATTTATATAAAATGAAAAATTCTCCTAATATATACGTTTAAATTTTCAGCGAATGGCCTCCTAAGCTCCAACACTTAGATCCGCCCCAACTAAGCTCCATTATTCATTGAAATTTTGGAAGATAAAGGGTGTGTTTGATATGATGAAAAATGTTTTCTAGAAAACATTTTCTCATTTGCCCATGTTTGGTTATAAATTTTTTTTGAGAGAATATTTTTCTTGATGACTTATTTTTCTTCATTTGTTGGAAAATGACTTCCCTGATAAACCAAGGGAAGTCATTTTCCAGATAAAACTAAGAGCTGCTTATACGCTTACCCCATCCCTTCCTCCACTTCTCTTCTCCACCCCCAACAAGATCGAAGTCACACGCATAAGAGATCATCATCGTCTCCAATTTCAGGGTTTTCTCCCGTCTCTCTCTTCTTTCCATTTCAAGAATTTCAAAGTTATGTCTATAACTAATTTATTTTATGGTGCTTGGTCAAAAATTTCTTTAATTTTTTCTCTTTTGCTTGTTTGGGTTTCTGATTTGAGGCCAACTTTGTTCAAAAATTGAAAATTGAATTTTTTATTTGAGTTTAATTTTGCTCAAAAATTGAAATGTGGATTTAACTTATCTATGAAAATTGATAGATTCTTGTGAGTAAGTTGAGCGAGACTTGTGAGTATTTCCAATAACAATATTGTTTCCCAAATGACCGACCTCATGGATTGTAAAGACTAAGAAATGACATTAGAATCTAGATCTTTGTTGTGGTTATTAAACCAAGGTGTAAAAATCGAAAGGGATAGCCAGTTTAATAATTTTATATTTCAAATAAGATATATTTAGCAACTACAAAATTAAGACGAGAAATATCAACAAAGAATTTACTTCATATACAATGATATTATGCATTGCTGAAAAATTAAAAAATAATCAGCAACTTTCATGGTCAACTAGCGATAAAGATCTAAGAGTGCATTCCTTATGTTGCACCAGAAAATTTGAGATGCTAATCTGGTATTTTGTATAAGATGAGATAAAAATGTTGTGAGAACCTCGACAGCAGAATTGCCATTGAAGTTGTAAGTGCTATTACTAACAAATAATATGTTTGAGCTTGAATTCCCTGAAAGATTGAATGAGTGTAAAACGGTCAGTCCACAACGATATGTGACATAAAATATATAGTACACAACAGAATAGAACATGAAATGCAGACATCTGCCATGATTGTTTCATATTCTTTGTTAACTTGGCTAGTTATGAAAGGATGTCTTAACAAGAATAAGCTATCTACTAAGATGCAATCTAAGTTGCTCGGACTCTTCAAAAATATTTTCTCACTCGTGTTGGATCCTTAAAAAATACACTAGTTTTGGAGGATCCGACACGCACCCATAGACATATTTAAAGAGTCCGAGTAACTTAGGATGCAATAATGTCTTAACAAGAATATGTTTGTATATTACTTTGTTTAACTAATTGATTGATATGTTAGGTGTGAAATCAAGAAGTAGTGTTTCTTTTTCAATACCAAAGATATTGATATACTTTAATTAACCAAATGACTTGTCTATTGTTTGATCCCAATTCAACTTTCTGCTCAGTGTTTATGAAATTTGTGATTGGTTGAAACTTAGATTGTGAATATCTTGATAATCCAATGTATATGTGCATGCTAGTTGGGGTTTCTAATGTGTTTATTAGGTGTATCATGCGTATCCTATAACATATGGAAGTGTTTATATTATATTGGGAGGAGGTTGTTCTCATTATATCATGCCATTTCTTTATTATTATGCAAATATTGTTATTGTTGAAAAGGCTCGGGATGGATTAAGCACTGGTATGAATGGGAGGATAGTTTTAAAAATAAACCTATGAGGGTTGTGTCAACAATCTATGCAAAAAGTTAGTAAAGAATGGGTATAGGACTTTTTGTGAAGATAGAATGACCAACTTTTTACAAAAAAGTCTATGTCGACTTCGCCTTGTTCATTCATTAAAAGTGATTATGATTTCTTGATTGATGCTGAGTGCACCCTGTTTTGTAAGTTTGTGATGCCCATGTTCAATATTTTACATTTTCCTCCATGCTTAGGGATTGAAATGGTATGTCAAGCGTTTTAGAATAGATGAAGTGGAGATGTAGCAGATGAGATCCTAAATGAGATCCCATCAAATTCACCTTCCGGTTTTTAAACTAAACCTGTGAGGGTTGTGTCAAATAATATTTGCTAAAAAGTTAGTAAAGAATGGGTATAGGACAAGAACGGGTATAGGAATTCTTGGCCAATCATTAAGAAAATAAATTTTTAATTCCTACTATAGCATTAGATACAATGGTTTGTGAATTCTTAGAATTCTTAGTTCTAAGAATTCTTAGAACTAAAATTTTTAGTTCCTACTATAGAATTAGATCCAATGGGTATTGTACTTGTATTTATATTATATTAACCTATTAGAACCAAATAAAATTAACATCAAAATTTTTCTAATCCTTGTATTATAGGCACATCCCAATAATGACAAGTTCATCAACAAAAAAATTGAAATGTTTGACGAAATGTCTCTTGTGTGTGGAAATGATCGGGTTAGGGGAGATTGTGCTAAATCATTTGAAGACATAGATTTTGATAGTTTTTCTGAGAAAGATAATGATAATGACCTTGAAGGACCATCTATCGAAAAGGATGTGCAAGTAACCAAAACTTCTTAAATCAAGGCAAGTCGCAAAAGAAAACGTTCTTTTGAGGTGCAAGATGTCGTAGGTGATATATCAATAAAGTTTGGAGAAGTGGCAATGACAATTGGTAGAATGGTTGATAGTCGTCTAAATGTGACAAAGTTGTATGAAGAAGTTATGGCAATGGAAGGTTATAATAAGGAGTTCCTCGGTGATGCTTTTGATTATTTGGTGCAAAGATACTTTAGCTAAGGCATTCTTGGTCAAAAATCAAAATCTTCATAAGGTGTGGTTGGAACGATTCAAGCAACAACAACAGTGACACCAATTGGTTGGTTTAGCTTCATAGGATTTGGAAGCAACTATTACTCACATGTTTTTTTTTTTTTTTTTTTATAATGTATTGTATATTTGCTTCCAAACTTCTCTCTTTTCTTTTGTTTTTAATAATATATCGTGTATTCGCTTTCAAACTTCTCTCTTTTGTGCATTTGTGGGAATTGATTAGGAAGCTTAAATTATGTAACTAATAGTTGCTTAAATTTTAGCGTATTGTAATATTTTGATACTCGATATTGATATTATTTGTTATGCTTAAATTAGTTCCGACAGATTGTTGAGTTGCCTGATATACTAGTTAACTATTTAGTAGTATTTTTCAAAAAATATTTTTTCCTCTCACCAATTAAACTACTAAAAATATTTTTTATTCACCAATCAAACACTAGAAAATATTTTTCGGATAATATTTTCCATCCACCAACCAAACATGAGAAAATAAGTATAAAATCAACTTATTTTCCATGAAAACATTTTCCTTGGAAAACATTTTCCATCGTACCAAACACACCCAAATAGTGTAATATGTAATGCTTTATGGGGAAAGTATTTTGCTTGGTTAACATGATAAATTTGTTATTTATACCCGATTTGCATCTAAACTTCTTTTACTCAATTATTATCAAACTATATGTGTTCCCACCTTATTAAGTTACTTGAATACTAAGTTACTTGACTATGGTAAATTGACATATCTTAATGAAAACATTGGGTGTCAAAAGTATTATTTCATTAGTTTCAATTTGTTTGTTGTATTTTCTTTTTTGATATGCTTAAAACGAATGTTTCTTTTCTCTTACAATTCTTTAATTTCAAACATATTTAGGACATTAAAATTAAATAATATTTTAATAAGTTTCACATATTTTTAGTTTAAAATCAAAATATTCAAAGGTCCATTTAAATTTTTCTAATTTTATGCTAAGTCAAAAACACATAAATAAATTAAAATTAGAGAATAAACGATTTATTGCTCGGCCACTACATTTGAAAATACGTAGCATAAGAATTGAAGAAAATCCTCACAAAATTAACAGTTTCAAACCAAAATAACACAAGAAAGGGATTATACAAGACACATGGTAGCAACTTGGCATAGGAATCGATGAAAAGCCTCGCAAAAGAATAGCTTTAGTCCAAAATAACACCAACAGAAAAGGACTACAATAATACACACTTGGGTGGATTGTTTGGTAGAAGAAATAAGAGATAACTAATCACTGAATTAATTTAAAGATGACCATATTATATGTTTAATTGGAACAAAATTTATGAAATAACTCATTCTGAGATTATAGTATTATTTTTAATCCTTCTCAAGAATCAGATAAGAGAGTTTATTTCCAACCAAACTAACTCACAGTAGATAAAGACTTGGGCGAGGGGATAGGGGCGGCACACTTGAAAGAATTATATACATTTTGTCATTACAAGTCAGTGTCCGTTGTGTTCCAAATAGAAGCAGAAAATAGGCGCCGGGACTTCCATCCTAAAACCAGCTTATTGGTCCCAATTTCCTCCACCCTATACCCATCATTGAATAGCCCCAACAGCAATTTTGCTTGACAATGATTTGCAAAGCTTATATTACTCTTACAGAACCCCACGGCACCCAACCACTCCCCCCATGAGTACCTTTCGTCCTCTTCCCGGACCCGGTAGATCCGGGCCAATGACCCAGTTATATGAGGCCTGAGGAATACCCGCTCCACCAAAGTCCGAGCTCGACTTTGCAACGGAAACCCGGCCTCAAGCGAATCATAGAGAGCCGAGTAGTGGTGCAAAGTGTCCATGAACCGACCCACGAACCCTTCTTCTTCTCCTATGGGTCTGATTTCCTCTTCAACTAGGGTCACGAGTCTCGGATTCAAGTTTTTTGATCCGGATAAGAAGGATGCAACTGAATCCGATGCTCGATAGCTAAAATGAGGCAGGTGCAACATGCAATTAATAATTAGAGCTTCTCCTCTAACTAACTTGAGATTTGTTGGCTTAAATGTTTCGTCTGAGTCTAATCTGCAGTGATGAAACGAAAATGGCTGACCGATGGATGCGGCGAACGCAGTTAGACGACGGCCAGTCTCTTGGACAGTCCCGAAAGACCGACGGCCGCTGCCACTCCTTGACAATGCTGTGATCCGGAGGTGGGGAGTTGGGGGGCCATCTTTTCTGGACACAAAGGCTTGCATTAAGGAGGCCCATTGGATCCCTTCCATAATATCGTAGTCCACAATATGGACTCTCCTATCATGGGCAACAGATTCCAAGATAGCTTGGTTTGCTGTAAAGTGCCCAAATTTGACAAAAGGAGACATATCCTGCAATAGCTGAAAAGCTGCCAACACATCTCCCTGATGCTGCTCGTCCTTGTAGTTAGGGGAAAACATGTGCTTAGCGTGCAAGGTTCCTGAAGCGGCGCCATCGAGCAATGCCTGCAAGGCGTCAGTGAAATGCGCAGCCAATCTCTCCATGTTGGTGGCGCCGTTTGGGGACGCCAATTCCTTGAGCCGAACCAATATCACTCGAGCCAACTCACGGCTTTTGTTCACGCCGCTTAACGCCTCCGCCGCCGCCATGAGGAGATGCACAAGCTTCAGCCCGTTGATATCTGCCGATTGATTGTTATTAGAGTCTTCCAAATAATCTTCCTCTATCAGCCCTGCAGAATCCTCCGAGGATATAGATTTCCAAAAGTAATTGACAGATGGGTGGAAATTCACATTTACCCCTCCTGTTGAATTGTGCCCCTGGATCATGGATTCAATTAGATCTTGGAAATTATCGCCACCAGAAAATGCACCCCAATCTAAAACAGGCGACCAGTCATTCCATGTACAACCATGATCATGATCATTTTCTGAAGAGGAGGTAGTTGTTGTAGCGGTAGTGGTAGTGGTGGTAGTGCTTAGGCTACCATAATAATCAAAATCTGGGATGGTTTCATCAACCATCATCGCCATAGCTAAGAATAACAAACGCCTTGCACTTCTGGTTGTTCTTAAGCCCAAGATGTGTGTGGATTTATAAACAGGAAAGGAAAGAAGGAGCTGAAACAAGAGACAGTGTTAGGGAGCTGATTGAGATTAATTAAAGCATTAATTAAACAGGGATCAGTACTCTAATAAATAGAGTCGTAATGATAGGGCTCCTTGTTCTATAGTTTGTTCTCGTTTAAATTATAGTTCCTCCACCTCAAATTACCATTCCAAATTTTCTAATTTTACTTATTTTGAATTTTTTTTTTTCATGTTTTACTCTTTGTATTAATTATTTTTTTTTAAATTAAAATGTAAAAATTATTTGACAGGGGCACTATGATAAATTAATCATGTTACTAATTATTTTTTTTAATTAATGTAACATCTCAATTTGGAACGAATAATTTAGTACGAAGGAAATAATATAAAAGGGTGTCATCACAGTTGATTAATCATGCATTGGTTAATTTACTCTTTTGCCCTAGATATTTTATTAATTTAAAATTTTTGCCCCAATGGTTTTTGTTTATCAATATGGTCCTCTATCAACTAGAACCTCGGAAGTTTTGAGTTATATCACTCACTTTCAGATTGCAAGAACCTTATAAAAGTGGTGGTATATTTTATTTAATGTGTGAGGTTTCCGACAAACAAAGAGCATTATTTTGTGCGTCACTTTATTCAAGAAGTATGTGCCATCCATGTCATGTTGTATATTTTAGACAAAGATCTGATGAAGAAGTCTCCATGGACCAAAATATATGCAAAGAGTTAGTCACTTCAAATTTGTTTCGTGGTCGAGTGTAAGAAAGTTAGAAATACATCCACTTACCCGATACATTTCATTGGACATCCAAAAAACGGAACTATCTGTATGAGATGAAATTTGGATTTAGCAAGTGGGGGAATCGAAATCCGATACACGAAAGTATATTGATCAGATCAGAACGTATAAACGATAGCATCTCTTCTAAGGACCCGTGAACATCCTAGAATCACTATCCAGGTATGTCTTGGATCGATGTTGCCTTGGCACAATCAGAACTACTATACATACGGCGACCAATGATACCAATCCCATAAAAACTTGTCCTTGGTCACAACTTGTAGACCTATTGATATCAATCCCTTTGAACCATTTCCTAGGTTACAGTCTCACTTTCCATGCAAGAACACACCCACAATGGCTCCTAGCATGATAACAATCAGCTTTGAGCCCAACACCGAATCTCAGCCTCATGATGATACTCAAGTTCTATTAAATAGACTTTTCAATCTATTGTGTAGTTTTTCTATATTATAGCATAGGCCTAGCTTTTTGGCCTATAAATAAGCCCTCACAAAAGGGGAAAGCACCAAGGATCCTCATTGGTAAAAGTAAAAATACCATTGTTGAGTTCTTGTAATCAAAGGCACTCAATCCTCTTCTTGTTCTTATTTTCTTAACTTAATTTATGCAAACTCACTTTCTTATATTCGCTCATTACTATATAAATTTAGCCAAAAGGAGTTTGATCCATCATAATTTACTTGTCCGAGGTAACAATTTTTTTGGCAAATAATTTTACGACATTTGTGAGAATAAACAACTGTAATATTATTTTGATCTATTGCTCTAACTATTTCTAGGTCATCGAAGTTTATCTATTAATGAATCACTACCATTTTTGGAATTCAACATGACAGTCCATTTATTGGTGATTGACGCAACGTTCCTCTGTCCTCAAATTTGCCAAATCCATTGAGACTTTTGGGCTTGGGGAATGAAGACAAATGTGCATGTGAAATAATTCATATGAAGGTGCAATGGAAAAGATAATATTATTCCAGAGGTACATCTAGAATAAAGAAGACAAAATGCCAGCTGGAAAGATAAGATAAGGAGCAATAATGGAGCAGATACGACAAAATCAACGGAGACAAGATACTGTACAAAGTCTGAATTATTGTATATTATTGTACAAAAAAGTCTTGATTGAATAGTATATTAATTAATTTGTTAGACTTTTACGTAGAAAAGATAGGCATGTAAGCCACTTTTGTTGACTTTTTCTTTCTTTAGTTTTAGAAATTAGAAACATGTGATTGTAAGAATTACTTTTTCGTTCTATATATAACAAAGGCAGAAGGTATTGCAAAGGCAAGCCTTCATAGGGTTTAAGTTGACCATGACAGCCTCAACACTGATTGAAGTGGGAGGCTATCTCTAAAAAACGTCTAAAAAATTAGGCTTGAATTGGAAGGGGCCTCACAGAAGAAGAAATATCAGCTTTAGGATGAAAATGACATAGAGCTACCAGATGATTGAAATAATTACCACTTGAAGTGATATTATTGTCAAAGAATATGTATGCTAATCTGGAGTTAATTCCTTATATTATTATTGAACTATTGATAATATCCCATAAAAGTTATTTTTTTTATGATAAAAATATCACTAAACTATTACTTTATGTCTCATATTGTCATCCTAACATTTTAACCTAATAAAATCATTTAATTAAGTTTAAATTTAATGAAAATTCATTAGATTATACCATCCCAAGTACATAACGAAAAATGGGTCTAATATAAAAAGTAATAAAATCCACCAAAATGAAATATACATTTTTAAATAAACAAAAATTAGACATATTGAGATGTTTTTTAAAAAAAAATACTTGAAATTTTATAGGACCATTTAAAAGAAAAGTATACTCTCTCCATTTTATATTATTTATAGACTTTTCTTTTTACATGTTTCACTTATGGAGTCTGAATTTAAAGTTTATGAATTCTGAATTTTTTATTAATATGTATGCATTCAATTTTTTTTTAAAATAAATATAAAAAATTTAAAAACATATACATTAAATTATCTTAATTTACATTTTGCTTTTGTTCATTTATTTAAGAACAAGGAGAGTATTAACTAATCTTTTTGTCCCATATATTCTAAGTTACTTATCGATTTATAGGATTAAAATTAAATTATTATTCATCGTTATATTAATTCATTTGAAAGTATAATATAATAAAGTTTCCAAAAAAATTCTTATATTATTAATTTTGGTATTTATGAAGACACTAATAGAATGTATTAAAAAATTACAAGGTAAATTAGTAAATTATCTTTCTTATTTATAATTTTTAATGGGACGTGTAGAGAAAGGTGAATAAATAATATGAAAATGGAGAGAGTGACTCCTTAAAAATTTTAAAAAATGGGTGCTATAAAATCTCATATTTTTTAAAATTTTTAAAATTATTTTCACCGTGTATAATTTGTCTTTATTTAAAATCTATTTTATTTTGGTAAATTTTATTGTTTTTATAATAAAATTTGCTTATTGCCTTTGTACTAAAATCATTTTTTTGTTATATATTGAGTTGTATATTTCAATGAAAGTGTCATTAAAATTGAATTTAAAATGTCACTTAAGAAAATTAAGTGAGTTTAGAAGCTTAATATGTTAGAATGATAATATAAGATATAAAGTAATAGTTCAATGACATTTTTGTCATAAAAAATACAAAAATGACTTTTGTGAGATATTATCAATAGTTCAATGGCAATATGAGGAATTAACTCGACTAATCTGTAAAAATTGATTTCATCATTGCTGAAATATTTTTGGAAAAGGCATATGATTCTTATTCGTTACAAGTTTTAAGATTATTTTTCTAGTATGGGAGTGCATTTGATATGTAATAAGATCATATAATACCCCTTGCTCAAAGTTAAGTTGAAAGTATCCTTGTTGATTTAGATTCAGGCTAATTTTAAGATAAAGTCAACTTCAAATGATAACTATTCCTAGAATATAAGGATTTACGGATTCTAGTACTTACCAAATTAAATATAGCTGAGTTTCCTTTACAATGCAATTGACCGTTTATCAACCCGCTTTCAGAGTAAAAAGTTATGATTATTTTACTGAAGATTGTCCGTGCTAAAAAAGTTGAGGTCGTTGTAGTGGGCTGAGGTCTCTATAGTGATGCCATGTGACTATAGTGATGTAACAACATATTATATTTTAGCAGGTTTCAGCCCTCAAATCCTAAAATTTAATTCTTAAAATCTAGAGGTGTGATTTTCTCTTTTTATGGGTGAAAATTCTTCGTTGAGGTAAGTTTGTTCCATCATCTTCTTTATTTTTCAATCCTTTAACATCCTAGAATCATCAGAACAACTATTAATAGTAAAATTCTTGGGGATTTGAATCCTAAGTTCATATTATTTTCGGAAAAATCTGTGGGTTAGGTTAATATAACCTAGAATCACTTTTAAATTGTTAATTAACAGGCCCTAACATGAATTAGTGATTCTAAAATATTTATATTTTTAGTTGCAAACCTTGAATTAAATAAAGGCGAAATCTTTAGCCTAAAAACTCCATTAATGGAGTTGGGTTGAGCTTGAAGGAACTATTTTGATGACCAATTGACCCTTGGGTAATGTTGTAGACCATAAATGAGGGTAAAATTAGTGGGTTTTAATTTTTAAGGTTTTTGTTTCAAGAGTAGTTCATTAATTACTCTTTTAATTGCTATTATTAGATAATTTAGCCTTCATAAATGTGAAAAAAGAAAGATCACCCATCGCGTACCTTACTTGCTACAACAGCTTGGCGTCCAGGTAGGCTAAGGTTTATGAGTAGTAGAATATGGTTAGTAATTGTATCCATGTATATTTGATAGGAGAAATTATGCTCCGGCCTGTGGGCATGAAGTTTGGATAAGTAAAATATGAATTTAATATAATAACGATCTAATTGTGTGTTGACATATGTAAGAATTCTTGATGGATATTTTGTGTTTTGTATGACTCTATGATAGATTGTAATTTTAATTATGTGAATATAAATCACAATGAGATAGTATAAGCTCATAATCTAGTTATTTAGCCTAATTACCATAAGAGGGTGAACTTGTTATTATGTGTAGTTGGAATGCAGGATAATCTTACTTAAGGTTAGTGATGATGACTTATTATGGTATAAGGAGGCATTAACTTGAGGGACTAAGGTTAAGTTAGGATAAGGGTTAGGAAGTAAAAAGTATAAAGGTGTCTGACTAAAGCTAGATTGTAAGTTAAATAATTGGATATAGAGCATGTCTTTAACCTGGTAATGAATTGAATGTGCGAGTTGCTAGATAATAAAAAATCCTTAGTTTTGGTATAAATAAGAGGGATTGGATTTATAAATAAATAATTAGATTTTAGACTCCATTCGGTTGAACGTGCGCTCTTAATTGACTATTTGAAGTTAATGAATATGGCTTGAATTCTTACTTGTATAAGTTGGGATTGGTCTTCGGCCATGCTATAATTGATGAAACTAATGATTCATATCTACTTGTGATTTAGGGTGTTAAGTATGATTGTTGTTTCTATGAATTGAATTTGAGTTAACCAAGTATATATTTGGGTGATTGTCTATTGTTGTAGTGAATACTTACAGAATGTAATTGTTAAATAATATCCTAAGTTAATCATATATAATGAGGTTATATTAAGGGCTTGTTGACTTGTTGACAGTATAAGTATGATTACTTATTCTCATGGTAGTTGTGATTGTTGTGATATTGAGTATTATTATAGGATGTTGTGATATTTAGACATCTTTAAGGGATTAATTGATATGATTCATTGGTAGACTCAGGTACCATATTGGTACAATATATAGAAAAGAGCTCGTCCTCTGCAGGTCATGTCTGGTGAACAAAATTATGATGTTGTTTGGTGTGTTTGAGATTTTTGTGCTGCTAAGTTACTGGTCATATATTTTGAAATTCTTGTTGTTAGAGTTATGTTTAGTTGACTTTGATATGGCTAGAGGCATGGCCTGTTGACTTAAATATTATTAGAGTTAGGATAGTTGACTTAGTCATAGTTTGACTTGCTTTATTGTCTCTTGACAGAAGTTGTAGAGTTACTTGAAAAGTCTAAGTGTCATAAACTTGTGGTATTTATCATAATATGTGTTCATAGTTGTATATATTAAAGGTGATGAATGATTAACAGAAATAAGAATGGAAATGCTCTTAGTTAAAACATGGGATAAAGACAACATAAGTGGATTACAATATTATGAAATAAATTCTTAAATAAGTTGTCATATTTTCTTTTTGTAATATGAAAAATACCTGTACTTTGCCTAAATTCGCAGTTGCACATACTGAATTTTGTGGGGGGTTCTATTACCTTCCTAGACTTTTTTTCCGTATTTAAATGACATATATCTGCCCACTTGGAACATTGCATGTAATTCACGCTCATTGAGCGCGTGAGAGTGTTAAAAAATAGTTATAAACCTTTTTTTGGTCACATAACCCCTCAATTTTCTTTATTTTACATATAAATCTTTCTTCTACTTTTCTCCCAATTTCGTCTCCATTGTTGAAGGTAAGATTTTTTTGTTAAAAATTTTGATATCTTTCTTGGTTTACTTTGTTTGTTTAAAATTTCTTCTCACTAATTTTTAATTTCTATTTTTTAATTTTTAAAATTAGGATTAGCCATGAATGCTATACTTCTTTTGACAGAATATATGAATGTGCTAATTTGTGGACCTTGTGCCATCAGTGCAGATTCTGCAGATGATAAGCCGAAAAAGTTTCCTATAGCAAATCAATTGTGTAAAAAGGCTGGATCATAATTACGTACACCCAACTGATTAAAATAAAATTTAATCAATTGCATGAAAATAGTCCGTTACTCAAAACAAGATGAACAAGCATCTGTTATTTGAAAGACAATAACATCAAATTATTACAAAAGTATGAACTAAAGAAAAGCCAAATTTCAAGAATTAAGAATCAATATTTTGGTGAAAAGATGATTAAAAAAATAAGAATGGAGAAGAAAGTAAATAAAAATTAATTTTAAATAAAAAATACACTTGTAAATATGAGATTGGCACCTGTATTACACTTTCTACTCCAAAAAATGGGCATAGCATTTTGGGAGGGGGGGAGGGAATTAATTCCACTTTAAAATAATTTCAGGGGGTAAAAGGACCCCCTGCAAAGTTCAGTATGCGCAACTGTAAATTTAGGCAAAGTACAGGTATTTTTCAAACTATTATCCCTAATTTCTATATTGTGTTTATGTGATCTAACCCTGATCGGTCGATGATACCTACCATTACATATTGTTTGTACTATAACTACTCCTGATATATTTTTTTTGGGGTATAGTATTTTACAGAAATCAGTGTTGGTTTCATGATTAATGCGAATAGTGATCCTCTAACAACTTCTTCTTACCTCACTCGTGGTGAAAGTTGTGTTTAGTTGTATTCTCTTGCTTAGAAGATCTTGTACCTATTTTGACTAGATCCTAGGGAAGCTTCTCTTTTCCGCATTTACGTAGTTGTAAAATCTTTTGTAATAAGAATGACTTATAGATTTTTATAAAGACTTCTGCTCATCTTCTTAAAGGGTGGTAAGGATTTCTCCTTCTAGTTGGATTAGAGTAGGTACCTAATAATTTGGTAAATTGAATCATGAAAATTTAGTATCAAATCCTAGTTATCATACTTCTTGTATAAGAAAAAATGTTTAGCAGAGTCCTGTGGTTTGGTGTGTTGACATCTACATCTAATTTTTTTGAAGCTATGAGGCATTGTAAGAAATTATTGCACTTCTTTCTTCACCCTGATGTGGTTGCTCAGTTGTTGTATGGATTGAGTTCATTTGGTATCTCTTGATTGCAATTTATTTCTCAACTAGTAATATGAGTGTCACTTTACTCCACTTAGAAGGATACAAGTAATGAAAATTACAACCCAAAAGGTTCTGATTGGTATCTAACCGTAAGGATTGTGTAATATAACATGTTAAATAATCAACTCAGGTACATTAGAGGTTATGTTAATAATATATGAAGAATGATTTATTGATTTTGGAATTCTCTAAATTCATGTATTTCTGATTTGTAGTTGATTGATTAATTTTCAATCAGAGATAGGTGAATGTTGCAAGTTGCCATGTGTTGTGTGGTGTATGATAGAATTTGATTGTGATTGTTACTTGTCCTGTTCGTACTAATATAAAGGTTTAAATTTATTCATAAAGTTAATATTTTGGTGATTATATAAATCTTACTTGGTAAAATTATTATAAATGTTATGAATTGTGAAAGGTCAAAACTTACTTATGTGTTAATGATTAGAAAAATTCTTGTAATGTGAAGTGGAAAGTGGTATCCTAAATGTTGGGCATGGTCTTAGCATTGTTAAAATGGTAAGTTTAAATTGTATATACTTGTGGAAACTCTTGTTTTAAGTGGATGGTATATGAATACGTACTATAGAAAAAGGGTAATTGTTGATTGATAGAGAAAATTGCGGTAATAAAATTTCACGGTAATTCATGATTGTGACTTAAGAAAAGATTATTTTAGCGTTAAATTTATGATAACTTAAAGGTTCAATTGATAACTGAATTTTTAGTTAAGTAAATGAAAGGGTGAATATGGTAGCCCTTGACGTAAAAGTTAATTGTTTGATATGGTGATATTGTTGATTGCAGTAACATTTATATTTGAACATCAGACTTCTTCTAACTTAGTAGTTTTTATAGTTGATTGAGTAATTATTTGCATTTTGATGATAATATGTAGTTGATGAGGAAATCGTGATATTATGGTGGAACTAAGTTTTCTAATGTTTTTGAAATTATGGATATCTATTGTTAGAAATTATCACCTATGTATTGATTATTAGAATGACTTGTCATTAGTTTTTTATTGGTTTACATTACTCATATGGTTATTATATGACAATAATTATTGATTAATAGTATTCCTTGGGAATGATATAATTGAATTGCTAGGGTCCTTACAATGAGATAGCTTGATTATGATTAATGATCCTTAGTTGTAGGGTCGGATGAGGGAATGAAGTTATTACATGTGTTCTTGAATACTTATGTCCGCCCCATTGATCATGATAATACTTGGTTGTTATTTCTCCTGATTGATTGAGGTATGTTGCATCAATAACTTGACTAGTTGTAAGCTGAATGTGAGGTTAAATAAGTATAGCTTATCCTTGGGTGATAATTAAAAACTTAGTTGGCTATAAATAATTAATTGTTGAGGGTTGAATAGACTAATGTAAGTGGTGGTGGAGAATCTAAGTATTAATGAAACCTATAGTGGTGTGTTGGTTAGTGGTTGTACTCTAGATGATATATTCTTATGTGTTTATCATGGGACGACAAAAAAGGGCCATAAGGTAGATGTCTGGTGTGCTATGAATTTATAGCACTTTTGACGCTTAAAACTATGAAAATATGCATGATTCTTAGGTTGTTTTGTTAGATATGATGTGTTTTGGGTATGTTTTGCAGGAAATTAGATTTTGGATGCTAAGTTCAAGAAAAAGATGAAAAATAAGATTTTTGGCTACATATTTGAGCATTTTTGGGCGTATATGGAACTTACTGAGCATATGTGACCAAAGCATGTACCAGAACTTGAAGTCCAGAGGTTTGGTTGCAGGAATTTGAAGACTCTGTCACTTACCTGGGTCCACTTGCAAACTGTAAGTACTACTTGCTGACCGTAAGTAGCTAAGGTAAATGCCAGAATCCCAGATCCAGAGAGTGGAAAGCTGTAGAAAAATTTTCTAGCATTTATCTGGGTCCACTTGCGGATCGTAAGTATTACTTGCGGACCATAAGTGGTCCGAGTAAGTGGCCACCGACTCTGTTTTTCCTTTTTTGCCTGGGATTTAATTCTTAGGGTTTCCTCATGTACTATAAATACCCTTTATGTGTTTTTTAGTTAAGGTTATGCACTTTGATATTATTTTTAAAACTATAACATATTGTGATATTTGGAATTCTTGTATTGGAGATTTTGGTTGATAATTTAGTTTTCGACTTGGGGTTTTAATCATTGATTATTGTTATACTACTTTAATCTTTTTAATTATGAAATCCATGGGTTGTTTTACAAGCATGAGTGGCTAAAACCTTTATCTAGGGTTGTGGAAACCCTAGTAGATTGATGAAGTATGTGAAGTGTGAAGCTGTTCTGAACTAGTACCCATGCAAGTATTGTATTATCTTCAGTTTAATCACTGTCTTAGCGATTGCAAATAATAGGATACTACCTAGATATTCTTATTCACTCCAAAAAGGGAATATGGACTAGGAAAAGATAATGACAACAATAATTTGGAGTTAATTGCCGAATCAAGCTTACCAGTATTATCTTCTTAAGACAATTAGTTTCATCTAACAAATTAAGACCCATAAGGTGATAGTAAACTGGGATCTAGGATAAGGGTTAGTAGAGCGACACTCTGAGACTCTAAAGGTAAAGGGTGAAATCTGTCAATGAGACCACAAGTTAGTTTATAGTACATAACTTATCATATTCTACATGCAAGGGGTTGGTTCAATTGAGCACAATAAGCCTATGGATTCGAGATTCCAGGGAGAACACAATCTTTGTGTTCATCTCCCATTGATTTAAACCAAATACATCAATCAGTTACTTACAGTTGCTCGTGACTACCAAAACACCCCATTGCTTTCTGTACTTGCTTATTGATTCCAACAAAAGAGAGATATGATACCTGTAGTCCATGTGGGTAATACCCCAACATGAGTTGGGTTATTATACTGACTATGACCGGTTTATCCTTAATTTGGAGGTGTAGCTTGATCATGGATCAAAATTTTGGTGACGTTGTTGGGGACTACATTGTTGAGTAGAATAAAGTTGCGAAAGTTTATGGGTTTTCATTGTTGTTATCAGTTAGGTGTACGCCATTGTATGCCTAACATCAGGAGTCAAAGCAATCCCTTACTTTTGATTTATTCAAAGTTGGAGATAATACTACACACACCATGTAGGATGACTAAAGCAGTGTGTAATGGTGTTCCAGCAGAGATTCGAGACCCCTATAATGTACCTCCTCCTCCAGATAACCCATAGAATGATGCAAAATAATTGTTAGCAGATGCTAAAAACCAGAGGAGACAAAAGAAGTCACGATAGCTAGCTCAACAGCTAGGGCTATCTTGGCAGAGATAAGATGGAGATAGCAAAGCAAACCTCGACAAAGATAGAGATAGACAGGATAGAGTTTAAATATTGACATCTTATCAGTATTTACTGCCCTACGAGGATGAGAAAGATATGACCCTATATTGAACTTACAAAGACAGGGACCATTATTCCACCTGCCCTACATCCAAATGTGAAATTTGATATAACTAGTGCTACGATCCAGCTGCTGAACCTATGAGGTATATTCACGAGCTTACCAACAGATGATGAAAATTTTTACCTTACTAATTTCATAGGGATCTGCACTTTCTATACAATTTTGGGGGTAGACCAGAAGGCTTTGAGGTTGAGGCTATTCCCATTCTCGTTATCTGGAGAAGCTTCACTATAGTTAGGGGAACTTCCTTATGGCTCAATAACCACTTGGAATGAGTTACACAGACAGTTGTTGGATTAATTTTTTTCTCAATCTAGGATATTGCAGTTGAAGGATGACATTTATAACTTCAAAAAGTTGCCTTCAGAATCTACGTATGAGGTTAGTTTTGATTTACGAAGAAGTGGAGTATGGTTCTAGGTCATTGGATTTTAGGACAAACTTGATGAAAATATTCTACAGAGCCCTAATGATTAGTTCAAGAGCAATGGCAGTACCATCACCGGAGGTGCATTTATGAGACTACACAGGGAGGTATCTTCAGATATCTTAGACTAGATCTATACAAAAAATCGAGGATGGCATACTCGAGATGCTGAAAGAGTTACTAGCACTTATGCCATTAGGGCATCTAGTGAACATAAACCGATTGAGGATATAGTATCACAAGACTTAGGATAGTTCAGAATGAACATTAGGTTTCTTACTAAGCAGTTTGCAACAATGAATTTTGAAAAGGTAAATGCAGTAGGAGCATAGGGTTCGACTTCTTAAGTTTATGAGTCTGATTTAGAGGAGGAATCCAAGTATTTTTATTATGAGTTGGGTATATCAGGTTTATGAAAAAGTTAGTAAACAAGAAGTGAACTGCAAGTTTTGAGGATGTGGATGAACTGCACCATTATAGTGTAGCTACTTCTAGATCTTTAGCTCAGAAAAAGGGTGATCCAGGTACATTCATAGTTCCATGTAGAATTGGGACCTCTCGATTTGCTAGGGCTGTTTGTGACATAGGGGTCATCATAACTTTGATGTAACTAGCCATATTCAGAAAATTGGGTTTGAGTCTTCCTGATCCACTACCATGCAGCTATTAATGGTTGATCACACTATCAGAAGCCCTTTGGCATTTTCTATGATGTGATGTTAAGAGTAGATTACCTCTTCTTACTAATTGACTTTGTGATTCTGGATTGTGAGGTCGATTTTGAGATAACCATAATTTTGGAAATACCATTTATGGATACAGGCATAGAAATGGTTGATATGGAAAAGGGGGAACTCAAATTCAGAGTCTATAAGGAAGAAGTCACATTCAATGTCCAAAGAACAATGAAGTAGCCGATCGATATGAGAATGGCGTCGGTCATTGATTGTGTTGATAACCCAAAAAGGTATTCTTTCATGTATCTTGGTGAACTCTGAGTAGCCAAGATACCCATATTGTGCCATGATGTTAAATCAAGCACTGCATGAGAGGCAACCCATGGGCTTGTTGGTGAAGTCTGAGTAACCAACAAAGCCACGTCGTGTCGCAACATTAAATCAAGAGCTAGGTAGGAGAAAACCCACTATTTTAGTGTTCACTTTGTTTTTTTATAATTTTATAGCTTTTAAACTGACCTGGAATACAGTAAAATTGCTATATTCATGATCTTACGGTTAAGGGGACTGTGTGACCAGTCTACAAGGTCACAAGTCCCACTCGGGCCAGGTAAAGTTGTGCATAGTTATAAAGATGAAATTTGGAGGATGTTAATAGGAAATTCAGGACTTTGACACATAATCCTACTTATAGATACATAAATACTAGTTGCAGACCCATAAGTAGTAGGGTGAGTATCAAAATGCTAAGTTTAGAAGGCAGGAAAGTATGCCAAAAATTAAGGTCCACTTACGGTCACAACATACAGACTGTATGTACCACATATGACCTACAAGTGACAGATGTAAGTTGGCCAATATTTGGGCCCAAATTTTATTTTAAAGATTAAGCCTACTCATGCTTAAATAATACCAAAACCGCCCCTTGCTATTTAATCTATGTTTAACTCATTTTAACCTATTAAATCCTCAGAATTTCATTCTTTCCCTTAAATCTTTAATTTTTCTCTCAAAGTATAAACTTTTCCCATGTCCAGAAAAAAGGTTGAATTGAAACTTGTTTAGGGCACCGACTTTTCTATAAGTGTCGTACGTGTGTTCCAACTTCAGTTTACTTTATTTCTTCGTCATGCACTTCCAGTTTTGCATAAAAAAATTAATGTTCTTAGCTCCTACTTGTATTACCACATGTTAGAATTGAAAACAATTAGTTGGTATGGTTATTTACATGCAATATATGATGTTACCAACAAAGTGTTCGTTTGAAGCCTTGAACTATACTGGGATCTTTGATTAAACCCTAAAATTATGCCCTAACCGAAAGTGGTACTCGATGAAGTAGAAGGATACTAAGAGTTTGGCATGATACTTTGTAGTTATAAACATAAATTTTGATTTATGTATGCACATTGGACTCGTTGGGACTAAATTCAAGTGCAAGGATGTAAAAATTGAAGAAAAATTCAAAGAAGACAAATTTGGAGATTTTCTTCGAATTTTGCAGTTCCTCATTCTTTATTTGAAACTAACGCATAGATTTTAGGTAAACATGGCTCCTAAAGCTTCAAATAAGAAAGTTTCTTCATTAAGGAAACTTTAAGAGTCCCTCAAGCCTAGTGGTTCATGGAGGAGTACCCTATTTCATAGTTTAGAGCAGCTGCGTGCAGAGTGAGACACCGAGTGACTAGAGGAAAGATACGTGAGGCAGCAGAGACTGTTATATTTAGCACCATGGCCATGCAACTTCCAGATGACATAATGAGGTATAAGGCCAGCCTTGACACAACCTAAGACATGACTTAGTACATTCAGGTTGTCTAAGCGGCCCAGGCATCTCTAGCCCGATCGAGGATAAACTTGTCCTTGAGATCACTCCACATAATCCTTTGATGAATGATGATGATAATGCTAATGATAAGGCTGAGTCAGAGCTAGCACTGTATGTTGGTACCCAGGACCCCTAGTCTAAGGAAGGGTTCGAGGATGATTCTGAGGTTGCAGACCAGAAGGAGTCATCATTAATGCCCCAATCTAAGGAGGGTACTATAGCTCATCTATAGCCATCAGGTGTACCCTAGTCTAAGAATTTTATAGGGTACTTATTATCAGGTACTAGTTCCAGATACAGAGGCACTAATACATCAGAGTCAGATCTCTACCTCTACACATATCTTAGAGGTACCACTTGAGGAGAAAAACTTGAGATGGTATGTGGAGGGACTTCAGATGGAATTTGAGAGTGACAACTATATCACAAAGACTAGCCAACCCAAGATGGTTATTTATGAGGATCTCAGGATTGTGCTATATGGTTTGAGAAAAGCTCCATAAGTGTGGTCAATCTTTGATCATTATCATTTAGAATGGATGACTATACCACTCGATTCTTACAGTCCGACTATGGTACAATAATTTTATGCATCAAATTATGTCATAATAGCTTTGATTATGTCCAAGAGGGCCATTCTGAGACATAGTGAGCATCCACATCTTGAGCAGACCTTGGTAAAAGAGGTCATGGTTAATATATCAGCAACAAACATCCGTAGAGTTCTCTTTTACCTAGACTATATTGCCTGAACATCCATATCAAAATATGAATACAGACTAAGAGTCGTACATGACAGATCTATTATAAGGGATGTTGAGCATAAACATGAGAGAGTTAAGATGGCGAGGTGTATCGTTTTTTACATTTCACCTTTGGGTGATAATACCCCATGGATTGATAGGCAGGGTACGATAAAGAAGACAACATTGACCTTTGCTGCCATATTTTGGTGGTTGCTTCTTAGATATCGATTGTTTTCAACTGCGTCAAATAGTATATTGACTTGGGAGAAAGCTCTCTGGTTTCTAGCATGATAGCTAGGTATGAAATTTATTTTACATCCATTATTCAGAATGAGATTCATCAGAGAACCTTTACAGAAATGATGACTATGCCATTTCTTTATCTAATTCAAAGATTTTTGATGATGCCAGTGTAGCAAATATGTTGGGAGTTAATGAGAGAGGTATAGGTGACAACTACTGGACAGACGAAGCTAATGAAAGATTTAATATGCCTGGCCCTTCCTAAGAGACTTAGTGATCCTATCACAGTACCTTAGGACCAGACTGAGGGCCCTTTAATTTCCATAGAGCCTATTCATGGACAAAGAAAAGATATGAAAGCTAGTACACAGAGTGAGAGAACCCCAACAACATTCACATTTGTACCAGTTTCCACCTCAGGGCTAGCTGGAGTACCTTCAGGTCTCACTTACCTATCCACCTCAGCTGCTTTATTAGGTATGGTGTTAGTTTCTCATGCATTTTAGTAGAGCATTATGGAAAACTAGAGCACCACCACTAGATGACTAGAGAATATAGAGACAGAGATGGAGACTTTGTATGAGTAGATATGGCCATGGGTTTGAAATAGACTAGCGACTGCAGAGGCTAGATAGGAGTCTACGAACACAGCTATTATGTCACCATTATGTGTTAATCTACATACAAGTATTGATACTTTTGAGTGTCGGGTGTGGACAGTTTTAAAGATTTTGAGGAACTGGATCTAGGAGCTATTAGAGAGAAAATCAAAATACTTAGACATGAGGTGTACTCGATGACTTAGAGCCATATATCAGACATCCCTCCGATCATACGACCAATTATATAGTTAATACCTCTATTTGGACCTAAGCATTTTTACCTTTTTCCAGAGGATTATGAGGTGGTCCTAATTATTTGGACCAAGAGAGATCGGGAGGAGGACTTATAGGATCCAAATATGTCGTATAAGTAAGACCTAAAAAGGTCTACCTATTATTCTTATGAGACTATATTTGTTGAGAGGCAGAGACGTAATAAGATAGAAATAGGTGCCTCTTCTAGTAGTGCACTGCCACCGCCTCTACTAATAGATATAACCTATTTGGGGATGTCAATGACACAGACGCTTAGTACATCCCAAGTATGTTCTCACTTTCCTTGGTTTTACTTTATTTTTTAATGTATTGGGGATAGTGTACAGTCTTTTATTTGGGTGTGGGGAAAAACCATAGCTACCACAGGTTTTTATTGTCGTGCTTCTTTTACTGTTGGTCATAGTATGGTTGCAACACCAGTATTTTTAGGTTTAAATTTATGTCGTGATATTTTTTATTTCATGTTGTGATATGTTTTATTATGTAACTAAGTGAGTTTTAAGTATCTAGGGTAGTTGGCATGTTTTGATTTTGAAAAAAATGAAACCCATCCAAAAATAATTTTTGAACTGTGTATAATGTATATATGTTTGACCTTTGTGGATCTTGTTTTGGCATTAGAATTAGGGACATGATAACTGTAGCTAACAATTGCATGAACCAGATAGGTGTAGTTTGTGATATAGTCCTATGCCATGTGTGTGTGAGATGCTATCTAGTTCCTTTTATGTGTTAAATCTAAAACTTGTTCGGTTGGTCTTACCAAGGTTGTAGGATTGTCGGTTAGGAAAGAATCATAGGTCGTTGTTAGTTCTATCCACCTTTAGCCTAAATGACCTTCCCATTGTGAAATAGTATCCCTTAATCTCTATTTTGAGCCTTATAGCCTATTTTTTTCACCTTTCACCTTTCTATTTTTGTTACAATGAACCTGTTTTAGTCTTGTATAGAATATTTCTTTGTTTTCACCTTTCACCTTCCCATTTGTGATACAATGAACCTATTTTGGCCAAGGTCATCCTTGGACATTGTGCACCTCAATTCAAGAAAATTGCATAAGTTAAGGGTGGATATCATAGGGGTGCATAATGTAAAGTGGGTATGAAGAATAAAAAAATAAAATAAAAAGAAAGTACGGCTGGATGTGGTAGCAAACGATAAGAAAAAGAAAACCACAAATTTAGAATAAAAAGTTAAAATAAAATAAAATATGAAAAAGTTGAAAAAGAAAAAATAAGAAAACCACACCCAACCTAAATGTTCTTTAAAATAAAAAGGGAGAAATAAGCTAGGAAGTAAAGTAAAAAATGGTTAATATGTGAGACCTCAAATTTAATGTATTTGAAACAACTTAGGTTTTGATCCATAGAAATTTCCTGTGTTTTGAACTCTCTGGACATCATACGACTTAGGCTTACTAGTTTTTTGATGTGGGTATGGTTTAGGGTCTTAGTTGTATGTTACTTAGTATAGTTTTGGTGGTTACTGTTCAAGATATGAATGGACACCATACAATTCATATGGAGATGATACGAGTGAGAAAATCCATTCATATGTTGATCACTATGTCATGTCCTTGGTAGGCTGCCTAGGGTATGGTTCTGAGGTACTTGTCATATAATGAATGTATGACTTAGGTAAGAGGAGTCGTATGGTGGAAAATGTGTGATGTCCAACATTCTATCTAGGGTACGAGTGGTGGCTACCACTCGTATGTTGTGTGTACGAGTCATGAAGAGGAGTTGTACCCTCATGCAGTGATTTTTATAATTCAAGTTAGGGGTATTCTAAATATTTTAGCTCCTAAACCCTTTTGATCCCACAAATTAAAACACTTTTGGGATTTCATTTACCCTATTATTCTCAATCAAAAACACTTTAAACACTCTCAAATCTCTCTTAAGCTCTTAAGTTAAGAAGAGGCTAGGGTTTCCTTCATGGTGGTCAATTAAGGTTCTCAAGGGTGGCTTCGCTCTGTACTCTTTGGTATCTAAGTTATGTTAATCCTCCCTCATTGTTAGTTCAACTAAACTCATGCTTTATTAAATGGTTTTCATGATTTAACTGTGGGTATTGTTTGGTTTTGAATTATATGTTGGGGTTTTTTAGTTGTCAATGGATGAATATTATGTTCCCATATTTTTCTTATGGTTTTCATGATTAAAATTGTGTAATTGAACATGTGGTTTCATGGGAATGGTAAATTAGTTCTTGATTTTGGTTTTGGAAACTATGTATGCTCAACATGTTTGATAAAATGCCTATGAGAATGGTTTTGTCACATAGTTTGACTTTTCTTAAAACTACTACATTTCATAATACAGTAATGGAACCTAAATTGGTTTAAATAGTTTTAAATGGTTTGGTAAGGCCTTGGTAGCCATACTTTTCTTTAATTATTAATCATGTGAGATATATGAGAATACTCTAAGTGTTGGCTAATGACATTACTTACAAACTATAATCGGTATAACGACACCACTTCATAAAGACTTGGTTAGTAACTTCAGGAATTGGTAGTTGGTTATGTGCTAATAGTTTTAATTGGACAATAATAGTGGGTTGTGATTTGTTATCGTGAAGGTGTGAGTCCGATGGGTGCACTGGCAACTTATGTTTGCCGACATGAGGATTGGTAATGGTGACCTTATACTTGTGGGTTATAGGGGAATCCCCTAAATTTATACTTGTATATATGTATCATGGAGGGCAAAGGGTACACGGGAATCTCTGGCCCTTGTGATATCTCTGGTTCATACAGATATACGCATTGGGGCCCATTCAGGTGGTAACACAGGACCTATATAGCACGTGGGTGGATTATGATGGTAAAGCTACACAAACGTAGGTTAAGGTTTTAAATTAATGCTAAACGCGGTTCCTTTTTTCGGCATGGATTATATATATGTATGGATGTGATTGTATATGGTTATTTATTTAGTTTTAAATATTGGCATTATTTTATCCTTACTCCTACATATATGCTAGCGTTCACCCGCTAACCCGTCTTCAGGAAATGTATCCCCATGCGATGCAGGAATCGGCCATACTACTCCTCTTGTATAGTGATTAGATTTTGGGACAACTTTGTATTGGAAGTGGTGATCTTTCATACTCTGGAAGGCTCCATTACTTATTATGGACTTATGTACATACTTTATTACTTTTTATACTTAGGTTTTTGGATATGGTCCAGGGCATGTCCGGATAAGATGTTGTTTTAATTTTGGATAGGGTCTTTGTGGGACTACTTTGGGTTGGAATGGATGATGTCGGTAATTATTTCAGCCTTGGCATTGGTATTGGTATTGGGGATGACACTGCTTGATAGTATTTGATTTATGATTATTCTATTCTTTATATTATATATATATATATATATTCGAAATTCATCCGACACAGGGTGTTGGGCGGTTATGGTTGGGTGTTGGGGATGGTCTCCGATCCTGATTGGGCTTGAGGCACCTAACACGACTAGGCCTTGGTACGGGTTATGTCAGATTGGTATCAAAGCCCTAGGTTCTAGGTCAATTGTGAGTCCACAAAGCTTTGTCAATTAGAGTCTCTTTTAAGGGTGTGTAGCGTGCCACACTCATAAGGAAGAGGCGACAAAGCCTTTAGGAGTATTTCTCTTTCTTATGTTCTGTTTCTAAGCTATGGAGTCTAAGTCCTGAATTCTTCTCTAATTCCTATTTTTTCACTTTTCAGATCATGCCTTGACAATCTAAAGTTCACAAAAACTCCTATATCCCAACTTAGGAAAATGTGGATGGGGAACGCTCTACTCATGGGATCCATACTTGGTCTAGGGGTCCAATTTTGGATTCTTCTAGAGTTCCTTTGGTTCCCTCTAGTCCTCATCTAGCTCCTCAGGCTGATGCGACTAATCCTGAGTTTCGTCAGTCTTTCCATATATTGGGACAGTTGGTAGCTACTCAGGCTAAGCATGGTATTACTGTTACTCCATCTTCTGAGGCCATAAGGCTTGGCCAGTATGAGGCTGAACCTTCCAGAATTTATGGATGTTAAGGTGAAGGAAGATCCTTAATGTTTTCTGGATGAGATAGAAAAGATTTTCCATGTTTTGTATGTCACTAATTTGGAAGGCGTGGAGTTTGCAGTTTATCAGCTGAAAGATGTGGTATACTAATGGAATGAGGAATGGGAATAGTAAAAGGGTGATGGTGTTGAGTCATCACGGTGGGAGAATTTGCCAATGCTTTTTTGGACCTTTTTTTCCTCAAGACTCGATGAATATTTTTCCCCAACTCACAATGCATATCTAGTGAACCAACGCAAACTTGATATGGTGCATTGGCTTTTGTGTCGATGCCAATGATGTGAGGCGTCTCAAAATCAGTTTTTAGTCATTAAAAAGCCACATCCTCAAGGGTAATTAGGTATTTTCTCACCTTATGTCATCCCCCAAAACACGAGATTAAGCCCCTTTAGAGGCAAAATCCATTTATCTTTCTCAAAATTTCTCAAGAAGCAAACCTTAGGATCTCTAATTCAAGATTCAGCCTTCAAGAACACTCCATCATTCTTCGCAAATTTGAATACCAAGGTATGTCAAGTGTTCATCCAAGGGACCCTTCCACCCTTGGAGTCTAAGAAACTCTTTTAAACTTTAAGTAAATTGATTTCATGATTTGGATTCAAGTGTATTCATGATTATAATGTTGATTTGATTTCTATTCCATGATTAAGTGCAAGATTTATGTAAAAACAATGGCTATGTATGTAGTAGCATCTTAATTCATGTTAAAGCATTGAAATTGTGATGCTCATGTGTTGATTAGTACTATGTGCATATACAATGCCTTCCAAGTGTTTGATGAGTTGTTCATGTAAATTAATAGTGAGATTATATCATGTTAGCATGTATACTAGTTCATGACATTCAAGTGTTTGATAAAATGACGAATTAAGAACAAGTGTGCATATCTTTGTTATGCAAGGTCATGTGATGCTTTACTTTTCATACTATCGAGTCCTGGGGGTATTTCATACCCAACAATTTAGCTGTTTACCTAGAGCCAGTGTTAGTTATAGGATAATCTCAGTCATGTCATGATTAGTAGTACTCCCAGTCAGTTACAAACTCAGGAAAAACTTAGTAGACTCAGTATCAGTCCAGTCCAGTTCAGTATTCAGTTCAGACCTTAGTAAATTCAGTCAGTTAATAGAATTCAGTAGTATTCCATCAGTCAATGAAACTTAGTGAACTGAGTTTAGTTCACTTAGATAGTATAATCAGTAATAGTTCAATCAAGCCTAGTATGAACTAGGAATCAGTTCAGTGTCAATTCAGTTGAGAGTAACATTCAGCACCGAGCAAACCCAGGGATGGGGGCATTCCTACTAGCAGAGGGTTTGACCCTTAGTAGCAATTCCTATGTTATAGAACTACGTAGCCAGCGTAGGTTAGATATCTTCTTGCCAAACTAGGGTTGGTACATATTATAGGAGTTTTCCTGCCAACGAATGTTGACGAAAGATCTTGCTGTTAGAGAGGGTTAACTCACAACTATCTTTACTTGTAGCACGGTACTGACACCCTTCCAACTGGGGTTATATGTTGGACCCCAATCTATTCATAAAGGGGCATGTCGATTAGATGATTACGACCCACAATATTATTTTTAGTCTTCAGAATAGGACTCAATTCAGTTCTACAGAAATCAGGACTGTCAGACACAGTGTAACGCCCCAAAATCTTATCTCGAGATGTCACACAGTGCTTAAGGATACGAGTAGCCCTAAGCTAACCCTTTGAGTATGTTACTACTTCTTAAACTTTTTTTAGAAAAATTAATCTAAAAAATGGTGCCTTACTGTGTCAACTATAATCCAAAATAACTGTAAACAATATCTGGTTAGCAAAAATACTGATAGTCTAGAACACAACTTCAACTGACAATCTAGTCTGACAAAGCCTCTACTACTCAAACTGGAGAGCCATTGGGACAGACCCCCAACTAACTTGCAATGATTTGAAAGTAAAACTCAAAACACTATAAAAGTGGGAAAAACTGCAAAAATAGGTCCTCGAACCATGATGACTTACCAAGGACAAGGATGCATATGAGATGCTCGGAGATCACTGTCACTACTAGGACTGATCACCTGTACCTACAATATGAGACAATGCAACACACAGACGTATGTGTGGATCAGTACTTTGGGAATGTACTGAGTATATGGGGGTGTATCCATTTACATAAAACAATATTAATACTCTTTAACAAAGTCATGCATGCATATAGGAATGACTCACATAGCTTAAATATGTCTAAAATATAAAACTCATGAATCATGAGTAGTGAAGCATGTAACATAATTCTCGTGAGTCATTATACTTAACTTTAAAATCTATACTCTCCTCTTATTCTCAGTACTTGAAGGCTAAAGAAAGCTTTAAACAATTCTTTCAAACTCATGCTTTTATATTGTAGAGAGTAAAACTTCTTTAAAACTTAAGGACTCAGAACTTGTAGGAACTCTTAACACTTGCGAATTCTAGAACTCTTTTAGACCCGGGACAGTTGGAACTCGGTAGTTTCTTCTAACCGACATAAACCATGTGAGCTACATAAATTCCAATGTTTTGCCCACATTGGGGAGAGATGTTCTATCCTTTCCATCGGAGTAGAAACTCATAATTAGTGATCACTATCTTGGCCTTGGGCCCGTAAATCTTGAACCTATGGTGGAACGTAGTTCTAGGGTATGAAACCTTAGAATAATACCCAACTTGGTGTTAAATACTACTCCCATATTCAGCTCAGAACTTTTAGAAAATCCACCTCACAATAACTCAAGGGTCTATAATGAAGACCAAGATATATTTCTATTTGATTTAAATTATACTCAATGTGGATTTCAACTTTATTATGACCAAAAGGCCAAATCTTTCTCAATAATATCAAAGTACTCAATTCATGGGTGATTATAGAGCAAAAGTTCATAAAATTGCCAATCTCAAGTAAGGCTTAGTGGTCCATAATCAAATCTCAAGTTAAGACTCATCAAAGTGCATACTAGATGTCATAAAGATTTATAAATCATATAGAAATCTGGAATTTTCAACATTTTGCCTTAAAATCTCAACATACTCATGTACTTCAATTTACAGAACAATGGAACTATTAAAATCTCAAGGAATAACAACATAGGATATAAACTCATACTTCAATTTCATAAGAAAACATAGAAAATCATATATTCTAGTAATTGAAACAACCTTTGGGCACAAGTACGAAAGAAGTGTCCTTGTTAAAACCCCACATACCTTAAATTATGACTTTGTGGATCGAGAAACTTGCTTGAGACTCTCTTTTTGTAGTTTGAGTAAGGGTTCTTGAAACTTTTATCTCGGAAACCTCAACTCTTAACTCAATTTGTGAAAGCTATGGTGGATTCTTGGAGTTCTTGAAGAAATGATTTGTTCTTGTTCTTGAGGGAGAAACCCTAGCTTTGGAGATGTTTTAGGAGATGATGAAGTTATCTGATTCTATCAGGGTATATCAAGGTATAAAAAAAAAATCAAAAATACCTCTTTAAAAATGACTTAAAATCACTGAACAAAATATGCAATAGTGGGTGCGACGATCCGTCGATGGCCCGATGGTCCATCGGTCCTGATCGTCGCATCTGGGCTAGAACTCAGTTCATTCTCTTATCTGCGATGATGGGTGCGACGGTTCATTGAGGTCTTGATGGTCCGTCGACCTTACCGTTTTGCTTAACCAAAATGGGGTCTCACTGCCTCCTCTATAATAGTTTGGGCGATGGTTCGTCGCAAGCTAGATGGTCCATCGACCCTCTCCGTCGGACCTGGGCAATTTTACTGCTTTCTGTAAAATGGCCATATCTTTCTCTTTCGATGTCGGATTTTGAAAAAATGGGTATCGTTGGAAAGATAATTCAATTTTCCCACACAATAAAAAGTTATTTTTAGGAAAATTCAAGAAGGTTTAAACACTTAATCACTTTAGAAGTCACTCCTTAATCTTTTAGGGAGGGAATTATACTTTACTTGACATGCTCTAAAGGCTCAAACTACGTGGGAACTTTATGGGGTCTTACAGTATCTTCCCCTTGGAAACATTTATCCTCGAATGTCGCTAGTTAGACTAGAAAAACAGAGAAAACTGAGTACACATAGATGAAGCAATTCGCTAAGCAAGTTCCATAACTTTCTAAACTCTTGATTACTTCAGAAATTGCAAAAACTCATGTAAGAATAGATAGATAGCTGAACTTTAGATTAGAAGGGATGAATTAAGGAAGAATAATACCTTCAGCTTGATAGAGATGCGGGTACTTGGCTCACATGTCTGCTTCTGCCTTCCAAGTAGCGCCCTCAACTAACTAGTTCCGCCACAAAACTTTGACCAAGGGGACCTCTTTGTTCCTCAGTCTATGGATCTGGAAATCTAGGATCTCAACGGGAATCTCATCAAATTAAAGGCTATTCAGAATATCAGCACTCTTTGAAGGATCTACTACGATGGAATCACCAATATACTTCTTAAGCATGGAGACATGAAAAATAGGATGAATAGCTGACAATTCTACGAGCAACTCAACTTCATAGGATACTTTCCCAATACGACTCAAAACTCTATAAGGGCCAACATAATGGGGACTAAGCTTCCCTTTTCTGCCAAACCTCTTCACCTCTTTCATGGGTAAAATCTTCAATTACACCAAATCACCCACCTCAAACTCAAGATCCCTTCTCCTCACATCGACGTATGAATTTTAACAACTTTTAGCTGTCTTCAACCTTTGTAATCAACTTTACCTTCTCCATATCCTCAAATACTGCATCAAGCCCAACCACAACAGACTTACCCACTTCAAACCAACCTATGGGTGATGTACATCTTCTACCATACAATGGCTCAAATGGTGCCATCTTGATGCTAGCATGATAACTGTTGTTATAAGCCAACTCTATCAATGGAAAATGCTTATCCCAACTACCCTTGAAGTCAAGAGCACATGCTCTCAACATATCCTTCATAGTTTGGATGGTTCTCTCAGCTTGACCATTTGTCTGTGGATGAAAAGTAGAACTCAGGTGAACTTGGGTACCAAGACCCTTCTGAAAATCTTTCCAAAACTGCGAAGTAAACTGAGTACCCCTCTCTAAAATGATAGACAAGGGGACTCCATACAACTTGACTAACTCTCAGATTTATAGTCTAGCATAATCCTTAACTGTATAAGATGTATGCACAGGTAAGAAATGCACAGACTTAGTCAACCTATCCAAAATAACCTAAATAGTGTTATGATGGCGACGCAAAAAAGGTAAACCAGTCACGAAATCCATATTAACCTCTGCCCACTTCCAAGTGGGTATACCAAACTCTTGCAACTTACCACTAGGTCTTTGGTTCTCTACCTTAACCTGTTGGGACATTGCATACTTTGCTACAAACTCAGCTATATACTTCTTCATATCACTTCACCAATAGATTTCTCGCAAGTAGCGGTACATCTTTATAGCACCGGGATGAATAGAATACTGCGTGCCATGCGCTTCAGCCATAATCCTCTGCCTCAAATCATCAACACACAAAACACACAATCTACCCTGTAATGTCAACACACTATCTACTCCTTTGGAGTAAACCTCTAACTTTTGGTCTTTAACTGACTCCTTCAATCTAACCAAACTAGCATCTAAGTCTTGCTTCTCCTTCACTTCTGAAACTAAGCAAGATTCGAAACTACTGTGAACCCAAGCACTACTTTCATTTGGGTTAACAAATCTAACACCCCGTCTATCCTAATGATTAACTTCATGAGCTAACTCTTTTTTATCCTTCTCTACATGAGCACACTACCCATAGACAAACTGATGAGGGCATCTGCCACTACTTTGGCCTTACCCGAATGATATAAAACACTCATATCATAATATTTTAGAAAATCTAACCACCTTCTCTATCTAAGATTCAACTCCCTATGAGAAACACGTACTACAGGATTTTGTGATCAGTAAACACATCAACGTGAACACCATACAGATAGTGTCTCCAGATTTTCAAAGCAATGACCACAACAGCTAACTCAAGATCATGGGTTGGGTAATTCTTTTCATGTGGCTTCAAATATCTAAAGGCATATGCTATAAGCTTACCTCTCTATATCAACACATAACCTAAACCAACTCTAGAGGCATCACAATACGCCACAAAACCATCCGTACCATCAAGCAAAGTCAATATAGGGGCTGAAGTAAGTTGAGTCTTTAAATCCTGAAAACTCTTCTCACAGGAATTTGACCATTGGAACTTCACTTTTTTTTGGGTCAACCGGGTCATGGGAGATGTAATAGAAGAGAAACCTTCAACAAAATAGCAGTAAAAGCCAGCTAGACCCAAGAAACTCCTAATGTTAGACGGAGAGATAGGTCTAGGTCAATTTCTTACAGCTTTTGTCTTTTGGGGATCGACCCTAATGCCTTAGGCTGAAATAATATGACCCATAAAGGCTACTAATCTTAGCCAAAATTCACACTTGTTGAATTTGGCAAATAGCTAATGATCTCTAAGAGTATGCAAGATAATTCTACGATGGTTTGCATAGTCATTCTCAGTACGAGAGTACACAAGGATATCATCTATGAAAATAGTGACAAACATATTAAGATATTGCATGAACACTCGATTTATGAGGTCTATAAAGGACGTTGGGGCATTGGTTAGCCCAAAAGACATGACTAGAAACTCAAAGTAACCATAACGAGTTTGGGAGGATGTTCTCGGGATGTCACACTCCCTTACTTTATCTGGTGAAAGCTGGATCTAAGGTCTATCTTGAAAAAATAACTTGCACCTTGAAACTGATAAAATAGGTCATCAATTCTTAGAAGGGGGTACTTATTCTTAATCGTAACCTTGTTAAGCTGACGATAGTCAGTGAAAATATGCAAAGAACTCTCTTTCTTTTGCATGAATAGGATGGGTGTGCCCCAAGGAGAGATACTAGTCCTTATGAAACCTTTATCTAAAAGATCTTTGAGTTTCTCTTTCAACTGCTTAATCTCTACAGGTGCCATATGGTAGGGAGGAATAGAAATAGGCTAAGTGTCGGGAAAAAGGTCAATCCCGAATTCTATCTCTCTATCAGGAGGTACCCCTAGGAGATCTTTCAACGAAACATTAGGAAACTCATTAAAAAAGTTAATGGACTAAATAGTTGGAGTTTCGAACTTAGTGTCTTTAACTCTTACTAGGTAATAGATGCAACCTTTAGATATTAGCTTTTTGGCTTTGCGATAGGAGATAAAATGACTCTTGGGAGATACTATACTTCCAGACCACTCAAAAACTGGTTCATCTGGAAATTAAAACTTAACTACATGGGTACGACAGTCATTAGATGCATAACAAGAGTGAATCCAATCCATACGCAGAATAAGGTCAAAATCTACCATGTCCAACTCTATCAAATCAGCAAGCATGACTCTATGAAGAACAGTAACAGGACAATTTCTATATACTTGCTAAGTAACAACTGACTCCTATACTGGGTCAGAAACTAGGAAAGGCTCAGGAATCTTTTTGGGACACATTTCAAAATTCACAGCAACAAGTGGGGTCAGATAAGAAAAACTTGACTCGGAATCCAACAATACACAAATATCAAAGTGGAATACATGGAGCATACCAGTGACAACATCGTGAGAGTTTTCCTACTCCTGATGGGATGGTAGAGCATAGAATCTGTTCTGGTGCTGACCTCCAGTAGTTCTAGATGAAGTGCCTTAAGTAGGAGCTGGTGCACTAGTAGACTGTGTCTGAGGTCGGGCATCTCTGTTCCCTTGCCTAGCATGGATACACTCTCTAAGTCTGTGTCTTAATTTGCCACAACAAAAATAACCCCTCTGGTCTACTATGCACTCATCAGGATGGTCTTACCACACTTGGTACATGGAGGATAGCTAGGTCTATTACTTACACTATTCTAGGACCAGTACATAAAATACCTGTTCCCTTGCTCCTGCCTGCCTCTAGGAATGTGAGTACTAGATGATGAAGATGCTAGCATAGATGAATGGATCTAGAACTGTGGGTGGTGCCCTCCATAGGACCTAGCCTAACTATACTTATGTTGCTCAAATTTAGCCCTCTTGTTACCCCTCACTCTATCTCTCTCCCTTATCTTAAATATCTCTATTTATTATATATGTATCATCAATATGGTAAGGTTCATATCACTATATAGCATCACAGTCCTGCATTCTTTTAATACCAACCCAGATACCCCAGTCACAAACTTGCTCATACTAGATCGCGTGTCAGCAATCAGATCAGGAGCATACTTGGCCAACTGATTGAACTTAAGGCAGTATTCCTTAACAGTCATGAAACGCTATCTCAAGTTTATAAACTTCTCAATCTTTACTTCCCTCATCTCAAATGGGAAGAACTTGTCCAAGAATGCATCTTAGAACACCTACTAAGTTATAGGGGCAACATCCTCACCTCTACCCTTCCTCTATGCTGCAACCCAGTCATAAGAAATGTCTTTCAACCTATAAGATACCAGCTCAATACTTTCTTCCTCAGAAACATGCATCACATATGTGATCTTTCTCACATCCTCAAGGTATAACTGTGTTGTCCTTACCTTTCTTAGACCTATAAAACTCTAGTAGATTCATTCGCATGAAATCACAAATCCTAGCAACTGCTAAATCACTTCCCTACTGATTCAGAACTATGACCTGGTTATTGGCCTAAATAGTGGAGATGGCTACTTAGGCTAACACCTGAAAGGCCGCTCAAAATTTAGCATGAGACATAGTCTCATTCAAGGGATCAACAACTGAGGTTGCTCATTATTGTTTCTGCAAGTGTTTGATCTTTCGGGAAGTATTTTCTGAAATAAAAGAGCACGAATTATAAGATAAGAGGGACAACTATAGGCACAATAGAATCTGAAAGAAAGAAACATTTTTTCCCTAAAACATCTTGTAGCCTCTTGCTCATAGATGTGGCGCGCTACATAGCGATGATCAAGACTCTACTTGATGCGGCTTGTCAGACTCCCTATGAATCCTTAAACCTTTGGCTTTGATACCAAGTTTGTAACACCCCAAAATCTCATCCTGAGATGTCACACGATGCTTAAGGCTACAAGTAGCCCTAAGATAACCCGTTGAGCCTGTTACTACTTCTAACACTATGATTCCTTACTGTGTTAACAATAATCTAAAATAACTAGAAATAATTTCTGGTTAACAAAAATACTGATAGTCTAGAACAAAACTTCAACTGATAATCTAGTCTGGCAAAGTCTCTACTACTCAAACTGGAGAGCCATTTATGATAGACCCCCAACTGAGTCGTAATGATCTGAAAGTAAAACTCAAAACACTATAAAAGTGGGAAAAGCTATAAATATAGGTCCTCAAACTATGAGGACTCACCGAGGACAACAATGAAGATGAGATGCTCAGAGATCACTGTCACCACCGGGACTGAGCACCTGTACCTATATTATGACACAATGCAACACACAAACGTATACATGCATCAACACTTTGGGAATGTACTGAGTATATAGGGGTATATGCATTTACATAAAACAATATTAATACTCTTTAATAAAGTCATGCATGCAAATAGAAATGACTCACATAGCTTGAATAAGTCTAAAATATAAATCTCATGAATTGTGAAGCATGTAACATAAATCTCGTAAGTCATTATACTTAACTTTAAAATCTATAATCTCCTCTTATTCTCAGTACTTGAAGGCTAAAGAAATCTTTAAACAATACTTTCAAACTCATGATTTTATCTTGTGAAGGGTAAAACTTCTTTAAAACTTAAGGACTCAAAAATTTTAGGAACTCTTAACTCTTGGGAACTTTAGAACTCTTTTAGACTCGGGACACTTGGAACTCGGGAGTTTTTTCTAACCGACATAAACCATGTGAGCTACATGGAGTCCAACGTCTTAACCATGTTGAGGAGAGCTATTATATCCTTGCCATCGAAGTAGAACCTCATATTTAGTGATCACTATCTCAGCCTTGGGCCCATAAATCTCAAATCTACAATGGCACATAGTTTTGGGGTATGAAACCTTAGAATCATACCCAACTCAGCACTAAATACTACTCCCATACTCAGCTAATAACTCTTACGAAATCCACCTCAAAATAACTCAAGGGTCTATAATGAAGACCAAGACATATTTCTATTTGCTTTAAATCATACTTAATATGGATTTCAACTCAATTATGACCGAAGGGCCAAATCTTTCTTAATAATATCAAAGCACTCAATTCATGGGTTCTTATAGCACAAAAGTTCATAAAATTACAAATCTCAAGTAGGGCTTAAAGACCCATAATCAAATCCCAAGTTAAGAATCATCAAAGTGAATACTAGATGACATAAGGATTTAAAAATCATATAGAAATCTGGAATTTCAACATTTTGCCTTAAAATCTAAACATACTCATGTATTTCAATTTCTAGAACATTGGAACTATTAAAATCTCAAGGAATAACTTCATAGGGTATAAATCCATACTTCAATTTCATAAGAAAACATAGAAAATCATATATTCTCATAATTAAAATAACTATTGGGCACAAGGACGAAAGAAGTGTCCTTGTTCAAACCCCACATACCTTAAATTATAACTTGTGGATGGAGAAGCTTGCTTGAGACTCTCTTTTCGTACTTTGAGTAAGGGTTCTTGGAACTTTTATCTTGGGAACCTCAACTCTTAACTCAATTTCTGAAAGCTATGGTGGATTTTTGGTGTTCTTGAAGAAAGGATTTGTTCTTGTTCTTGAGGGAGAAACCCTAACTTAGGAGTTATTTTGGGAGATAATGAAGTTATCTAATTCGATCTGGGTATATCAAGGTGTAAAAAGGGAGGAAAAAGACCAAAAATCCCTCTTTAAAAATAACTTAAAATCACTGAACAAAATATACGATGGTGGGTGTGACTGTCCGTCGAGGGCCCGACGGTCCATCGGTCCTGACCGTCGCATCTGGGCTAGAACTCTATTCATTGTCTCATATGCGATGATGGGTGCAACCGTTCTTTGAGTTCTTGACGGTTCATCAACCTTACTGTTATGCTTAACTAGAATGGGGTCTCACTGTATCCTCTGCAATGGTTTGGGCGATGGTTCGTCACAAGCTCGATGCTCTGTCGGTCTTCTCCATCCCTCTTTGCAGATTTTACTGCCTTCTGTAAGATGGCCATATCTTTCTCTTTCGATGTTAGATTTCAACGAAATGGGTATTGTTGGAAATATAATTCAATTTTACCACATAATAAAAAGTCATTTTTAGGAAAATTCAACAAGGTTTAAACACTTAATCACTTTGGAAGTCACTCCTTAATCTTTTAGGGCCGGAATTGTACTTCACTTGACACGCTCTAAAGGCATAGACAATGTGGGAACTTTGTGGGTTTTTACACACAGTCACTCAGTTTAGCAAAACTCAAAATAGTTCTAAAGAATCAGGACTGTCAGATACAATCACGTAGTTTAGTACGAAGCCCAGCACAGTTCCACAGAATCAGGACTGTCAGATACAGTCATTAAACTATTAGTTATAAAGTATCAATAAACTCATATATCAGTAAATCAGAAATTCAAAACTCATTATCCAGTGTTATCACGATCTTAGTTGCATTTTACATATTTATGCTTGTACTCTCTTTCAGTTACACTCATGTTATTTAATTAGTATTGTTCATGCATATGAACCCATGTATGTCAGCCTACCTCACTTAATATACCAGTACATTCAAAGTACTGACGCATACCTTTTTTTTGTGTTATGATGTCTTATATCATAGGTTCAGACACACGGGCTCCCAATCATACTTAGCAGCCCGATCCATTAACAGTAAACTTAGTGGTGAGTCCTCATAGTTCGAGGATAGATTTATTATTCCAATATTTCAGTACTCAATTTATTTTCGTAGATGGAGTTAGTTGGGGACTTGTCCCATTAATTCCTCATTCATACAATAGAGGCTTTTCAGACTAGATTATTTATAGACAGATGTTAAGTTTTGGTATTATTGTACCGTACTCAGTATTTATTTACAGTTTTGAAGCTTATGGCAAGTTTCTACCTAATTTCCATATATTTACAATATTATTATTTAGTTAATGCAGCTGGTACTAGTCATGGGTTAGCTTGTGTTCCCTCGAGATTATGAGCACCGTATGGCATTCGAGGTACAAAATTAGGGCATTACAAACTTGGTATCAGAGCCTACAGTTCAACAGAGTCTTAGGATGTCTGAAAACCACATCTAGTAGAGTTTATGCATGGGTGTGTTGTTCCCCACACTTATGGACAGGAGGCTATGAGATGATTTAGGAAAAGTTTCCCTTCTTTTAGTATTCATGTCGTGCGAGTGAGCATGAGCTCAAGTTAAACCCTCAGTCTAATCTATTCTCTCCTTTTTGTTTACAGAATATACCTCCCAAAAATACTAATGTAAGGAGAATCAAAAACCTGTCAGTACCTCAGCCCGTCCAGCCAGATCCCCTAGATGAACATGTCTCCCTTGTTGAATTCAGAGCATCTTTTACCACCCTAGCTCATTATGTGGCATCCTAGAATGAATGCCTAACTATCATTCCGGCTAATCCAGTAGCCAATACTGCTGCAGCTAGGATTTGGGACTTTACCCAAATGAACCCTCCATCTTTTACTGGGTCTAATTCAGCTGAGGACCCTCAGGAATTTCTTGACCAGGTGTAGAAGGTTATAGATATTATAGGGGTGAAATCTAGTGAGAGTGTTAAGTTAGCTGTATATCAGTTGTAGGATATGGCTCACTCATTGTTTAAACAGTAGAAACCAGAAAGGGCCGCAAATGTGGGACCAATAGAATGGGAGGAGTTTGCTATTGCTTTTTTTGATAGATTCTTGCTGCTAAAGTTGAGGGAAGAAAAGGTTTTGGAGTTTATAAATTCAATAAAGGTCAACATGATGATACAAGAGTATTCTCTTAAGTTTACTCAGTTATCCAGATACGCTCCTCATGTGGTAGCAGATAGCAGATCTAAGATGAGTAAGTTTAGGTCAGGCATGTCTAGCAGTGTTGTCAAAGAGTGTAGGACCGCAATATTGATTAAAGAAGATGGACATATCCTGGCTCATAGTCCATGCTCAGTAGTTAGAGGAGGCTAATAATAAGGATAAGGAGAGGGAGAACAAGAGAGCTAGAACAGGTAGCTTCAACTTTACCTAGCCTAAGTCATAGGGTGGTAATTGTTCTTAGTTCCACTCAAAATATTTAGTTCCATCTCCATCCTCAGCCAGTGATCTTGTTTTAAAATTTAGAGACAACAATAGAGATAGGGCATCTTATCCTAAAATCCAGGGTACTATTAGTAGTGCCCAAACAAATCCTCTCTGGCAGATGTATGGTAGAAACCATTAGGGTATCTGCAGAGCTGGAAGTGATGTATATTTTGGATATGTCAAGCCAGGCCACATAGTCATACAATATCCGAAGGTGGGTTCACAAAGTCAGCATAACCATCCGTCAGCATAGTTTGGTCACCCAAACCAGTAGGGTGCCGCCTCCAGTGCCACCAGTGGGCAACGCCCAAATAGTCTCTATGCACTTTAGTCCCAACAGGATCAGGAAAGATCTCCTGATGTGGTCACTGGTACGTTACAAGTTTATTATTTATATATTTATGCTTTGCTAGATCCAGGATCTTCTTTATCCTTTATAACTCCATATATAGCTGTCAACTTTGAAGTCAGTACCAAAATCCTAGTAGAGCCTTTCTCAGTTTCTACCCCAGTGGGCAAATCTATCATATCCCAGCGGTTATACAGGAACTATTCGATTATGGTATCTTATAAAGTCACATCAGCTGACTTAGTCAAATTAGAGATAACCCATTTTGACAACATTCTTGACATGGATTAGCTTTATTCCTACTATGCCTTAATAGAATCTAGAAATAGAATTGTCCAATTTCAGTTCCTGAATGAACCCATCCTATAGTGGAGGGGTAGTACTTCAGCACTTAGGGGTAAGTTTATCACCTACCTTAGGGCATGGAAAATGATATATAAGGGATGTGTCTACTATCTCATTCAAGTCCAATAATCTAGTTCAAAAACCCATAATCTTGAATTAGTGTCAGTAGCATGTGAATTACTTGTTGTGTTTCCCAAAGACCTTCCCGAAGTTCCTCCCAAAAGGGAAATTGACTTTGGAATTGACATTCTTCTAGATACTCAATCCATCTCTATTCTTCCTTATAGAATGGCTCCAGCAAAACTCAGAGAATTAAAATAAAAGTTAAAATATCTCTTAGATAAGGGATTTATCAGACCCAGTGTGTCCCCGTAGGGTACACCAGTTCTATTCATGTGTAAGAAAGATGGTTCTCTCAGAATGTGTGGTTCTCTCAGAATGTGTATAGACTACATTCAGTTAAATAAAATTACAATCAACAACAAGTATCCACTTCCCAGAATCAATGACTTATTTGACCAACTTCAGGGTGCCAGTTACTTTTTTAAGATAGACCTTAGATCAGGATACATTAGCTCAGTGTCAGAGAATGTGACATTCCAAAAATAGCTTTCAGAACTTGGTATGGTCACTTTGAATTCTTAGTCATGTCATTTGGTATTACTAGTGCCCCAACAACTTTTATTGACTTAATAAACCATGTGTTCAAGCAGTACTTGGACATGTTCATCATAGTCTTCATATATGACATCCTTGTCCACTCTCATATTGAACATGATCATGCAGACCATCTCAGAATAGTATTATAGACTCTCAGAAACCAACAGTTGTTCGCCAAATTCAGTAAATACAAATTTTAGCTAAGGTCAGTATCTTTCCTTGGCCATATTATTTTCAGTGATGGAATTAGAGTTAATCCCCAAATGATCGAAACAGTTAGAAACTAGCCCAAACCCATCTATCTATCAAATATCAGGAATTTTTTGGACTTTTCTAGCTATTACCGACAATTTATTGAGGGATTTTTATCTATTGCATCCCCCATGTCTAAATTGACTTAGAACAAAGTCAAGTTTTAGTGGTCAGATTCTTATGAGAAGAGTTTTCAAGAGATAAAGACTAGACTCACCTCAGCCCTAGTTTTGACTCTACCAGATTGTTCATACGGATTTATGATATATTATGATGCCTCTAGGGTTGGTTTGGGGTATGTTTTGAGCAGAGAGATAAGGTTATAGCCTATGCCTTTAGATATCTTAATCCCTACAAAAAGAATTATCCTACTCATAATCTTATGTTTGTAGCAATAGTATTTGCCTTAAAGATTTGGAGGCACTATTTATATGGTGTGCATGCTGTTGTATTCATAGAACATAAGAGCCTGCAGTATGTATTCTCTCAGAAAGTCCTAAACCTTTATCAAAGAAGATGGTTGGAGTTGTTAAAGAACTACGATGTGAGTGTCCTGTATCATTCGAGTAAAGACAATATAGTGGCTGTTGCTCTTAGTAGGATATCTATGGGTGGTGTTTCTCATGTGGAAAATGGTAAGAAGAATTTAGATCAGAAAGCTTATCAGCTTGCCCAACTAGGTGTCCGCTTAGTAGATTCAGCAGAAGGTAGTGTATGGGAGTAGAGTAGTTCAAAATCATCTTTGGTTTTCGAGCTAAAGGAAAAGTAGGATAGGGATCCCAACCTAGTTAAGTTGAAAGAATCTATCAGAGATCAGAAGATAGAGGTTTTCTCCTAAAAGAGAGATGGTGTATTGTGTTGTAAGGGATGGTTATGTGTGCAAGGTATAGATTACCTGAGACAACAGATTTTTACAAAAGTGCATGGTACGCGTTACTCTATTCATCCAGGGGTGACTAAGATGTACCATGATTTATGGGAGATCTATTAGTGGAGTCGGATGAAGAGAGATATTGTAGAGTTTGTAGCTAAGTGCTCTATATGTCAGTAGGTTAAAATGAGCATAAAAAACCTAGTAGGTCTATGCAAAAGTTCAGTATTCCCACTTGGCAGTGGGAAGAGGTAAATATAAATTTGGTGACGGGTTTACCTCACACTCGACGTCAACATAATTTAGTATGGGTCATTCAGTTGAGGAATATGCCAAGCTCTATGTCAGGGAGTTGGTTAGATTACACTGAGATCCCTTATCTATAAGCTTAGATAAAGGTACCCAGTTTACCTCTCATTTTTGGAAAGCCTTCCAAATGGGTCTTGGTACCCAAGTCCCCCTTAGTACAACTTTTCACCCTCAGAAAGATGGTTAAGCAAAAAGGACCATTCCGACTTTAGAGGATATACTGCAAGTGTATACGATAAACTTTAAAGGTATTTAGGATGACCACTTACCTTTGATTGACTTCACATATAACAACAACTATCATTCCATCATTCAGATGGCTCTGTTTGGGGCGCTCTATGGGAGGAGATGTAGATCTCTCATTGGTTGGTTTAAATTGGGTAAGGCTACAGTGGTAGGGACTGACTTGGTGTTTGACACCTTAGAGAAGGTTTAGCAGATCAGGGAAAGGCTTAAGATAGCTCAGAGTCGACAGAAATCATATGAAGATGTGCGCAGAAAGGATCTCGAGTTCAATCTTGGTTATTATGTGTATTTGAAAACCTCTCCTATGAAAGTAAAAAAGAGGTTTGTCAAGAAGGAGAAGATCAGTCTCCGATATGTTGGTCCTTACCAAATTCTTAGCCATTTTGAAAAGGTAGCTTACGAGCTTGAGTTACATTCAGTGCATCCAGTATTCCAAGTTTCCTTGCTTAAGAAGTGCATAGGTGACCCAGCAATTGTAGTCCCTATTGAAAGCCTAGATATTCAGAACAGTCTCTCTTACGAAGAGGTCCCAGTCAAAATCCTTTACTATTAGATTCACAGACTGAGGAACAAAGAAGTCCCTCTAGTCAAAGTTATTTGGCGGAATCAATTTATTGAGGGAGCTACTCGGGAAGAAGAAGCAGATATGCGAACCAAGCATCCTCTCCTCTTTTCTGCTAACTCTGAATCAACCCAAGGTAACAATTCTCTTTAAACTTACTCCGTTTCATGCTCAGATTTTCTTTATAAATTTGGTGTCAGTTACCATTGTATATCCAGTCATACATTCATGAGTCCGTTCAGACAGATATTCATGCATTAGATATGTATATTCAGTATAAGATACTCAACTTATCAGCAATCCCAGCCATGTAGTCATGCATTGGATATGCATGTTCAGTATAAAATTTCAGCATATCAGTAGTATCAATTATAAAATTATGTTACAGTTGTGCATGTCCAGTATCTAAATTTAGTCTACCAGTATTCTCATCTTAGTCAATCTTATTCAAGAATGAATGTTCCCAAAGAGGATATATTGTATGACCCTACAAAATCCTAAGCTTAACTCAGTCCTTTAAAGCTTGTTAAGGGGTCCCAGACTTAGAAATTCTAGCTAAGTATTCAGACTTAATGTTATTTTAGCCTTCATAAGTTGGAGACTCTATTTCATGACCCTCATGACCTTAAAGTGATGATTTTTAGGTTGAATCATGATCAGTAATGTCAGTAGGTGTTCTAGGACAAGTTTTGGATTTTTCAGACTTCGTTTGAAACACATTTAAAAGCTCAAATCAGTGGATCGACACAATCTCAATGTGCCGCATTGCCCATCATGTCAATGAATATTTTTCCCCAGCTCCCAGTGCTAATTCCAGTGAACTGATGTGGACTCGACGTGGCATGTTGGCTATCACGTCGATGCCAATGATGCGATGCATCGCTAAATTAGTTTTCAATTATTAAAAAGTTGTGTCCTCAAGGGTAATTGGGTTTTTTCCCACCTTATGTCAGCCCCCAAAACACGTGATTAATCCTCTTTAGAGGCAAAATACATTCATATTTCTCAAAATTTCTCAAGAAAAAAACCCTAGGATCTCCAATTCAAGATTCAGCCTCCAAGAACACTCCATCATTCTTCGCAAATTTGAATACCAAGGTATGTCAAGTGTTCATCCAAGGGTCCCTTCTACCCTTGGAGTTCAAGAAACTCTTTTAAACTTTAAGTAAATTGATTTCACGATTTCCATGATTTAGATTCAAGTGTATCATGATTATAATGTTGATTGGGTCTCTATTCCATGATTAAGTGCAAGATTCATGTAAAAACAATTACTATGTATGTAGTACCATGTGAATTCATTTTAAAGCCTTGAAATATGATGCTTATGTGTTGCTTAGTACTATTTGCATATACAATGCCTTCCAAGTGTCTGATGAGTTGTTCATGTGAATTAAATAGTGAGATTATATCATGTTAGTATGTATACTAGTTCATGCCATTCAAGTGTTTGATAAAATGCCTCTATAGATGCATTATTAACAAGTGTGCATATCTTTGCTATGAAAGGTCATGTGATGCTTTACTTTTTATGCTATCGAGTCTAGGGGTATTTAATACTCGACAATTTAGTTGTTTACCTAGAGTCAGTGTTAGTTACAGAATAATCTCAGTCATGTCATAATCAGTAGTACTCTCAGTCAGGTATAGAACTAAAAAAAAAACTCTACAGACTCAGTATCAAACTAGTTCAGTTTAGTATTCAATTCAGACCTCAATAAATTCAATCAATTAACAAAATTTAGTAGTATTCATCGGTCAACAAAACTCAGTGAACTCAGTTCAGTTCAGTTAGACAGTATAATCATTAATAGTTCAGTCAATCCTAGTATGAACTAGGAATCAGTTTAGTGTCTATTTAGATGGGAGTAGGATTCAACACCGAGCGAACCTATGGATGGGGGCATTACTGCCAGCAGAGGGTTTAACCCTTAGTAAAAATTCTTGCATTATAGAACTATGTAGCTAATGTAGGTTGAGATATCTTTCTACCAAACTAGGGTTAATACATCTCATACGATTTTTCTGCCTATAAGAATTGACAAAATAGCTTCCTATTAGAGAGGGTTAACTCACAGTTGTCTTTACCCATGGCACGATACTGACACCCTTCTAACTAGGGTTATAGGCTGGACCCTAATATATTCAAAAAGGAATATGTCGGTTAGATGATTACCTTTCACATTCTCAGTTTCAGTCTTCAAAATAGGACTCAGTTCAGTTTTATAATTAGGATTGTCAGACACAATCACTCAGTTCAGTACAAAACTCAGAATAGTTCTACAGAATTAGGACTATCAGATACAGTCACTCAGTTCAGTATGAAACCCAGCACAGTTTCACAGAATAAGGATTGTCAGATACAGTCATTCAAATATCAGTTATACAGTATTAGTAAACTTATATATTATTAAATTAGTAATTCAAAACTCAGTATCCAGTCTTATCACGACCTCAATTACAGTTTACGTATTCGTGTATGTATTGTTATTCAGTTATACACATGTTATTCAATTTGTATTATTCATGCATATTAACCCATGCATCTTATACTACCTCACTTAGTATACCAGTATATTCAAAATAATGACGCATACCTTTCTTTTGCACTATGATATCTTATATCAAAGGATCAGACGCACGAGCTCTCGATCATACTTAGTAGCTCAATCCATCAGTAGCAGACTTAGTGGTGAATCCTTATAGTCCGAGGACAGATTTATTATTCCAGTATTTCTGTACTTAATTTATTTCAGTAATCAGAATTAGTTGGGGACTTGTCCCATCAACTCCTTTTTCAGACAGTAGAGGCTTTTCAAACTGGAGTATTTATAGACAAATGTTTTGTTTTGGTATTGATGTATCATACTCAGTATTTATTTACAGTTTCATATCTTATGGCAAGTTTCTGCCTAATTTCAAAATATTTACAGTATTATTATTCAATTATTACAGCAGGAACTAGTTATGGGTTATCTTGTGGTCCCTCAAGATTATGAGCACCGTGTGACATATGGGGTACAAACTCAGGGTGTTACAATTATCTTTAGTTTTATTGTTCTCTTAGTAGTTGGAAATATTAGTATTATATTTTTTAAGACAATTAGTTTAATCTAATAACTTGGCACTCACAAGGTGATAGTTATCTTGGCTCTAGGAAAAGGGTTAGTAGAGCGACACTCTGAGAGTTAAAAGCTAAAGGGTGAAATTCATCAACGAGTAAACAAGATGTTTGATAGTACATAACTTATGAGATTCTGCATGCGAAGCCTGGGTTGGTTTAGTTGAGTATAATAAGCCTATGGATTTGAGATGATGGGGGGAAGGGAAATCATAATCTTAGTGTTCATCTCCCATTTATTTTAACCAAACATAGCAATCAGTTAATTATAGTTACTTGTGACCACTAAAAACCCATCATTTACTTTCTATACTTGCTTGTTAATTCCAGCAAAAGAGATATAAAGTACTTGTAGTTCCTGTAGGTATGAACCCAACCTTAGTTGGGCTACTATACTGACTACAACCACTTTATCCATAATTTGCAGGTGTAGTTTGGGTGTGAAGGGGAAAATACAGTAAAGTACTTGGTGATTTTATGTTCATTATATCATTTTTAGGGTGTAATTGCCCAGGTTACGATTTTCCCCAGGTTAGGAGTTAGAATTTTTAGGCCATTCTAGTCTTTGATAAAATTTGCATGAGTAATGGTATAGGGTGATATAGGAATGTATTGGGTATACATAATAAAGTTTAGCTTGATTTTATCTTCGTTAAGATGATAAGGAACCCATAGGACTTTTCAGAATTAAATTTAAGCGAGTAGAACAACCGATATCAATTTGGACGTTAAGGGTTAGTTTGGAATGTCAAAAAATAGATTATTACATGATGAAAAATAAAAAAATTAGAAGATTGTCAAGTTTCTACCACACCTATGCCATTATAACGACATACATATCGCTATAGCAAAATAATTCCCGCTATAGTAATGCTTTTATAACAGGATTGATGTAGTAATTGTCTAGTTTTCTCTGAGTTTAGATGTTATATCATCATAAACTCTAAACTATTCATTATTACACCGTTGAGGAAATAACTAGTTTATGCATAAATGTTTGGCCCTTTATCTACTGGTCCTCAAAAGCTTCAATAAGAGGTCGAGTATAAATATGCTTCGGTTGATAAATGATGGCGAGTGGGTATGTGAAGTTCAAGATAAGAAACTTTGAAAGTGGATTCCTTTTAATTCCAACATTATGCTTCTCTTCACCGATGCCCGTTTGAGGACGAACATATTATGATTTAATACTTGTTGCAATGATCAATTTTGATGTTACTAATAATATTTGTGGAATATATATGTGTTTCTCATTCATCATAAGATTTAGGATCAATTCTTTAGTATTGAAGTGCATATGATATGCACTAAGGTGATAGAATACCCCTAGCACAAAGTTAAGTTGAAAGTATATAAGTCGATCTAGTTTTAAGCAAGTTTAAACTAGGGTCAACTTCAAATAGGAACTATTCCCAGAATATAAGGAGTTATTTGTCTTAATACCCACCAAATTAAGGATCTCTAAGTTTTATTTCCAATGAAATTGTCTGTTTGTCAATCTTCTTCCTTAGTAAAAGGCTATTACCATTTTACTGAATACTATTTATGCTAAAGAACTGGTGCCCCTATAGCGGGATCAAGTTACTATACAAACGCTAAAGTTGTTTATAACCTATTTTTGATGGGTTTTAACCCACAAACACCAAAAGTTTTTCCTAATCCCTATATGGGTGATTTTCTCTTGGTATCGGTTGAAATTCTTCATTGAGGTACATTTCTTTCGTTAACTTCTTCATTTTACAATTCTTTAACTTCATAGAATCATTAGAACAACCTTTAATGGTGAAATTCTTGGGATTTTTAATCCTAAGTTCCTGACATTTTGGGGATATCATGAAGGGATATAGATATAATGTTGCTGCAATCCTATGTTGCGCTGAGCATTATATCTATAATGAAGGGATATAGATGCACACATAAGGCTAAAGATTTCAAATAAAGCCCCAACACAAGAAACACAGAATATTAGACACTACAAGTCAACAACAACAACATATAATCCTCCCCATGGGAACACAATAGTATAAACAATCTTGAAATATAAACCCCATAGTTATTTTCCCTAACCCATAGCAAGATTTCCTTATTTATTGTCATAACCTAATTTCTTAAGTCATGATAGCGCCTACTAAAACCCAGCAGTAGGCAAGCCAACCCCATAGTCTGGAATAGCTAGTAATGAATGGCCAAATATATGAAGAAAAGAATTCGCAAAATACATGGAATAAAGGAAAAATCACATAATATGATCCCCAAAACTGGTGGTATCAGTACAAGAGTTTCTAATATAACAAGAGTACAAAAGTATAATACAAATAAATATACTGATACAAATTATCACTAAATATAACATAGAGACTAGTCTAATACATAAGGGAGAGATAAGTAATACTCTGAAGTCAAAAGCTCACTCTAAGCTTTCAAATCATGGTTGCTCCGCACGACTCACACATGAATGGTGATAACCTATACTATGATCTACAGGCTGCAGAAGTGTAGTATGAGTACAAAAATAATGTTACTCAGTAGGAAATTGCGAACAGAGCTCCAAATATAAAGCAGATATATATATATATAAGCATAATGAAAACTACACTCAAATATCCAACATCTATATAATATGGCCAATAAGGTAATAAGGATAAACTATCCTATTCAAGTCCAAGAGACTAACATATTAAGACTAAGGAAGTAATATGAATAAACTATACTATTCCAATCACATTCATGAATCTCGATACTGTACCATAAATCACTGGCTCATATGTGAAGTACAAGTGGAAGGAATATATATATAAATATACAAGGCCAAGGATTGCGCATTCAATATGAACAATTAAAGAAAGGGATATACGGTAGTTTGATAACTACATATATATAGATATAGATATAGATATATATATATATGCACACATATATAAATATTAAGACACCTCAAGGCATAACCTAAATCATCAAGTCTTCACTTTTAAGGCCTCATTATAATCCTAGTAGTATCTAGCACTATTATACTCAGGGTTTCTAATCCATATGTCTAAACATGAGATAAACATGCATAATAATGTGATTTTATGATAGAAAAGGCTAGAAACATACCTCAAATCTTGATATCAAATCAATGACCAATCTGTCTTAAACTTGCCATAATAATGATCATAACAATGAAAATAATAATATCAATAACAATATGAGTAACTGTCTTTTACAAACAACCAATTAACTAGCCAAGCCTATGCATACCCCCAGTTCCCCTGGATTAGAAGGTATAGTCTACATACAATAACACAAGGCATAGTCATCACCCAAATCAATACAGCTATCCCATATAGACTGATAGATGTATGTGCATACTGGTGATAGACGATGCGCATGCAAGAATGAATGCAATAGAATTCACAATACCATAATCATCATCATCATAATCGTCATCATCATAATCGACCTCCGGCCTTATCAGGTATATAATCATCACAATATCCTCGGTCCTTATCGGGTATTAATATCATCATCACAATATTCTCCGGCCTTATCGAGTATCATCATATCATCATAATATCCTCTGTCCTTGCCGTGTATCAATGTCATCATCATAATATCTTCCAGCCTTACTAGGTATTATATATCAACATAATATCCTCCTGAATTGATGGGTATCAACGTCATTATCATAATATTCTTCGGCCTTGTTAGGTAGGATTACATTATTATTATATCCTCCGTCCTTGTTGGGTATCAATATCATCATCATCATATCCAAAAAATGTCACATAATATAAGTCAAGCCCCACAAGGGCTAAAGTAAAGTGCAAGCCCCATGAGGGATAAAGTAAATAGCAAGTCCCACGCAGGCTAAAGTAAATGACAAGCCCCATAAGGGCTAAAGTAAAGTGCAAGCCCAGCTAAAGTAAAGTGCAATCTCCACGAGGTTTAAAGTAAATAGATATGTAAAAAGAAGCAAGGTAGATTATATTTACACAATTTATTATTCATCATCAACATCACATCCTTAGTAAGAGTATATATAATAGGTGCATGGACTCAACCTGTTGCTAAAAGAGTGTAAATTTGTAAGTTTGTTGCCCAGAGTAAACCTCAGGATTAAATCTCTATAAAAGTATAGAAAGGGTTGGAATACCCTCACTATTGGAGTAAATAGTAGTGTAAAATCAAGGACCAAAATATGTCTTAGTCAGATATTTCAAAAAATCATTATTAACCTTTTTTACCCATTTAACTTATTCATTAAGTTAGAAGTTATTATTGTGGGAAATCAACTTTACTGTGGAAAGTGGACTTTAGCCCTTAGTTAGTGACGACAATCAAAGTATTATAATATAATTGGAATTGTATCAATTAATGATGTAATAATCATGAATGTACCTAATATAAGCATGCCATCACTAGTATTCAAACATTGGAATCATAAATATCATACTGTATCTTCCTCCATCCCATACCGAAGAGATGTTTATATAATCATATATATATATATATATTCATAATCTACAATTTTATCCTTTATAAGAATAATTACTTTCCGGATATCCAATTCATATCATAACTCCGCCTTTGGCCCAATATTGTGTCCGAAATAATCATAACATTATAATAACAAACTTAGGCCCTCATATGTATCTAAAACTCATATCAATAATCATAATAGTAAGTAATCACATATTTATAAGCCACATCCTAACTATGAGTTATAACATATATATAAGCCATAAATCTTATTTGTAATCATCTCGTATCAAGGAGGTGTAATATATCAATCATCACCTTGCATCTAGGAGGCATCTACTATCTATAGGTCATACATCATGACTTTAAGGAATACCGTCTCTATAGGTCAACTATCATATCTAAGAGGGATAACACTCTATAGACCAAATATCATAACTAAGATGAATCATCATCTCTATAGGCCAATTATCATAACTTAGAGGAAATGGAATCTTTAAAGGCCCAATATAATTCCTATAAGTAAATCAGGGCCATGAGCCATTTAATTATTATCTGAGGAAAATACTATCATAATTCATCAAGCCATAAAGTAATCTTATTCAAAAAGCTCAATAGTCTCAACTAAGCCTAGCATCCTCAACTAAATCCCCAAGTCCAATACAAGTCTTGGCCTAAGTGGGATGGAAAATCTCAGTTCTAATCCTCGATTTGCATGTTTAGGCTAAATATGACTCAAACTAGAATTAGGTATGTAGTTCAACTTCTAAATGTCAAGTGATATGCTATAGAAATATCACTTTCGACACTTAAAACAAGGAAAATATGCAAGTTTTTGAGGTTATTTTATTAGATATGATACGTTTTGAGTATGTTTTGTAGGAAATTATGTTTTCAATGCAAAGCTCATGAAAAAGATGAAATTAGGTGTTTTTATCTATTTTTGGAGCAATTATGGATATTCGGGACACTTTCTGGCATGTTCGTGATAAAAGCATGTTCAAGAATTGAAGAAGAGCTGAAAAGATGACTCCCAACACTTAGTAATTCAACATGTGGATTGAAAGTAAGCAAAGAAAGTGCTACAAGTCCAAAATCCCAAGAGTTGGGCTACAGGATTTTTTCATCTTGGTACATGTACCCTGTACCTGTGACCACCCTGCTGACCGGAGGTACTACTTGCGTCTATTCTTTGGGTGAAAGTAGGGGCCATAAGGGTCCACTGACCCTATATTCTCCTATGTTAGTTAGGCTTTGGTTTTAGGGTTTTCTCATGTACTATAAATACCCTTTATGTGTGTTTTTAGTAGGAATTACGCACTTTTTATACTCAAACATATTTTGATTCCAATATTCAATTTTGATCTTGGGATTCTCTTGTATTGACTTCAGTCGATTAATTGAATTATGGTTGTGGGTTTTCTACTTCTTATTATTGTGATTGCATCTATGCTTTCGATTATGAATGTGATTGATTTCTTCACAAGCATAAGTGGCTAAAAACCCATAGCTAGGTTTGTGCAAACCCTGAAGGATGGACGAAGGAGGGGAAGTGCTATTGTTTTTCTGAACTGATACCCATGCATGTATTGCTTTATCTTCATTATAACAGTTTTCTTAATAGGTGCACACGAAATTAAAAAGCCAGGAGGAACACAATCTTAGTGTTCTCCATGACTGATTACAGATGAAGTTAATATAGTTACTTGCTTGATATTACTACAAAAACCTCCACCCATTTACTTTTCCAGTTCTTCCTATTTGACTACAACTGTTGAGATCCACAATTCCATATGTTCCCTTGGAATTTGAATCCAACCTTGTTGGGTTACTATTTTTTGACAGTGACCGTATCATCTTCTGAGATAAGGTGTACTTTGAACGTTGTTATCAAGGAAGCCATAACTAATCCTAAGAAAGGAACTCTGCCTAGAAACATGGGCATTCAAGCTACTCCACCCAAATTGTGGTTTAAATACCACTAAAGTAGCCCAACCAAGGTTTATCACACTAACCTATGACTCTAATAATTAAACCATGGCCTAATTCTAGCATTAGATGATGTCCATGCTATAAATTAGCTCACTTTTACAGAGAAGCTAATAGGATTTTGAAAGGGTCATAAATATACCACCTTACGGGTACAAAACCCTTAGTAAATCCACAAATATAAATAATCAAGGCTAAGTTATTCTAATCATAATCAAGACTAATATTCACATTCACACACAATATACATCAAACATTGTAATGACCCGTCATTTTTCTAAATCCCACTTATTTTTGTTGTTAGAGCTTTCCCATAGCTGCCCCAAGTAATTTATGATTTATTGGAACTGATAGTTTGGCAATCGGGCAATTCATTTGGTTTTTAGATCCATTTCACCATTTAGAAGTCCTCTCTAAATCCAAATAGTCCCCAAGCGAAAACCTCAGTGAAACGACCTCGGATGAAACTATGTCAGCATCTTTGAAATATTAATTTTAGGCTAAGTAGACCTTTGGTTTAGGTCTCACTGCACCAGAGTGCACTGACCTATTGATCAAAAAGTGGATAAAATAAAAATTTGGGTGTAGGACCTATATTTGGTTGAAATAACCTCGGATGGAAAATCCAAATTTGTCAATGCATCTGGAACGTTGAAATTAGTGTGTGCACATATTTCTGTTGCTCGTATTGTATTCTTGATACATCCCAAGGCATTGGCCAAAACTTGAAAATTTTCCAGCTGTCATTTGGTGCAGCAGAATGTAGTAGTTACGTAGGGGCATTGCAATTGCGGTGTTGAAATCTTAGCCCACGTGCACTCGATTACGGCAACTAATTACCTGAAAGGGGTGGGCCTATTTGAATGCCATTTTTGTTGAGAATTGGCCATTTTAAAATTCCTTTAAGTTCTATAAACCCTAATAGAGTATGCAACCTATAAATTGAGTCTTGGATGTTGATTGGGATCTTGAATAACTTGTATATTTGTGATTAGCAATGGATTCAAGGTATGAAATCCTTTATTTCTAGTGTTGATTCTTGATTATTTGATCCAAGCCCGGTAAGCTTGGTTTTTACTTAATTATTGAGGGTTATGATTCCCCAAATGGTAATTGAACATTGGGTTAATCTCGGGGACTTGTTTTCCATATGTAGGACCCATTTGGGATTTTGGTGTCGTTTTTGAACCTGAAGCACAATGGTGCAATATGGGTATCAATGTTCTCGTAATAGTGTGTAGATTGTGTTTTTGATAGCTTGGCACCTTAAAGAAGATTCGTAGAAGAAAAAAGGTACAGGTTTACTGATTCGTGGGCTTTATTTGAGTTTGCGGTAGGTTAGGCTTACTTCTTGTTAGATTAAGCTTTATTATAGTATGATTGTGATACCGTGTTGAGATTAGGAGGGGTTCTAGGTGTTAAGAGTGATAAATGGTAATATTTGGGATTAGTTGAACCATTAAGGCCATTTGAACTCATATCGTGGGATTTTTGATTTGTAGTCTAGAATCTTGGATTCTGGGACTTGTTCACTCATGGATAGCATGAGGATGTTCTAGTTTTCCTAATTAGATTGTAGTGACCTTGTCACTCATGTTAAGAGCAAGTGGACCTTAGTTGTGCATAGTTGAGAAATTATCTTAGTTATTTGGGACAAGTAAAGGGTGATGCTTGAGAAATAGCCCTACTATAGAACTATTATGTGTTGACAAACCTCTAAGACATGATTTAGGTAACTTAGCTTAGCCCCGGATAGAAGTTAGACTTGAAGTGAAATATGGGATATTAGAAGTGGGACTTGACCCACCTTAATATTGGATTTTGTAGTATTATTAAAGACTAAGGTACTAGTTAAATATCTACAATATTCCTTTGGTAGTATGATGGCTAACCCCTGGTAAATGAATTATCCATGATGTTCTTATTGGAAGTAATGTTCTTGGTTGATTATTAAATCAATGTAAATTCTTGGATAGAAATGGAATGTCCTAAAATTGAGCCAATGACTATGTCAGCTCTTGAATCATTGACTACATTACTATGTGGGTTGGGGATCATGTTATTATTCATATCATGTTCAAATATAGTGACTAAACTAGTGTTTGTGATAAAAATCCCTCATGTTCCAATATTGTGAGCCATAATGATAAAGGGCTCTAGTAAGTATATCCTTGGCTTTATAAGTAGGCATACTACTAATTATGTTGAACCTGGTAATGCATTGAATGTCTATATAGATATATGTATACATCCATATAGCTCTCATAGGGCTTGCCAATTATTTTTGAATTTATTGAATATATATATATGTATATATATATATATTGATATTATTGAGACCCGATTTGAGTCTGGAGAATATGTTGATATTATTAATGCCTGGTTTGAGTATGAAGGATATGTTGATATTATTGATACTTGATTTGAGTTTGGAGATATGTTGATATTATTGATACTTGATTTGAGTTTGGAGGATATGCTGATATTATTGATACCCGATTTGAGTCTGAAGGATATGATGGTGATATTGTTGCTTGGTTTGAGTCTGGAGGATATGATAATGTTATGAATGACAAGTACGTATATATGTGTGGTTATGCTATTTATTATATCCATATGTGTATTAAGGGTATGGTGTCATCCTTAGGATGTCTAATATAGCTTTCTAATGCCAATAACTTCCTAAGTGAAGGAGTTCATGTTATTACTACCTAGTAAGTAGAAATGGAACATGTCGGATTAGGAATCAAGGCTAGTTGATGAGATAGGGATTTGTTATAAGTTTTGGATCCACTTAGTAATTATTGCTAGCATTAGATAATGGTTAATTAAGAATGTTAGTAGTTAAAATAGGCCATGTGGTGACTAGTTTCCTATTATATAATTATCTTACTTGATGAATAGAAAACCAATGGAATAGATAATGACTCTTGCTTCACTAAAATATGGTATTTGGTAAAGGTGATTAATGCATAGCTAATGTATATAATGTATGGAATAACGACCTATGGGTGATGTTAGTTTCTAAGGGAAATTTTGAAAAATGTTAAATTGAAAATAAATATGGAATATGGTTGTGTAATGATTGGGATTTGGTTACGTTAGTAGATATACTTTATTATTATCTCTTGGGTGTACTCTCCAGTGGTATGGGACGCCGTTATGGGTTCTTTTACTTTGTGTGATAGTTGGTATATGGGCGCCAACTTTGTATTTAAGTGGTTGTGAATGTATTGGTGCTAATTTACGATTTTGGATCATTTACTTCCTAAATATGATGGAATTGGCATGTATTGAGGCAATATGTCATATTATTGTTCTGATTTGATTACTTATTATATTTAGTGATTATAGAGATGATTCATGTTTGAATATGTAACTTGAATTAGATGTATTATCTTTCTTAATATCATCTCCATACCATGATTTAGCTCAGTCGGCTGATGATGTCTACTCAGTACCAGTTGTTTTGGTACTCGCACTACGCTTTTGTACCTTTTTAGTGCAGATCCGAGTACAAGTTGCTATCGTTGAGATGAGATCGTATGGTGTTGATCTTGATAGGGTGAGATATTGGAGTTTTGTGTCACCCATTTCTCTCTATGTTAAGTTCAGTCTTTTGTGTTCAAGATGGATGTATTGACTATTTTAGATTTCTGAGTTGTATTTCCTACTACCATACTTAGATGCCCTTGTACTGATATTACCAGGTCGTGGGGTTTGGTATCCGTGTTGACTATTTTCTTTATGTTGGAACATTGTTTGATTATGACTTATGTTCATATTTTCGCCCAGTTGGGCATTTCTACCAAAGTAACCCATTGCGTTAGCTTTGAGTTACAATATTAGCTTACTTACTGGTAGGATTTGGTAGGATCCATCATGACCTATAAATTGGGTCGTGACACACATCATCTTCGAAGAAGAGTGGCTAGAAGCCTACCTCAAAGGCGAACTGCAAAATCTCACATCATCACCAATGTCTATCTCTACTTTACAATCCCAAAATGCCATCACAAAATCTTAGTCATAATTTACTCATCAATACAAGTCTAACGATACCCATATTGCACTATTGTAATTTAGATCCAAAAATGACCCCAAAAACCCCAAGTGGGTCACACTTACGAAAAATGCATTTCCAAGGTCAACCCAATGTTTATACATGAACAAGGAATCATAACCCTCAAGAATTCAGTGAAAACAAAGCTAATTTTTGGATAAAACCAAGCCCTAAGATAAATTAGGGTTTTGGGTTGAAGCTAAGAAATTCTAACATGAATTTGAAGTATTATTACTTTAAATCCCAAGATATTCGTATTAAAAGATGTTAATCAAAATCCCAAGTCTCCTACAATGATCAATTTTGAGTTACCACACCAATTTTGGGGTTTCTAGGTCTCAAAGATGAAGATAAAATGCCCCAAATGCATCTTTGGGACTATATATAGCCCCTATAGGTTAGGAGATATAGCTATCGCAATCCAAGGAGTCACTATGGCTCTAGGGTGATCTCTATAAGCCTCATCGCGATCTCCATACACAAGCACCAGCAAAGGCAAAACTTGTTTTTGACCCTCGAAACTCATTTGGACTTTGATTTTAGCAAATGAACAATGTAACCACACTAAATTTAGCATTCCGGACGCATCGATGATGCTAGATTTTCCATTGGAGATCGTTTAGACAAGATGTGGGACCCAAACTCATACTTACTATTTTTACCACTTTCCAACCAAAAGGTCGAAATGAGTTAGGGCGCATTGGGATCCAAACCAAATGTCCGCCTAGCCTAAAATCGATATTTTGGATCTGCTAGCGTAGTCAAAATTTACATCCGAGATCATTTCAATAAAGCTTTTTCCCAGTGGTCATTTGGAACTAGTAAAGACTTCCAAATAGGGAATTGGTTCTAAAAATAAAACGAAATACACGGTAATCAAACCATCGGTCCCAGCAAGTCATAAATGACTTGTGGAAGCTACGGAGAAGCCCTAATGGAGAAAAAAGGCAGAAAAATGAAAAATTACCAGAAGGGTCATTACAATATCCATTACTAAAAGGATTTTCATCCCCGAAAGTGAACGGGTAGAAAGAATCTCAAAAGATCAAAAGGATGAGGTATTGGGATCATATGCTCTGAGCATGACTTACAAAATAACCTCAACGAATGGAGGACACTTTTAAGGGAATTCATCACAAGCATCCCTTTTCCAACCAGTACCTCTCTTTACTTCTAAATAGTCAAAACTTAGCTTCAACCACTAATTGGCCTCCATCAGAACCATAGAGGATGATGCATGAAAATTTGAACCATAACACACTAATACCATCTTGATACCTGCGCAAATCAATAAAGGCTTATTCGAGCCAAAGCCAACCCATGACATGAGTCATGCCAACTCCAAATCTAAATATAACCTTCCTTTACCAATTTGCACATGCTATCCACTCCAAACTAGGAGGAAAATCACTTGAGTCTTGTCCATATAGTATCATCATAGAGAACTCAAAGAACTGAAGCTGACCCGCTGAAAGTCCATATGACAAATATGAAAATAAGCTCAAAAAGTACTATCTAGGTATACAAATATAGATAATCTAGGGATGCAATACATGTCAAAGCTACAAATAGTCTAGATGAAAATCAAATTGAAATCCCAAAGTCCAAGGTATAACTACTCATCACAGAATATTTCGCTTTACGATATCTTATCAATCGAGAATGAAGCCATACTGAATATAACTCAAGTATAATACTCCCACTGAGTATATCATCCAAAATATTCAGAGTATTGAAGACTCAAGGTCAAAGATAAAAGAACCAATACCGGGTACATGGGCTATCATTTGAGCTCTCATAAACTATAATCTACCCAAAGTTGAGAAGACTAAAAAGAAATTGCCTTTCCAAGGCATCAAGTCAAAACTAAGCCAATAAGACTATATCAACATCAACCACTCAACTTGACTATAGCATCCAAATCTGACATATCCAAGCTAAATAATAGAAAACCACAATCGAGATACATCTAAAGAGCAAAAGTCACCACAGGGATAACCATCGACTGGAAACTCATGCAACTAACTGTATATCAGCTAGAAAGTATGAAATATAGTCACAAAATAGAATTCATGCCAAAGGATCAGTCACTAGCTAAAAATTCAAATAACCCACTCCATAACCATAGGAGGGCATAAACTATCTAAACATACTCAAAAAAATCCCCATGGCTGCAAAGCACACCAGTAAAGGAAAAACTCTAGCAACTTGGAGAATGCAACTTAAGCCAAAACTAATCAATCCAACACCCCATTGCGGGAAAGAGTAGCCATAGGCATATATCATAGAGGAGAATCACCCCCCAAGCCTCACTAGGTCGAACAAATTCCAAAATGGGGATTTCCTGAATCCACCTACGTAGGGACATCATAACTCAAACAACCCATGAATCGAATCATCTAAGAAGAAATATATCAATCTCAAAACCAAGGTCAAAGTCGAGACCACCACCAAAGAACCAAAAACTCAAGATAAATAATTTCCACATTGCCAACTTAAGAAGTGATCACAGGAAATGCCAGTTGTCTCTAACTTTCCAACTTCACTAGATGAATCCATAACACAATAAGAAAGGATCATCCTACCTCAGCACTAATAACAAGGGCAACCCATCACAAAGGAACAAAACCTATAAAACCATGAGATAAATCCATGACATCTCAATCTCAATATTAAAACCACTATCGAGTGATAAAAGAATAACAATTGGAAAACGAACCTCAAACTGGTAAATATCATAAATGGGCTCTATAGGAAGGGATATCCAAATCAAAAGCCTTCTGAAACATCCCAGATTTTAGCCCTTGAAATTTCCTGAGCTTTGAGCTTACTGCCCTAGTTACTATTAAACCTTATGAGTTGTAGGGTGTCCTGAGTAGACATTGGGATGAGTCATAACCAAACCAGTACATTTATGGCTTGATTTTGATCTGAGTATAAGAGGCTCACTAAGATCCATAAGATTAAGTTATGAGTCTTTAGGTCCAATCATAGGGTGTCTAGTGTATACCCTAATTTAGATTTTGTGTGGACTATAACTAAACCCTATGAGTCATAGGGTCTCATTACTAATGGCTTGGTTGAGTCATAAGTTCAATAGTGTATTGGGGTCCTAGTCACTTTCTTAGTTACGACTCATGGTAACGAGCTGTAAGGTGTGGTTATGAATTGATGGTTGACTTGTAGTCAAAGGTGACACTTTTTCAATCTTTAAGTAGAGGGCATTTTGGACATTTCCCACTTTAACCCTTTGGAAACTGTGACTTAAAGACTTTTTTGGGACTACATTATCATATCATTCCTAATAAAACACTCTCAAACTCTCTATTAAAGTTAAGACTGGGGTTCTAAACATACTATTGTCTAGGGTTCTAAGGGTGCTATATCTTCCATATTTCTTGGTATTTCACGCATGTTTATAATACCTCATTTTCAATTTTGTAAAATCATATGATTTAAAGTATTGTTTATGAGATATTGATGTTGGGTTTTGAAGTATGGGTTGACGATTTTTAATATAAATTACTTAAATTATTTTTCCATGATATTTATGAAACTATTATGCTTAAATTATTGGTTGGTAAATGCATTAGGGTGCATGGGAATGATGGACATAAATAGGGGAACAAAGGAATCCCCAAATTGATTGTTTGGTATGGAAATAGGTAATAACCTCAACCAATTTGTACAATTGATTTTGGTTTAGGAATTATAACTTGGCTTGGATTGTTTCTTGAAACTAATGAATGGTATAAATGGTTAAATGGTTAGGGAATGATTATGAAAATAATGTGGGGTACACAGAAATCTCTTAAGAAATTTTAACAATGGAGTCTGTAGGGTACTTGGGAATCCCCTAAGTGTGGGCTGATAAAATTACTTACAAACTATGGTCGACATGATAATAACACTTAATAATTCCTTAATATTTGACTCCTAAAATTAGTGGTTGGACTATGTGTTACATGTTTTAATTGGGCAATAATAGGAGTTACGTTAGCTATCCATAAAGGTATGAGTTTATAGTGTGAGTCTGAAGAAATGATATTGGAAACTTATGTTTATCAACATGAGAATTGGTATTGATGATTATGTACTTGTGGGATACAAGTAAATCTCCCAATAACACATATGTTTATATGTATCATACAAGGTGAAGGGTACAAAGGAACCCCTGGTATTCTATGATATCTCCGGTTCATGCGAATAGCACACACTGGTGCTGTTCAGGGGGTAACACTAAACCCATATAGCCCATGGGTAGAATTGTGATGGTAAAGCTACACAAACTTAGGTTAATTTTTAAAATTTCATGGTAAGGTCATTCCCAATCCCAATATTATATATGTATATGCATGAATATATACTAATGTGTACATGCATTTTGGTTTGACTTGGTTTTGAATCGATGACATTATTTTATCCTTATCCCTGAGTTATATGCTAGCATTCACCTCACTAACCATCTTCAAATGCTTTATCCCCATGCAAGGTAGGAACTAGCCATTCTTCTACTTATCTTGCACATTGACTAGAATTTAATATCAACTCGTTATTCAGACTAAAGTGGTGAGCTTTCATACTTTGGAAGACCTCATTTCATGCTATAAATTTTTTTATTTCTTTACTGTTCCTTATGGTTTTGGTTTTGCCTATGGTCGAGGGTATATTACGACTGGGTAGTCTTTGGTTTGATTAGAAACTTTGTCGGACTTCTGTAGACATGGATGATATTGGTATCCATATCAATATCTATTATTTATTTGTTTTTTGGTGGCTAGCTTTGGTTATAAGCTAATCTTAATATCTTTAGATTGATATTCTCTTATCTTATTATATGTTTAGAATTTATCCAACATGGGGTTTTAGGAGGTTAATGGTTAGGTATTGGTAGTGGTCTCCTATCCTGTTTGGACTAGAGATACTCGACACTAAAAGGCCCTTGTTAGAGTCATGTCAGATTGGTATAAGAGCGCTAGGTTCATGATTAATTGGGTTTCTATAAAGCCATGCTAAATAGAGTCTCTTTTATGGGTATGTAGCATGGCAAACTTATAAGGGAGAGGCTATGAGGCAATTAGGAATGTTTCAAATTCTTGTTGTTCTATTTCGAGCTTTAGAGCCTAAGATCTTGAATCCCTCTAATTCCCATTTGTTCATCTTTCAAATCATGTCTCCGAGAAGATCTAATAGTCGTAGAAATTCTTTTGTCCAGTCTGAGGACAATGTGGATAGAGCTCATCCTACTCCAGGAGTTCAGACTCAGACTGCAGTCGTTGTTTCTGATTACCCTGAGGGAACTCCATCGGTTCCCACTATTTCTTCTCAGGCACCTCAAGCTGATATGTCTAATGCTTAGTTTTGTCAGTTGATTCATTTGCTTACCTAATTGGTAGCCTCTCAGACTGCGCATGTTACTTTAGTTACTCCATCCTTCGAGGCCACTAGAGTTGGCAAATTTATATGATTAAGTCCTCCTATTTTTACTGGTTCCAGGTTTGAGGAATATCCTTAATATTTTATTAATGAGATGGAAAATATCTTTCGTATGATGCATGCCACTAATGTGGAGGGCAAGGATTTCACTTCCTACTAACTGAAAGATATAGTATGCTAATTGTATGAGAAATGAGACCAGTCTAGGGGCGATAATGTTGAGTTTGCTTTATGGGATGATTTCTATAGTGCTTTTTTGGACTGCTTCTTTCCTCAAGAGTTGAAGGAGGCAAAAGTGGCAGAGTTTATTAATCTAAAGCAGGGCAAGATGTTAGTCAAGAAATATGCCCTGAAGTTTCATCAGTTATCTTCGTATGTTGGTGTCTAGTATGGGGGCTTGAATGAGGAAGTTCACTTTTGGGTTGTCCTGAGACTTGATTCTGGAGAGTAAGGTTGCGTTGTTAAACAAGGATATGGATATTTCTGGACTGGTGGTCCATCTGCAGCAAGTCAACGAAGAGAAGAAGAAGTAGGATGAACTTGGAGAGAGGCAAGGTAAGAAATTCCATTATTCGAACAAAGGTGGATGTAAGTAGCAAAGTGGTAGAGAAGTTGGAAAGTGGACTAAGAAGAAGTGAGTCATTTTGGGTCCTATTCGATGGCTATGGATCCTTATCCAAAGTTATCAAGTGATCAACATTTGTAGGGTGGAGGTGGTTCTAGGTCACAAGTTACCAAATCTCAGGAGATTGGGGCTCAATCATCTCTATAATATCCTTCCTATAGGTTTTATAGTAAGTTGCATTGTGAGTTTTGTGATGGGGGGTTAGGTATTTCAAATATGGTTATCCAGGGCATATGCTTAGAATTGTCCTATGGGTAAGGTTTCTTCTGGGGAAAATAAGGTTCTTGGTCTATCTTCATCAGCTCCTACATCAAAGGGTGCCCCTTCTGGCTCTGGCACTGGTCGAAATAGTCTCTATTCTCTCACTACCCATTAGGAGTTTAAGGCATCTCTAGATGTCATTACTAGTATGTTGAAACTCTTTTTTGGTGATGTGTACTATTTACTTAATCTAGGGTCCACTCTTTCTTATGTGATACCATTTGTGGCTGTGCATTTTGGTTTTGGTCCTGAGTCTATCCCTGAACCCTTTTTTGTGTCTACCTTAATGGGTGACTCTTTGGTAGCTAAAAGAGTCTATAGGGATTATGTGGTGTCCATTTGGTAGAGAAACTCTGGTAGATTTGATAGAACTAGACATAGTTAATTTTGATGTCATATTGGGGATGGATTAGTTACATTTGTGCTATGATTCTTTAGACTGTTGGACTCGTAAGGTCATTTTTAAACTCTGTAATAAGCCGATTATCTAATGGTGGGGAGTTACCTGGTACCTAAGGAAAGGTTTATATCGTATCTTAGAGCTGAGAAATTGATTTCCAAGGGATATCCTTACCATTTGGTCTGGGATAAAGATTCTAACTCGGAGGATTCTTCCTTACAATCCATTCACATGGTAAATGAATTGCCTGAGGTTTTCCCTGATGATATTCATGGTATTTCTCCTAATAGGGAGATGGATTTTGGGATTAATCTTATTCCGGACACTTGCCCAATCTCTATTACTCCATATAGGATATCTCTTACAGAGTTAAAAAAGCATAAGGAGCATTTAAATGATCTTTTGGACAAGGGTTTTATCTATCATAGTGTGTCCCCAAGGGGTGAACCTATTTTGTTAGTGCATAACAAAGATGGTTCCCTTTGAATGTGTATTGATTATCGATAATTGAATAAGGTGAACATAGAGAATAAGGATCTACTTCCAAGTATTGATAATCTCTTTGATCATTTACGGGGTGCTAATTTCTTTTCTAAGATATATTTTTGATTCGGGTACCATCAGTTGAAGATTAGGGAGGCGGATATCCCCAAGACTGCCTTCCAAACTCGGCGTGGCCACTTTGAGTCTTTGGTGATGTACTTTGGTTTGACTAATGCACTAGTGGCATTTATAGATGTTATGAATAGAGTCTTTCATTAGTTTCTGGATTTGTCCATTAGTGTTTTCATTGATGATATTTTAGTGTACTCTAAGAGTGAGGCAAATCATACCAATCTTTGTCTTGTGATGTAAACCTTGAAAGATTAACGACTTTATGCTAAGTTCTCTAAGTATGAGTTCTAGTTGAATGCTGTGACTTATCTGGGTCAAATTGTATTTAGTGAGGGGATCATAGTGGATCCACAAAAAGTTATGGTAGCTAAGAAATGTCCTATACCCACGACTCCAACCAATATTCAGAGCTTTTTGGTTTATCTAGTTATTATAGAAAGTTTTTGGAAAGATTCCTTTCTATCGCTGCTCCATTGACTAAGTTAAATCAGAACAAGGTGAAGTTCTTATGGTCTGATGTTTGTGAAGGTAGTTTTCAAAAGATGAAGAATAAGTTGACCTCGGCTCTGATATTGACTCTACGTGAAGGCACTAATGGTTTATTGGTCTATTGTGATGTATCTCAGGTGGGACTGGGTTGTGTTTCGATGCAAAATGGTAAGGTGGTTGCATATTCTTCTAGGAAGTTGAAGGTTTATGAGAAAAATTATCTGACTCACGATTTGGAATTTCTAGCTATGTTGTTTGCATTAAAGATCTAGCACCACTATTTATATAGGGTTCATGGGATATATTTTCTGATCACAAGATCCTGCAATATGTGTTCACTCAGAAAGAGCTTAATCTCTGCTAAAGAAGGTGGCTTGAGTTTCTAAAGGACTATGACATGAGCCTTCACTACCACCCAGAAAAAGCTAACATGGTTGTTGATGCCCTTAGTAGATTGTCTATGGGTAGCTTGTCATATGTAGATGAGAAAAAGCAAAACTTGGTGAAGGACATTCATCGTTTGGAAAACCTTAGAGTTCATCTCTTGGACTTTGAGAATGGAACTAAATAAGAAGTAGGTTTTGGATCCGATCTTGATGCAATTTAAGAATGATATAGGAAGGCAGAAAATGATTTCCTAGGCATCTTTATTTTCTGAGTTTGTTAAAGGTAAGATTAGAGGAATATGGAGTCAAATCATGCTAAAAATTTCCTTGTACCATCATTTGATGATGAATGATCCAAGTAGGGGAGAATTGAAACACCCCAAATTTTGGCCCTTGGAAATTTCTTGTTCTTTAAGCTCACTGCCCTGGTTAAGACTGGACCCTATGAGTCGTAGGGTGTCCTGATGAGTCATGGGGACTAGTCGTAACCAAATTAGTACGTTTGTGGCTTGATTCTACTCTGAGTACGAGATCCTCACTAAGAGTCGTAAGGTTAAGTTACGAGTCGTTAGGTGCAATCATAGAGTGTCTAGGTATACCCCATTTTGGGTTCTTTTTGGACTACCACTGGGCCCAACGAGTCGTAGGGTCTTATTACGAATGGGTTAATTGGGTTGTAAGGTCGTCAGTGTATGGGAGTCCTAGTCACTTTCTTGGTTACGACTCATGGTAACAAGTCGTAAGGTATGGTTATGAGTCGATGGTTAACTTGTAGTGAAAGGCGGAAGTTTTTTAGTTTTTAAGTTGAGGGCACTCTGGATATTTCACACGTTAACCCTTTGGACTGCATCACTTAAATCCTTCTTTGGGAATTCATTATCACATCATTCCCAATAAAACACTCCCAAACTCTCTCTCAAACTCTCTATTCAAGTTAAGGATAGGGTTCTAAAGAAAGTGGCCATCTAGGGTTCTAAGGG